>NC_132863.1:6818035-7127946 GCF_048164855.1 Canis lupus baileyi | reverse complement strand
AAAATAAAAATCTTTTCTTCTGCCTTCCCTGTTCTTATCCTGCTATCATGGGTTGGCTGAAAAAGAAGAAAAACGTGGAAAGTGTGGAAAATCTGGTTGATAAACTGATAAATACTGCTGTAGATAAACCTATGATGTGCCTTTTTGTTTTTCTCCTAGGTCAGCTGAGGGAACAGCTCAGTTACCTTAAGGGTGATAATTTTTTTAGGTTCACTTGTTCTGATTGCTCGGAAGATGGCAAGGAGCAGTATGAAAGGCTGAAGCTCACGTGGCAGCAAGTGAGTAGAAAGCTTTTCCCCTCAAATTTATGAATTCGATCCCCCAAAGAATTTAGTGGAATGAATATTCAGAGAATGAGGAGCTTACTTCTAGGCTCTTGAGCTGTTTTGGGGTCGTTGAGCTGTTTATTTCACAATGACAGTGTAATGAAGTTAGACACTTCAAATACATGGAGAAAGGACTTCTTTGTAAAAATACTCAATGCTAACTTAGTGAATTAGGTTTGAGATTCTTGAAAACCTCAGACACAGAATTTCATATTGGAATTGAAAAGGAGGTCCATATGTTTCTGGCAGCCATGTTTAGAACAATAAAACCGTTTAAAAAATATAAAATTGCCACATTAGAAATAGTTTTGGGAGGTATAATATGGCTCAATTGCAGAAACTGACATAAATCCAGATTTTCTGTATTTAAACTCAGACATGCGTGTTGTTTTTTTTTTTTTTTTTTTTAAGATTTTACTTATTCATGAGAGACAGAGAGGCAGAGACACAGGCAGAGGGAGAAGCAGGCTTCATGCAGGGAGCCCGACGTGGGACTGAATCTTGGGTCTCCAGGATCATGCTCTGGGCTGAAGGCAGCACTAAACCGCTGAGCCACCCAGGCTGCCCTTGAATATATATATATATATTTTTTTTTTTTAATTTATTTTTTATTGGTGTTCAATTTGCCTACATATAGAATAACACCCAGTGCTCATCCCATCAAGTGCCCCCCTCAGTGCCCGTCACCCAGTCATCCCCACCCCCTGCCCACCTCCCCTTTCGCCACCCCTAGTTCGTTTCCCAGAGTTAGGAGTCTCTCATGTTCTGTCTCCCTTTCTGATATCCTTGAATATTTTTTGTTTGAGGTATACCTTTGTCCACCTTTTAACCATCTCTAGTACCGGCACCCTAATCCAACCCAACTATAGCCTGAACGATAGCTTTTTTGTGATCCCCAGATTGCCTTAAATTTTTTTTTTTTCTTAAATTACTATGTCTATAACAGGGTACCAATGTCAACAGTAAGTTCTAAAAATGAACGAATTATATGTTACTTTCTCAGTATTTATGTTTATTCACTTTAACAAATAGTGCCTACAACAAACCCAGTGCTGCTTAGGCCTGGAAACTGCTGTGCTGAGCGAAGCAGCTAGGTAGCTGGCCTTCTAAGCATTTATTTTAGACAATAAGCAGACAAACACGTTAATTACCCATAGCACTTTTTTTTGCCATGAAGGAAATAAACAGGGTAATGAGGAAGAGAGATTAGATGAAATGATCTTAGCCACTTAAGATATTCCTTATAAACTGCAGTTGCTGTAGCAGCTTTGACTGTTATCTCAATTATCAGTGCTTCACTGGGAGATGTGCTAATGAAATCTGTCAGGGGTGAATTTAGGGAGGATTTTTTGACTTAGTTGAAAATATGCAAGTGGAGTTTGTACTGAGGATATAGTCTCAAATTTTATAAATGTGATGTTTTTCCCATCATGTACATGGGATATTTCTAGGCAAGGTCAGATTGATATTAACAGATTATTCTGAGGCATATACCCATGGCCCATTTGCTTTTGATCTGCAAGTAGCTTCTCAAAAAGCTGTAAAATGGAAAAATAGCAAATATGTATAGTTCACTTGCAAGAATATGAGTTTTCTGTCTGTGGAAGTTCTTTTGAAAAGGACAACTGGCTTTTGGTTATATTGTTCAGAAGATGTAATGTTGGTTTAGTTTGTATATTTAATTAGGCCAACATCACTTGAAAATTATGTTTTCATTACCAGAAGACAGATTGATGGGAGATAATACCCTGGTATGATGAAGTGGTAGATCAGACACATCTGGTTCTTGGTAAACTACTGACCATATTTTCTAGTTGCACCTAAAAAAGCCAGCCTCTCAAGAAAGAGCTGAAAGAAAAAAAAATCAGATGCTTTTGGTTAGAGTCTATTGATGTCAGCAAACGGTGTACTGGGATGTGGGTTTTCTGTCTTTTTAAATCTTAAATTTTGTATTTGTTGATTTATCAAAGTAATAAATAGAAATGCATATTTGATCACAAAATACCATTTGTAAATAGGTCTGGTCTCCTGATCCTGAACTTTCTTCCATGCCCTTTCTTTGTGTCCTTTCCACCTTAGTGACTTGTGAACAACAGTTGGAAATTCAGGAGGAACTTTATCCTGTGTTTGGGAAAGATAGGGTACTTGTTACATTCTCATCTTGGACACTTCTTACATGGCAGGTGAAGAATGTACCATGATCTGTACTCCTTTTTCTAGGTGTTTTCCAGTAGGGACTTGTGAAGTAGCTACTGAGGCTGTGTCAGCCCTGGGCTCAGCAGCCCTGGAGATACACTGTTACTGATGGGATTGGGCTGGTAAAAAACAAAGTATGAGAGCAGAAAACTGAAGTAGGATTCATTTCTTTAAGATTATAGATTCCAGGAGAGGAGGAAAACCAGGTCTTTCATATATTGAGTTTGCAGTTTGCTCATAAATATTAAGTCATTATAGAAGAAGTTATTTTCAAGTAAATATGTGAATTTCCACTTTTTAAAGTCATGAGATATTTCAAACATACAAAATAAAGTAGCAGACAATGTTTCTACCCCTGAGATTAGCCGCTAATATGTGTGTCTTCCATGTGTCTTCCCGTACTCTAGGGGTCTGGGAGTAGGCAGAAGCAGCTCATTTCAGTCTGTCCTTAAAGTATTTCTTGAATAGTAACTGTTTTAAGTTGTAGTAAAATATAAATAACATGAGTTTACCATTTTATCTATTTTTTAAAGATTTTTTTTATTTATATGACCCAGCACAAGTAGGGGGAGCAGTAGGCAGAGGCAGAGGGAGAAGCAGGCTCCCCATGGAGCAAGAAACCCAACATGGGACTCGATTCCAGGACCCAGCAATCATGACCTGAGCCGAAGGCAGACGCTTAGCTGATTGAGCCACCCAGGCACTCCCATTTTATCTATTTTTAAGCATTTAATTCAGTGGCATTATGTACATTCATGTTGTTTTGCAACCATCACCGCCATCCATTTCCAGAACATTTTTATCTTCCCAAGCTGAAATTCAGTATCTGTTAAGTAGTAAGTCCCTATGGACAATACCTCTTTTAAGGAAGATGTTTGTTGGCTGATACGAACCTGTTGCTAGAGTGCATTGAAGAACTTGAAAACTCCGTTGATGGGATTAATTGTTTGGTGGGCCATCTGGAGGATTCCTGAGTCTAGGGAGTGGAATTACTGGAAGTGTTAGCATTACCAGGCCCTCGGAGTCAGAGGTTCATCAGGGTTCTTAAGCTGTGGGTATAGGTACTGGGGAGCCTGAGTTGCAGCTTACTAGCCCCCTTACACTTTCAGAATCCTCCTTCTGGAAAGAGGAATCAAGTTAGATTCTTTTTCATGGATTCTCTGTCCCCTTTGTGATTTCAGGGGCCCCAAATCAATCATTGTTTTTATTAGGTTGAAACGTAGTTTTGAATAGGTGATATAGTTTTGTCCATCTACATGACATAATGTAATTCAAAATTGCGGGCAGCCCTGGTGGCTCAGCGGTTTAGCGCTGCCTTCAGCCTGGGGTGTAATCCTGGGGGCCCGGGATAGAGTCCCGCGTCGGGCTCTCTGTGTGGGGCTGCTACTCCCTCTGCCTGTGTCTCTGCCTCTCTCTCTCTCTCTCTCTCTGTCTCTCATGAATAAATAAATAAAATCTTAAAAAAAGAATTGCATATAGATGTAAGAAGAAATTCCTGAAAAGATAGTAATTAAATATGTCAGAAGTGATTCATTCTTTCTTTTTTTTTAAGATTTTATTTATTTATTCATGAGAGATACAGAGGCAGAGACACAGGCAGAGGGAGAAGCAGGCTCCATGTGGGGAGCCTGATGTGGTACTCGATCCTGGGTCTCCAGGATCAGGCCCTGGACTGAAGGCGGCACTAAACTGCTGAGCCACCCAGGCTGCCCGAAGTGATTGTTTCTTGAAGGTATATCTAAAGTGATTTTTACCTTCTTCTTGGTTCTTCTCTCATTATTGAAGTCTTTTACAGTGAACATGTGTTACTTACATTTCTAGAAAACGCTTCCCAATTCGGGGCCATGAATTCATTACCTGTAAACAAGCTAGGCTAAACCAGATGAGAAGTTTTCACATGGAGCTCTTGGAGCCTTTGAAAGTGGGCTGAGCAGCTAGGCCTCTTGCCTCTGGGCCCCTCTCTAATGCTATTACCGTCTGAAGAAAAGTTTCCACATATGAAAATGGCTAACCACTGCATAGATGGTGACTAACATTATTTTCAGCTTTGAAATTCTGAGAGTCTGTTGTTTCTGCTCTCTAAAGAGCTTAGAAAAATACATAGGCTGGGGTGACTTTCAGAATATTTAATAAAGGTCAGCACCATCAGTCAGAAAATGTGGGTCTAGAGGCCTGCAGGCTGGAGGTTATCTAGAGCCGCATCGTGTAAGATGGAGAGATTCAGGGACAGAGCTGGGGGGTGGGGGGGGTGAGGTGTTGGCCAGGTTGCTTAGGATGGTGGTTGTTTATCATCATCGGTTCAGCCACACCTCAGCTCTGGGTGTGCAGCATGCCAGCAACAACTGCACGTACTTAAGTGGATTAGTGCTATTCATCAAATGAAAGCAAAACAGGAAATAAAATTCTTTACTGAGTCCATTCCAAGATATTCCTTTTCCCCCTGTGTTCCCTGCCATTTCTACTCAGAATAAAAAACAAGGAACTGATGCCCCTGCAGGTCAACATCCCCAATCATGCTTTTCTCCCAGCCCCTGTTGTGTTTGTGTTCCAGGTTGTCATGTTGGCAATGTACAACTTGTCCCTGGAAGGAAGTGGACGGCAAGGTTACTTCCGATGGAAAGAAGATATCTGCGCTTTTATTGAGAAACATTGGACCTTTTTACTAGGGAATAGGTAATGTGATTTTTTAAAATATTAGACTTGCGTGAACAGGTAAAGAACAAGGTACATGAGATTTGAGACTGTCTGATGAAGCCGTTTAGGAATGAGTACTTGTGGCAATTACAAAGAATGTTTTAATTCCAGAAAATGTTATTTTTTAAATTAAATAACTTGTTTACTATGGAAAACCGAAGTGGAAGTATATACTATAAAAGTATAGGTTTCCAGGGGGACCTGGGTGGCTCAGTCGGTTAAGCGCCTGCCTTCGCTCAGGTCATGATCTCGAGGTCCTGGGAGTGAGCCCCGAATTGGGCTTCCTGCTCAGCTGGGAGTCTGCCTCTCCCTCTCCCTCTCTTCTGCTTGTGCTCTCTCATTCTCAAATAAATAAGATCTTTAAAAAAAAAAGATAGCTTTCTAGACTTTTCTCATCCTACTTTATTTTTTTTTTAATTATTTATTTATTCATGAGAGACACGGGGGGTGGGGGGGCAGAGACACAGGCAGAGGGAGAAGCAGGCTCCATGCAGGGAGCCTGACATAGGACTTGATCCCAGGTCTCCAGGATCACGCCCTGGGCCAAAGGCTGCGCTAAACCGCTGAGCCACCCAGGCTGCCCTTCTCATCCTACTTTAGAGGAAACTCTTGGTTTCTACTGAGCATGAAGAGATTTGAAGAGATTCTTAGAAAGTTAAAAAACAGAAAGTTGGATTGCCCGAGGCTGTTTAATAATTGGATGAGTAACCATGTAATGTAAGGATATAGGATCATTATGTCCTTTTGAAATCAGTGTCTTACAGAAGGTCAGAGGAAGAAACGCAATGGCAGTGACAGGCTGTATCTGTTTAAATTGCTCTTTATTAACAGACTCTTATCAGTATTTGTTTTTATTAACCAGAAGGTAGAACCTGTAGATACGTTTCAGTATCACAGCACTTAGCTAAGTCTAGGCGCATTAATACATATACACCTTGTTCATTCATTCCACTACATGATAGTGCATTGACTTACTGCTGAGCACGTCTCCTTGGTGGTGGCTTTGGCTCATCAGACCTATGTATTCCAGTGCACAGATATTGAGACCACATGTTTTAACTAAAGGTCCATGCAGCTCAGACAAGATTTTTATTGCTATTAGGGATCAGTGAGTTTGCAAGTGCATTGGCGAATTGTATGAGATGCTGATTATTAGTTTGCCGTCTGAAGTCCCATGTGAGGTTCATAAACCTTGCCTAATTGGGTCAGTGTAGATGTGCTACAGACTCTGATCACAATCAGAAGAGGAAGTTTGTACCTGCCCTACTCTAAAGGCATTGTAGCCTGTTTCCTTGGGCCCTGAGAGGTCACAGCTCTGCCAGCATCATTTGGAGCTCAGGGAGGGCAGATGAGAAGAGAGGCAGCTTTCTGAAGGCTCGCTGTGAGGAGAAAATAGAAGAGATTCAGTACATTTTTACAAAAGGGGTTATTTTTGTTCTTGAGTTATTTAGTGCTACTAAGAAAAGAAATGACAGTATAACTGGTTCTTTTCTTAAAGAAAGGAAATCTGTTGTCTTAGTTTAATGATTTAGCACTATTTATGGAGCTTAATATACCCCATTTATAAGGCACAAGAAAGGGAAAAAAACGATAAAATTAGATCTTGGAATGTTTTCATGATCTCTCAGTGCCATTCTGCTTAGTAGATTGTCTTCTGGAAGAAATTGGATTTAAATTGCCTGTTTTTAAGGATTTTGTCATATTTTAATATAAGTTCAGTTGTTTCATTTGTTCATTTGTAGAGCACGTCTAAGAAGAATCAGCCAAGGCGTTTTTCTTTTTTTTTAATACTTTACTGAAAGGCATTAATTACTTTCCAGTTCCTATGTAGTTTAACCATTAAACTAGTGGATTTTGGCTGTGTTAGTGTATCACTTGAATTACCATTTACTTATTTAAATCAAGTCACTTTTTTTCCTAATAAATACATTCATTTTAAAAAGGAACTTTATACTACCATAAGTGGAAAACCCATATCATTTGCCATACATAGAATGACACTATAAAAATAGATGTGCTAAAAATAAAACAGTGCTATTAAATTATAGCTGGATCCCAAGGCCTGTAAAGGCAATCGAGGCCCTCTGTCTTGACCTAAAAGGGCAGCAGTGTGTGTTAGGGAGAATTTAAAGCAACAAACTTACTCCTTGATCTAACGGAGGAAAAAAAGATTATTAAAAATTACTCTGTGAGGGGCACCTAGATGGCTCAGTTGGTTATGCTTCTGACTCTTGGTTTCAGCTCAGATCATGATCTCAGGGTTGTAAGAACCAGCCCTGCCTGCTCCATCCTGGGAGTGGATTCTCTCTGTGCTCCTCCCCTGCCTGCTTGAGCCCGTGTGCTTGTGCCTGCACGCTCACACGTGCACACTTTCTCAAAAAAAATTCCCTGTAATTCCTTGTCAGTTTCCTGCCTCAGTACTGTCCTTCACTTTGGGAACTGCTGTGAACATCAGTGACTGGAAAAGTCACCTGCAGCCCCTCACCAGAGGCAGTCACCATGTGCTCATGGTTCTCTGTGAGCATACACAGAATGACTATGCTCCAGGGAAGCAGCCCACAGAGGACATGCACAGTTAGACTTTTTTCATAGCTACTGAAGATTTTAATTCTGCTATCCACAGAACATTCTTTAAATTCTTAAGGATAAGCATTTCTCATTTGCCATAGGATCTAAGAGTATAGTATATACTGAGTAATGAAGTACAAGATTTGAATACATTTTCTTTCAGATGTTTAGGCTCTATCAGGCTTTTCTTTTATGCCTTTCAGAAGTTTAAATACGTAAAGATTTATTTTACTATGTACCTATTGTGGAAACAAATTTAAACATATACAAGAGCTTTAATTAATTGGTGCAGTTTAATTGCCTTTGTTTTTTTGTTTTTATTTATTTATTTATTTATTTTTTGTTTAATTGCCTTTGTATGTGTGATCATTTAAGCTGCTTTTATAATCCTGGCCTTGAATTTTTCCACCAGGTATAACTTTTTTTTTTTTTTTTAATTCCAGTGTAGTTAACATACATTGTTCTATTAATTTCTGGTATATAGCGTATAGGAGGTATATCTTTGATTAGTGAAGAATACTTTGAATATTTTTCTCTATTACCAATTATTATTGGTATTATTATCAATCTCTATTGATTCTTAAGATGCACACATTTTAAATTTTTGCATCTTTGGCAGCTGGATACAATTTTACAAGAGGTAGTGTGTCATAATTGATGGCTAGTTTTTTTGTTGTACATAAAATGATATATCTTAAAGTCAGTGGGTCTTACAGTTGATGAAATATGATAAAACACATTCATAGTATTTAGAAAATTTTAAATGATACGACAAGGATTTCAGGAGGATGGCAGAGTCAGAAGCACCAGAAGTCTTTCCCCACCTAAACTGTAGTTGCAATGGTAGAATCTGTCTCATGTAACTATCTTGGATCTCCAGAGCTATATTGGAGGTTTGCAACTGCCAGGGTGATGCTTGGAAGGTAAATTGCAGTTGATTTTGGTGGATTTCATCTCTTAGCACAGTGACATTTCCCCATTCCGCACCTCTCAGCCAGCAGCGGTGCACTTGTTCCCCAGATAACTCATACATAGCTTGTGGGATCAGGGTAGACAGAGGGACCCTGTCCTTCAAATATTAGGAATCTGCTCTGATCACTGATTGCTGCTTCTGATCACAAAATGTAGATAAAGAGGTGGGTTGCACCTCCCCTGAATTGTTGCAAACCTTTCTCCCTCTGGCTGAAATGACCTTGAGGGGACATGAAGGGCTGACACTCTCCTCCCAGCCTTCATTTTTCTCTTTGTCCCGTTTTTGGAGTCAGACATTGAAAACTGAGACAATCAGGGATCCCTGGGTGGCGCAGCGGTTTAGCGCCTGCCTTTGGCCCAGGGCGCGATCCTGGAGACCCGGGATCGAATCCCACGTCAGGCTCCCGGTGCATGGAGCCTGCTTCTCCCTCTGCCTGTGTCTCTGCGCCTCTCTCTCTCTCTCTGTGTGTGTAACTATCATAAATAAATAAAAATTAAAAAAAAAAAAAAAAAAAAGAAAACTGAGACAATCAAAAGTAACCACACACACAGAGGGAATTAGAAAGTCACCATGCATGCCCATGGGAAGGCACAGGCTTAGAGATGACCTGAGAAGAACTTAAATTTTTACCTCGGGCTGATCTTTGATACAGAGACACCCTACAACAATCAAAAACAAAAACCTTTAAACCACAGAGAAGGAAAAGAATCTGATCTCCAGAGTTACTGCACTATTAAATTCAAATATCCAGTTTTCAACAAAAAATTATAAGGAATACAAAAACAGAAAAGTATGGCCCAATCAAAGGAAAAAATAGTAAACAGAAACCGTCCCTGAAAGCCACCTGCTGGTGGATCTGTCAGACAAAGACTTTTAAACAACTGTTAAAGATACCCAGAGAAGTGGTGTGGAAAAAGTCAAGAAAATGATGTATAAACAAAATGGAAATATCAACAGAGAGATTGAAAACCTAAAAAGAAACCAGAAAGAAATTCTGAAGCTGAAAAGTACAGTAGCTGAAATGAAAATCTCCCGGGAGGGATTCAGAAGCAGGTTTGAATGGGCAGAAGAAAGAGTAAGCGAATCTGAGGGAAGGACAGCAGGAGTTACTAGTGGTCTGAGTCACAGAAAGAAAGTTGGAAGAAAAGCTAGCAGAGCCTGAGTGACCAGGACGGGGACAGGAGGAGGGGGCACAAGCAGCTGGACTACCATACCCACTGTTTGAGGAAGCAAGTGGAACATGCCTCCCCTCCTGACCCTGCCCCCCCCCAAAAAAACCCTTTGGGGAAGAGGGGGCTTGGAAAGGTTAGAAAAAGGTACAAGGACTCCTGGGTGATTCAGTGGTTGAGCATTGCCTTTGGCTCAGGGTGTGATCCCGGGGTCCTGAGATCGAGTTCCACATCGGGCTCCCCACAGGAAGCCCACTTCTCCCTCTGCCTATGTCTCTGCCTCTCTCTGTGTGTCTCAGATGAATATATAAATTCAGTCCTAAAAAAATAATAATAATAAAGGTACAAATGTGAGACAGGTGCTCTGGGACCAAAACACTGGGGCAGAAGCTAAGGTGTCAAAGAGTGGTCCTGCCTATTAATGTTTATATTTGTGGTTTTTCTTTGTTTTCTAGCACTTCTTTGTCTCTAAGAATGCTTTTTTCTTTTTGCCTCCCTAGCAATATTTTCCAACAGTTAAGTCTGGTTGTCTTAGGAAAGACTGGTTCAGGATTTCTGGTAATTATGTTTTCAAGGTGGAAATAGAAAAGTTGCCTTTAAAAGATTTTTTTTTTCTTTAAAAGAATTTTCAACAGGAATCTGGATAGTTGACATTTTATGTATCATTTAAAATTTTTGTTATATATTTCTTCTTTTTTTTTTTTTTTGTTATATATTTCTTCTTTTTTTGCCCCCCCCCCCCCTCCAAGCTGGTTATTCCCCCAAAGTTCAACTCTATTTGTGGAACATAACATAGTTTTATTCCACTCTCCTACGTACGGGCATATAGGAGCAGACAGAGGTACATCCAACTTCTGAGGTAAATGAACTGTTTACAAGGGCTAAGGATTCTCTTCCTTGCTTTCTTGAGAGCTTAAAAGCAACTCAAGTTCATTTTAGTTAGCCCGTGGAACTCCATAATCATGATGATTGTGATAAGTGTTTTATGAGCTTTGTTTGAATTATTTCATTTTAATCCCCATGGCAACCTTATGAAGTAAGTTCTGTTATCCTGATTTGAAAGAAGAAACTGAGGCATCCAGAAGGTGGTAGAGCAAGGACTTGAAGCTGGACAAGCTCCAGACCCTCTCTCTTTTTTTTTTTTTAAGATTTTATTTATGTATTTTGAAAGTGTATGAGTGCAGGCATGAGTGAAGGGACCGAGTGGGGGACAGAGGGGGAGGGAGAGAATCTCAGTCAGACTTCCTGCTCAGTGCAGAGTCCCACGCAGGGCTGGTCTCATGACTCCAAGATCATGACCCAAACTGAAACCAAGAATCAGAGGCTGAATGGACTGAGCCACGCAGGCACCCCTAGAACCTTTCTCTTGACTCTTAGGCCTTGTTTCTTCAAAAAATTTGAGGTTCTGTAGCATATCATAGGCTTTGATTCCTAGAGTATATGGAGAATGTTATATTCTCCATATATGTTATACATAACGATAGAATGGAAAGGCCAATAATTTTTAAATTTTTGGACTTTTCCAGGAAAAAGACTTCGACCTGGTGGAGCACAGTAGCGGGTTGCCTCAGTGTGGGAAGTCCGATGTTCTTCCGTTCAGGTGCTCAGGAATTTGGAGAACCAGGGTGGTGGAAGCTTGTTCACAACAAGCCTCCAACAATGAAGCCTGAAGGAGAGAAGCTGTCTGCCTCGACTCTGAAAGTAAAAGGTACTCTTGTGAGAGTGGTACAGGATGTGCTGGCCAGGCTGAAGTCAAGCAAGTGTGAGCTTATGAGACATCCTGCTTGTACTAGGCAAGCCCATCTGCCTCTCTGGAGCTACTCTATTTGGCCATTTCATTATGGCGTGTTTTGTGTATGCTATAAATAAATATTCTTAAAAAAAATTATCATTTCCTAATCAAGTGGCTAGTTGTATATGTGCTCCTGAGGTGAGCATTCAAGTTACAAGTTCTGTAAATTTCCTTTGGTATCAAAAAAATTCTCTATTTCCAACCTTATTTTGTTTTACAATTTTTAATATGGAAATATTTGGTTTTTAATTTTTTTTTAAGATTTTATTTTTTTATTCATGAGAGATGCAGAGAGAGGGGCAGAGACATAGGCAGAGGGAGAAGCAGGCTCCCTGCAGGGAACCTGATGTGGAACTTGATCCCAGGACTCTGGGATCACGACCTGAGCCGGAGGCAGATGCTTAACCACTGAGCCACACAGGTGCTCTATGGAAATGTTAAACATATACCAATATGAATAGAAAAATGTAATGAATCCCTATGTACCTTTTCCCTCACTTTGGCAGTTAACTGCTACCAGTCTCATTTCATTTAGACTCTTGGGTACCTTCCCTCAACCCTCCACCCATTGGATTATTTAGAAGCAGATCCCAGGCATCAACATTTAATTCTTAAACATCTCAATCTGTTATCTTTAGAAGATAAGGAGTCTTGTAGCCTATGCATGATGCCACTCTCACACTTAAAAAAAAAAATTAACTCCTTACAATCACACATTGATCTGATTTTTTTTTTTTAAGTCTAAAGAGCAGGATGCCTAGGTGGCTCAGTCTGTTGATCATCTGCCTTGGGCTCAAGTCATGATCCCAGGATCCAGGGATGGAGCCTGGAGCTGTGGGTCTGGCTCCCTCTTGCTCTGCCCCTCCCCCTGCTTGTGTGTGCACATGCTCCATTTCTCCTTCTCTCTCAAATAAATGAAAAATAAAATCTTAAAAAAAAAAAAGGTTTTAGTGAGCTTTAAATTTTTAAAAATATAATTGAGAAAAAATCAAATAGAATTGAAAAGTAGAAAGCCTGACAATGTCCCCCTCCCCCAGAGTAACCACTGCTGTCTCTTGTGAATGCTGTTAAAAATTATCTCTGCATATTTAAGCTTTTTATTTTTATTTTTATTTTTTTTGAAAAAATAAACTCATACTGTCTCTGTTGCCTCTTCCCCTCACTTGGATACCCTGGACATCTTTCCAAAGCAGTACATGTAAATCTACCTCCTTTTATTTTTATTTTTATTTTTTTTTGTTTTCTCATTGTGTTCCTTTGGGTGGTCTTAATATGGTAATATATAATAGGCCATTCCCCTGTTGATGGATGTTTTGGTTACTTCTTCCTCTTTACTGTTGTTATTTTAAATAATACTACAATTGTACACATTTGTGTGTAAATTATTTGTGATAAATTCCTGGAAATGGTTGCTGTATCAAAGGATGTGTTTATTCAGAATTTTAATTGGTATTGCCAAATTATCCTGCAAAAAGTTGTGATAAGACTTCTGCCTTACTAGAAATGCATGAAAGTACCCATTTACCCATATTCTTGCCTAACATTACCAATCTTTTTTTTTTTTTTTTAAGATTTTATTTATTTATTCACGAGAGACACAGAGAGAGAGGCAGAGACATAGGCAGAGGGAGGAGAAGCAGACTCCATTCAGGGAGCCGGATGTGGGACTTAATCCCGGAACTCCAGGATCACGCCCTGAGCCAAAGGCAGATGCTCAACTGCTGAGCCACCCAGGCATCCCACCAATCTTTTAATATTAACCAGTTTTGATAGGCACAAGATAATATTTATCATTTAAATTTGCATTACCACTTTTTTCTTAAGAAAGCTCTAAGACTTAGTTTAGGTCCATTCATTGACATTTCTCTATTTTGAACATAGTAAGTTCATAATAATAAATTAGCAAAAGAAACTGAAGTTGAAATATTTATTCTTTAAAATTTAGATATTTATTTTTTCCTGGCAGCCTCAAAGCCAACTTTAGATCCCATCATTACTGTTGAGGGCCTTCGAAAACGGGCAAGTCGAAATCCGGTGGAATCTGCCATGGAATTAAAAGAGAAAAGGTCTCGTACTCAGGAAGCAAAGGACATTAGGAGAGCCCAGAAGGAGGCAGCTGGCTTTCTTGACAGGAGTACTTCTTCAACTCCTGTAAAGTTTATAAGCCGTGGCCGCAGGCCAGATGTGATTCTAGAAAAAGGAGAAGTGATTGACTTCTCATCCTTGAGCTCCTCAGACCGCACCCCACTGACCAGCCCATCTCCGTCTCCATCTCTGGATTTCTCTGCCCCTGGGACCCCTGCCTCTCACTCGGCCACACCCAGCTTGCTTTCAGAAGCGGATCTGATTCCAGATGTGATGCCACCACAAGCCTTGTTTCATGGTAAGACTTGTTCTTGCGTCCTTTGCTTTACATGTGGGCCATGATATCATGCATGCGTTTTCATCTTGTGGGCAGTGTGCCCTGCATTCCTTCCTTCCTTAATCTTGATCATACTGTCTTGCCCTCTGTACAGATGATGATGAGATGGAAGGCGACGGGGTCATAGACCCAGGGATGGAGTACGTTCCACCCCCTGCCGGGGCAGCAGCTTCTGGGGCAGTAGTTGGGGGCAGGAAGAAGGTCAGAGCACCAGAACAGATAAAGCAGGAGGTTGAGAGTGAGGAGGAAAAGCCAGACAGGATGGACATTGACAGTGAAGACACAGATTCCAACACATCTTTGCAAACCAGGGCTCGAGAGAAGAGGAAGCCTCAGCTGGAAAAGGAGAGGAAAGCTAAAGGGCCCAAGTTCACCCCGGTGAGCATCTATGAGGAGAAATTGCTCCTGAAGCGGCTGGAAGCTTGTCCCAGTGCTGTGGCCATGACACCAGAAGCTCGCAGACTGAAGCGGAAATTGATTGTCAGACAAGCAAAAAGAGATAGAGGATTACCACTTTTTGACTTGGATCAGGTTGTTAATGCTGCTCTTCTGTTAGTTGATGGGATTTATGGAGCCAAAGAAGGAGGAGTTTCTAGGCTTCCAGCTGGACAAGCCACATACAGAACGACCTGTCAGGACTTCAGAATCCTTGACCGATACCAGGTAAGACTCTTGGGGGCACAGTGGAGGTGGGACAGGCAGCACCATGAAGTGTGCACAGCTCTGCTGGGACTTAAAATCCTGAGTGATTCTGAGAGGGAGGGAAAACAGCAAGGGAGAAAGATACAAAAATTACTGGGCTTTATTTTTTGAAACTGAATTATTCATTATGAAAACCCCTTAATACATCTGGGTTTGTTTGTTTCCTTTTGGGTGTTCAAGACAGAGCCTTGACATTTTCTTTGCCTCCTCTAGTTTCTGGCGGGGACTGAGTTTACACATGGTTTGTGTCATAGCTCTGAGTGACCTTTTTTTTGAGGACATATGATACACCATTCCATATACTGAGCAAGATCGGAGGACACATAAACATCTACATAGGTAGGAGACAACACATAGAGGTAGATAAGTGCATGTCAGCGCTGCTTGAGAATATCCAGAGGAATATTCTGAGAATGATTAATTCCACTCAGAACTTCAAGAATATACCTTTCCACAGCACAAACAAGAGGCCTTATTTTCCTGAATTTTTGCTAGCACTTGTTCATAAGCAGCCTTTAACTACTTCGGTTAATCTCATGGCTGTGAAGTGAAATCTTATTTTTTATTTACATGTCTTTATTTACAAATGAGTTTAAAAAAAAAAAAAAACAAATGAGTTTAAACATTTTTCATGTTTCCAAGTTGTTTCTGTGTCAGTGAATTGCCTATTTGGATTATTTGCACATTTTTCTGTCTCCTTTGGAAACTAGTGGGCTGTTATTGCCAGTGTTCTGATCTTATTCTGTGATGTACCATGTGTGGAGCTCTTTCTTCTATTGTGTTGGGCATGTGGTGTGTGGGCCTTTTCAATTTGAAACTCTTCTGGAGTTTTCATTTCCTGTCTTCTATTTTCTCTCTCCTGTCTTTTTAGAGCACACCTATTATTTAGATATTTGACCCTCTAGACCAGGGGTCAGCAGGCTTTCTGTAAGGGGGCAGACAGTAGATGGTTCTGGCTTTGCAGGCCATTATACTCTGAGTTGTAACTACTCAGCTCTGCTGTTGTGTGAAAGCCAGATAAAATGGATGGGCGTGGCTGCGTCTCAGTGACACATTATTTTCTACAACAGGCTGGATCTGGCCTATGAGGTATAGTTTGCTGACAACCCCTACTCTAGATGGATCCCTTAATTTTCTTTTTTTCTCCTGTTTTGCATCTTTCCTTTCCTGGGAAGTACTTAGCTACCTGCCTGCCTGCATGCTAGGGGTGGGTATGGAGGGCCAGGAGCCTACCATTCAGCTGGCAGACTTCCCTGAGCCTCCCGGTTTTCACTCCCACCCTTGGCTGTGTCCAGAAGAGATTCTGGACACTGGGGCATCGGGCAGTCTAGTCTTCTGCCCATGGAGGAAAAGGTCGTTTTTGGATGTGGGCAGTGAGCGTGTAATCGGAGGCTTTAACCTCTTTTTTTTTTTTTTTTTTTATTTATGATAGGCACACAGTGAGAGAGAGAGAGGCAGAGACACAGGCAGAGGGAGAAGCAGGCTCCATGCACCGGGAGCCCGATGTGGGATTCGATCCCGGGTCTCCAGGATCGCGCCCTGGGCCAAAGGCAGGCGCCAAACCGCTGCGCCACCCAGGGATCCCTAACCTCTTAAGTAAAGAGACTCTCACCCACAGTCCCTTCACCCACTCTCAGTGTTAGCAGGACCCACTGCCTTGCTGCCTTTCCTGAGGCCCTTCATGTAAATCATGCTGTTCCTGGTCTGTCTTCATTGCTGCCTTAGGCTCTGGTTCTCTGGTTTCAGCTGTTTGCCACTTACTCATAGTCTTTTGTTGCAGTCATCTGTTCATTTTTTCTTTGTTCCTGTGGGTTTGTCTTTTTAATGCCTATAGTTAATTTTATAAATTGTGAAATGTGTCCAATGACAATAGAAGAATACATAGAACATATCTGTATGATTTATAGATTAATAAAATAAGTGCTTCTATGTCTATCTCTTGGGTTAAACAGAACATTACAAGCACGTTGGAGGTTCTGTGTACTGCCTACTCCCTCCTCAGAGGAGCCACTCTGAGTTTTTTATGTCACTAAGTAGGAGGCACTGATCTAGCTGTGTAAGGACTTTGCCACTATTAGAGGAAGGCTTTCAGGAGAGGGTAAGCTGAGCAGTGCCTCCAGGTCATTGTTGTAGAGGGAATTGTGCCCTCCCAAAGGACATATTGACATTTCAGCCCTTGGTACCTGTGAGTGTGACCTTGTTTGGAAATCAGCCCTGGGACACCTGGGTGGCTCAGTGGCTGAGTGTCTGCCTTCAGCTCAGAGCATGATCCTGGAGACCCAGGATCCAGTCCCACATCAGGCTCCCTGCATGGAGCATGCTTCTTCCTCTGCCTGTGTCTCTGCCTCTCTCTGTGTCTCTCATGAATAAATAATACCTTTAAAAAAACAAACAAACAAAAAAAGGAAAATGGGCCTTTGCAGATACGATTAGCTAAGGTTTTTTTTTTTTCGTTTAAAAGATTTTCTTTATTTGTGAGAGACACACAGAGAGAGGCACAATTAGCTAAGTTGAGGTCACATTGGAACAGGGTGGACCCTTCATCTAATCTGACTGGTGTCCTTATAAGAAGAGGAGAGACACAGAGACAGACCCAGGGAGGCCACCATGTGATGGTTGAGGCAGAGCAATGAAGCTACAAGCTAAGGGACATTGAGGATTGGTGGCATCACCAGGAGGTAAGAAAAAGCTTGGAACAGATCTCCCTTAGAAATTCAGAGAGAGCACCGCCCTGCTGACACCTTGATTTCTGACTTCTGGCCTCTGGAACTATGGAAGAAGTTTGTTGTTTAAGCTACTGGTTTGTGGGCCATTGACCTAGCAGCCTGGGGAAACTCATAGTCATACTCTGGCTCCAGCTTCCCTGACCCCTTTCCAGAGAAGTCAGTATCCCAGGTCATTAGGCAGTCCCAGGAAACTTGAGGCATCTCACAGTCTGACCATCAGGCAGGGCTGCTCTGTGTACCACACAATGTGGCAGAAATCTGGGCAGGGGCAGCAGGGCCCTCTCTTTCTTGCCTCTGGACTGATGTGCTTCCTTCCAGCTTGTAGGAAGCCAACGTGATTATTTGTGGGGCCCTCTCCTGATCCAGGGAGTGGGCATGGGGGGAATAGAGGAGTATTAGAGTACATGGTGAAACCCAGCTGAGTACTGATGATATTCTGAGCTACAAGTCCCTGGGTTTAATAGAGGATCCAGTATACCTTACGATCCAGCAGTCATACTACTGGGTATTTACCCAGAAAGTACAGATACGAAAACTCAAAGGGCTACGTGTATCCTGATGTTTATTGCAGTATTACTTACAATACCCAAACTATGGAAGCAGCCCAAGTGTCCATTGATAGATGAGTGGGTAAAGAAGATGGGTTTTACAGGTATACATAGGTGTATATAGATACACACACACACAGAGTAGAATATTACTCAGCCATAAGAATGCCATCTTGCCATTTGCAACAACATAGAGAGTTATAATGCTAAGCAAAATAGGTCAGAGAAAGACAAATACCATATGATTTCACTCATGTGGAATTTAAGAAAAATGAAGGAGCAAAAAAGGTAAATCAAGAAACAGACTTTTTTTTTAATGATTTTATTTATTGATGAGAGACACAGAGAGAGGCAGAGACATAGGTAGAGGAAGAAGCAGGCTCCCTGTGGGGAGCCTGATGCCAGACTTGATCCCAGGAGCCTGGGATCATGACCTAAGCTGAAGACAGATGCTCAACGACTGAGCCACCCAGGTGCCCAAGAAACAGATTCTTAATTACAGAGAACAAACTACTGCTTGCCAGAGGGGAGGGGGAAATAGAGGATGGGGAGCGAGGAAGGCATTTACAGTGAAAAAAAATAAAATGACAAAACTAAATAAAAGGTGGTGCGCTGCAGCAGGGACTTAAGATGATGGCCTCATTGTGCATGCCCCTCAAGTGACACTTGTCACTCAGTAGTGTTGGTTACACCTTCTCTAGAGAAGGGACCTCCAGACGTCTCTGGGGAGGCAGCCACCTGGCAGTAGGAGGTTGAGGATTATTTGAGGATGGAACTGCTGTGCAAACAGCTTTTACCTGCTCCATATTCTACCTCCCCATTTATCCCTAGCTCCAGAGGAGTCTGACGCTGCTACAGAGTTTTAGGAGTGTGCTGCAGTACAGATTGGTCTGGTTCTCACCTTACCCAAAGCCAACTTGGAATTTTGGCTTTAAAGTAGTATTTGTCCATCTGCTTCCCAGATGTTTCTTCCCATGATCTTTCTATTTTTGTATGCTACTCTTTTTTTTTTTTAAGTCTGATTCTGTAGTTTTAGTGGGTTTTTGGGAGGGAATAAAATTATGTGATTAATCCCCCATCCTGACCTGTGATTTTCATATCATTTTAATGTGGTGACACATGAGAACAGCTATAAATGCATTTGCTCAACCCATACCCTTTCTTGTTTTCAGATAAATACAGTCATAGCTGTAAATGTACCTATAATACTGATTTAGCTATGACTTACGACTTTAGATATACAGAACTTTTAAACTATCTTTTAGTAATTGATTTAATTTCTAATTAAATTATGTTGTGGTCAGAGAAAATAGTATATATGATGTTGATTCTTTGCTATAAAGAAAGTTACGTGCTCTGTTTTTATTCTTATAGGCCGTAACTCAGGACATATTTTTCTCTATTGATTTTTTAATAGTATCATGTAGTCTTCCCTCCAGATAGGATATTTTTGCATGCTTTTATCTGTTTTTTTTTTCTTTTGTATTTACTTAAATAGCAGTAAACCTCACTTACTTGTTTATTACTCTTATGTGAGTACGACGATCATGAGTAGGAACTTGCCTTCTAATATGTCAAAATACATTATAAAATATATTAACTAAAATAATGTGTTATTGGCATAGAAAGTACAATATACATCAATGAAATAAAAATAACCCAAATATGTGTATATGTACACACAGTATAAATGAATATAAGCCTAGATTAATTTCTTGCTAGACTACTTCCTTTAACAATTTTTAAAAATATGGTTGTTTTGAGGTTAATTTTGAATACCTATATGCCTAAAAATACCTTCATTTCACTCTTGTATTTAAATGATAGTGTAGCTGGATATAAAATTATCATTTTGGTTTTTCCTTCAACATTTTGAAATTATTACTCTATTATATATATAGTGTTGCTGAGAGCGGGCCCCTCTGTTGGTCTTATTCTTGTTTCTTTGTAGGTGGTCTCCTATTTTATTCTCCCATACCCTGGAAGCTTTCAGAATTTTGTCTTTGTTTCTAATCTTTAATTCTTTTTGAGCATTTAAAGTAGTATTTTCAGTCTCCTTTATTTTGTTTGACACCACTTCACCTTCAGTCACAAGTGTCTTATATGCTGATTTGTTGACGAAAACCACTAACCTCTATGCTTCAGAGCCAAGTACAGCACGAAGACAGAGTTTGGGATAAAAAAGGAACAATAGTTTTGTTGCTTTACTAGGCAAAGGAGGTTGCAGCAGGCCAAGGCCTTTAAAACTGCGAGCCCGCCCAGAGAAAAGATCTAGCTGGTTTTGACAGGATTTGTGTATGTGCTGCCAGCCTTGTTGGACATGTCTTCAGGATCATACTGGGTCCCTAAAACAAAAGGCTGAGAAGGGAGGCGGAGAGGTGTGTGGAAGAGAGGGAGAAGGTTACTTTAAAATCGAGCTTCACTGAAGCGTTAGTGCAACCATTTTGATTTTTGTTCAACTTTATGCTTTTAAGCGGTTTCATCTTGACATTTTTTTACATTGCTTTTATTTAAGTTCAATTTGCCAACATACAGTATAACACCCCGTGCTCCTCTCATCAAGTGCCCATCACCCAGTTACCCCAACCCCCTTCCCACCTCCCCTTCCACAACCCTTTTCATTTCCCAGAGTTAGGAGTCTCTCAGGGTTTGTCTCCCTCTCTAATTTTTCCCACTCAGTTTCCTTCCTTTCACTATTTCTTATATTCCACGTACTCATCTTGACATTTATCCTACTTTTGTTCTTTGAACTTTCCGGATTTGTGATTTTGGTGTGGTGTCTGATTAATTTGGTGAAATTCTTCATCGTTACTACTTCAGTTATTTCTTCTGTTCCTTTCTCTTCTTTTTCTGGTATTCCTCTTAAGTGTATTTTACACTTTTTGTGGTTGTAACACAGTTTTTGATATTCTGTTCTTTTTTTTTTTAATTTTTATTTATTTATGATAGTCACAGAGAGAGAGAGAGAGGCAGAGACAAAGGCAGAGGGAGAAGCAGGCTCCATGCACCGGGAGCCTGACGTGGGACTCGATTCCGGGTCTCCAGGATCGCGCCCTGGGCCAAAGGCAGGCACTAAACCTCTGCGCCACCCAGGGATCCCCCTGTTCTGTTTTTTTTTAGTCATTTTTTTCTCTTTGCTTTTCAATTTTGTAAGTTCCTTTTGACATATTCTCAAGCTCAGAGGTTCTTTCTTCAGCCCTCTCTAGTCTACCGATGAGCCCACCAAAGACGGTTCTTCATTTCTGTTACAATGTTTTTGCTCCCTAGCATTTCTTCTTGATTCTTTCTTAGAATTTCCATAAATTGCCCATCTATTCTTGGGTATTGTCTGCTTTATCCGTTAGAGCCCTTAACATTTTAATCATAATTGTTTTATATTCCCAGTCTGATAATTCCAACATCTCTGCCATGTCTGAGTCTGGTTCTGTCTCTTCAGGTGGTGTGTTTTGCCTTTTAGTGTACCTTGTAATTTTTTATTGAACTCCCAAATATGATATCTTGGGTAAAAGGAACTGAAAAGTAAGCCTTGAGTGGTACAGTGGTGAGGTATAGGGTGAGAAGGGTTCTGTGGTCCTATGATTAGTTCTCAGTCTTTTAGTGAACACATGCCCCTGGGCTGTGACTATCACAGTGATTCTCAGATTTGCCTCCTCAGTTAGGTGACATGGAAGGTCTGGCGGGAGCTGGAGGTGGCTAATTCCCTTTCCACAAGTGGGTTAGGCTCTGGTAAAATAGTTTCTCTTGTGGGCAGAACTTGTTAAGAATAAGGGACTCTGACATATTTTCAAAACAGCTACCTTTTCCCTGCCAGAAGCCCGAGGGGATTTTTCTTTGATCCTTACAATGAGAACCTGGTAGAGCTCCTGGAGGTAAAAGTCACAAATGTCCCCTTCCCCAAGTTTTTTCTTTCTGCATTATCCACACTGTGCCTCCAGCAATTTGTCCATTGCTGGGTAGGTTTTCCTACCCCAGCACTGGTTCCTGGAGGTTTCTACTCTGCTAAGTTATGATTCCCTGTATTCACCTGTTTGTCTTTCTCTGAGCTCCCAATTCTCTGATGGGTCTACGAAGAGTGATTTTCAGTTTGTTCAACTTTTTACTTGTTAGGATACAGTGACGACTTCCATTCTCCTTATATGCTGGATGGGAAACCAGAAGGCCTTTTACATGTTTTTTAATCTGGGAAATTCTTCATCATTGCTTCTTTAAATATATTCCTCTTTTACTTTTCCCCTCTTTTTCTGGACTTCTTATATGGATGTTGACACCATTAATTCTTTTTTTTTTTAATTTTTTATTTATTTATGATAGTCACACAGAGAGAGAGAGAGAGAGGCAGAGACATAGGCAGAGGGAGAAGCAGGCTCCACGCACCGGGAGCCCGACGTGGGATTTGATCCCGGGTCTCCAGGATCGCGCCCTGGACCAAAGGCAGGCGCTAAACCGCTGCGCCACCCAGGGATCCCGACACCATTAATTCTTTCATTTATCTCTTCCTTTGCCTCTTTGAAGAGTTCCTCAATCTATCCCTAACTCATTCACTCAGTGCTTTATTTCAGTGATCATGTATTTAATATCCAGTAATGAATAAGAGATTCTTCATAACTATACTCATTCCTGTTCCCAGGTTCCTTTATTATCTTGGAGTCTACTTATGCTTTTTTTTTTTTTTAACAGCCTTTTTGAGATACAACTCCCATACCATACAATTCCCCCCATTCAAAGTGTACAATTTGGTGGTTTCTGCTATATTCACAGAATTGTATAACTATCATCATAATCAATTTTAGAACATTTTCATCACCCTGAATGGTGTAGCTATTACTGGCCAACCTCTATACCCAGCCCCCATTAATCTATTTTTTACCTCTATGGATTTACCTATTCTGGACGTTTTGCATAAGTAAAATCACATAATAAATGATCTTTTCTGACTGTATTCTTTCACTTAGCATGTTTTCAAGATTCATCCATGTTGTAGTATATATTAGCACTCCATTCCTTTTTATGGCTACATAATACCCCATTGTATGGATGCACTACATTTTGTCTATCCACACATCAATTGATGGACACTTGAGTTGTTTCCAGTTTTTGACTCTTGTGAATAGTGCTGCTTGAACATTGGTGTAAACGTCTTCTTGTGGACATAAGTTTTTGTTTCTCTTGGGTATATACCTAGGAGTGGGATTCCTCAATTAAATGGTAACATATTTAACATTTGAAGAACTGCCAGACTTTTCCAAATTAGCTGCACCATCTTATATTTGCTCCAGCACTTTATGAAGACCTTGACTTCTCCACATGTCATTACCAGGACTTGATACATCTTTTTGATATAGCCATCTTAGCGGGTGTCAAGTGGTATCTCATTGTTGTCTTAGTTTGCACTTCCCTGATCACTGTTTATTTGCTTTTTAAAAATGCTTAGTTGACTTGTAAATTAATTCTGCCCTTTTCCAGTATAGTTTGTTTACTTTCTTTTGCACTGCTTGTTGACATATCTTGATTTTTTTTCCCTTGTGAATGAATATTCCCTTAGTATAACCAGGTACCTTTGCTGGTATATACACCTGAGGAAAGGGCAAAAGTCTGGTTCTTAGCTTGTCACCCTCTTGGCAGTTTTAAGGCTCTAGCACTATCCTGTTGTGACCCCTCCAGCTGACACTTGCTGGCAAGTTGATTGGCAGAGATCCATTCAGAGCAGAGCTTGCAAGAGGAAATGGCCTAACTAGGAAGTGCCCCCATCCCTACCTGTGATGGAGAGCCTTTCTCTGCACCAGGCTGCCCTTTGCTGCCTCACCTACCCGGCCATCTTCGGTTGCTCCTGGGGTTTCTCACAGCCTTTTTGTTCCATCTTCCCTCACTCTTGTGGCATCTTTCAGGATGGGTTTGGGAAAGGGACCCAGCAGCCCACCTACTGCTCCATTTTGTTTAGAAGTTTGAAGAAACCCATGTAACATTTTCAAAACTGTTTAGCTTTGGGTTGCTTCCCTCCTCCTCGCCCCATACCATTTCATCATTCAGCAAACCTAAGTTGGGTACTTGATGTGTGCCACACACTCCTCTAGTTGGGGACACTGTAGTGAATAAGGGCAGAAGGTGCCTGCTAGATGGAGCAGGGAGATACTCCCATGAACAGGAGATGACAGGACTAACTAAATGGGATCATTTCCTGCAAGGTGGATGTGGCAACGGGTAGGAGAGCAGAAGGCAGTAGTACCACTTGGGACAGGGTGCTTGAGGACAGCCTTTCAGTGAAGGTCTCACTCGACCCCATCCTGGTCCACAAGGAGACCCAGATTGAGGAAGGTTCAAGGCAGAAGGCCCAGGTGCACACTGGAAAGCACCAGATAGTTTGGTGTCTGGAGCTGGAGCATGGTGACTGCAGAGGAAGTGGGTAGGAGATGAAGCCACAGAGGTTAACAGGCAGATCCTGCAGTCGCAGGTAAGGACTATGAATTGTAAGGAAGCCATGTAGGAATTTTGACGAAGGGAAGGGAATTTATTTATTTTTAAAAGAAACATCTAGCTCTGTGTGGAGAATGGTCAATAAGGGGTGAAAGTGGGAGCAGGGAGACTGATGGGAAGCAGTGGTAGTGATCTAAGCTGAAGTCGAGGAGGGGCTAGATGGAAAGAAGTTAGGGTACTAGATAACGTCTATGGAGTTCCACACAACTCTCCTTGAGACATGAACCAAATTGTCTATTATGGGAAAGTGGTTTGTTGGCTGGTGTTTCAGTTATCTTTTGCTGCATTATAAGCCACTCTACAACTGAGAGGTTTAATATTTAAACTTTCTTCTGATTCTGTGGGTTGACTAAGACTCAACTGGGGGGTGGTTCTATCCCATATGCTGAAGGCTGAGGTCATTCACATGGCTGCCTTGAGCAGGTAGCTGAGTCAGGATTGGAATGACCAGGATGGCTTCCCTTCCTCCAGAGCCCATCTCTGTAGCCTGTAGACATTCATTGCTCCAGCCTGGACACCATGGCAGTTGGACTCAAAGAGACAGAAGGTGGAAGCTGCTGGTCCTCTTAGGGCCTCGGCTCAAGGTCCCAGAGTGTTGCTTCTGACGCCTTATGATTGGTCAGGCCCACCCAGATTCAAGGGGTGGGAACAGATTCTGCCGCTTGACATGATGAGCCATATGAACCCACAGGCACAGGAAGAAGTGTTGAGGCTGTGTTTGGAAATTATATGCCTGGCTCTGAATTTCCCTCTGAAACTTACTGGAAAGTCTTAGAAGACTTTCAGAGTCATCCTTTGAAAGTTTTGGTGTCCAGTTGGGGAAAGTAATGAGAGCAAATTATAAAAGAAGGAATTCTTGCTCTCTTGACAACAAAGTTATTTTCTAGGGTAAAGAGCAAACTGACTCTCCCACAACAACTCAAGTTTCTAAACTTCATCCAGGCCTTGGCAAACCACTTTATAAATGTGCCTTTTAATCTTCCATCTGGGCTCTTTGCTATAAAACCTTAATTGCACATGTTCTGTTACTACATGGTGAGGGCCCTGGAGCAGCACTCCCAGAAGCAGGCATCTCTAGTCAGGCTTCCAGGGTGAAGCCCACCTGTTCTATCAGGACACCCACCTAAGGAACACAGAGCCACCTCCTCATTCAACCCCTGGTAGGGCCTCTCTGCTTTCATGATTTGTCATAGGAATGATAGTCCTACACCTGTTAAATTTACTCATCGGAATAGAGGCATTTTTTAATAAATCTGTATACAGGAGCAGCTGTAATTGGTCCCTGCTGCTCTGTGGATAACAGAATACTCCTGCAGCAGAACCCACGTTTTTAGTGTGTTAATATCTGATGACTGTGGATTGGAGATGTTATTAGGTAGAATGAAACTTACAGAAACCGTAAATCCAGTGCTCGGTCTTGAATTTCACTCACTTAAATGACTTAAGATCTTTAACTTAAAAATTTTTTTAATTATTTCAATTTTAAACTGTTAGAACCAAGATTGGTTTTTCATATCTAATTTTATGTGGTACCTGTGAGATTTGTATTGAAATCTGAGCGTTCCGAATAAGTAACACAAAAAGGCCTACTTTCTGACACATTAGAATATGTACATACTAATTCTCTGAAATCAAACCAATCCTTTCAGTGACTTTATCTTGACATAACCAGCGTTTCTTTCTCCTAGACTGCCTTGCCATCCAGGAAAGGATTTCGGCACCAGACCACTAGGTTTCTATATCGTTTGGTGGGATCGGAAGATATGGCTGTGGACCAGAGTATTGTCAGCCCTTACACCTCTCGGATCTTGAAACCTTATATCAGGTATGTGGAAAAGAGCTGTGATGTTGAGTGTGTTGTGAGGAATGGTATTTGTGGCTTCTGTGCCCTGGTTTCCCATTGGAGCAAGTCTAGACCAACCCCTGTGAGCAGGCATTGACACAGACTGAGTCTGTGCTCTGTGTTCAGTCTTTTGTTTGCTTCAACTATACGTTTTTTGCAGAAATGATGGTCCTTTGAAAGAAATATAAAAAGCAGGGTGCCTGGGTGGCTTAGTCGGTTAAGCATCTGCCTTTGGTTCAGGTCAAGATCCCAGAGTCCTGGGATCAAGCCCCATATCAGGCACCACGCTCAGCAGGGAGTCTGTTTGGGATTCTCTCCCTCTGCCCCTCACCCTGGCTGTGCTCTCTCCCTCACTCACTCTCTCTCAAATAAAATCTTTTCTTTTTTTTTTTTTAAGATCTTATTTATTTATTTATTTATGAGTGAGACATGGAGAGAGGCAGAGACATAGGTGGAGGGAGAAGCAGGCTCTCTGCTGGGAGCCTGATGTGGGACTCGATCCCAGGACCCCAGGATCATGCCCTGAGCTGAAGGCAGATGCTCAACCACTGAGCCACCAAGGCGTCCCTCAAATAAAATCTTTAAAAATAAAAATAAAAATAGAAGAAATTAAAAAGCAAGGATAAGTTAACTCCATTAGACTTCATTATGAGTATTATACTCATTATTGAGTTTCTTTAAATTTTAAAGTTATATATATTCAGTAGTCTGTGAAATGAAAAAAAAAAATGGGAGAGACATCTCAGTTGGGCTCATATTTGAGGGTGATGATGAGTCTCATTGTCTAGGCAGTGCTGTGGAAGCTAAGCTAACTAGAGAGGTCCCTAGTGCTGTCTTGAGAAAGTTGTGTTGTCTTATTGACCATGCTTTCTCTAGATCACCTGATCCTCTTTGCCCAGCACCGCCATCCCTGGCAGAGCCTGTGAGAGGCCGCATGCAAGCCTGGCCCAGCAGCCCCGTTGGACCTGCACCCTCCCTCCTCAGGCTCTTTCCTGGGCCAGAGCACGCAGGCTGGAATCAGGCTGCTGTGTGTTCCCTCATTCTGTCCATTAAGGCTCACCAGCACAAGTAGGGTTCCAGAGTACAGGTACAGAGTGCTTTGGTCTGATGCATGTTAATAGAGAGAATTTTATTTTTAAGGTTTTATTTGAGATAGAAAAGAGTGAGAGAGAACATAAGCAGGGAGCAGGGGGAAGGAGAAGCAGAGTCCCTACTGAGCAGGAAGCTGGATGCAGAGCTCTGTCTCAGGACCCTGGAATTATGACTTGGGCCGAAGGCAGATGTGTAATTGACTGAGCAACCCAGGCACCCCTAACAGAGCGAATTTTAAATTTCATTCCAGAAAACTGTCAGGCTATCAAGTTACCAAGCTGTCTGCCATAGGAAGTAGCACAAGTTAGCTTAAAATTTTCAGGCAGAATAGTTTATGTGAATAACTTGGCTAGGAATAATAACGGATATTTTTCTTACTTGAATTTGTTGTTTTCTGTGATCCTGGAGGCGTGACTATGAAACAAAGCCACCCAAACTGCAGCTCCTGTCACAGATTCGTTCCCACCTGCACAGGAGTGACCCTCACTGGATGCCGGAAGCCGAGGCACCTCTTGATTACTGTTATGTCCGGCCAAATCACATCCCAACGATAAACTCTATGTGTCAGGAGTTTTTTTGGCCTGGTATGTTCCCCTTCGAAACTAAGCAAATCAGTGTTTTGTGTAGTTCACTTTATTGATTTTTTTTTTAATTAATGTATGTCGTGTGATTCTAAAACCTTTACTCATGATTTCATTTAGTTTGTCTCTACTAAGATAGAAATAATAAAATATAAACACGTTTTTTTTTTTTCTGAGATCAAAAAGAAGCCAGCAATTAAAGTAATAAATAGTGTTTTTGTATGTTTCTCTTCCCTGTCTCTGCTTCCAGGATAAAAGTTTCAACCTGTTTTGCTTCTACATAAGTTTAGATACCAAATAATGTCTACCAGTGATACACTGACTGGTAGCTTGGGCATGTCTGGACACTTTTGATTTTTTGCTTAATAATTCTGTGATTTTGTTTATTTAGCTATTCCTTGGGGAGAGTGTTAGTACAGCCAAAAGGCATTTTTAAAAAGCCAAATACCCCAATTGCAGACTTTGAAAATAAGAGTAAACCCAGTGTGATTTGTCATTTTATCAGCCTCAATATGTTGTCTCTCTGAAGACCCAAGCCACCAAGTAAAGGAATGAATGCATTTTCGTCACTACATATAAACATGTTCTTTGTGGATCTGCCTTACTGCGCTGCTTTGAAACGCAAGAGAAATATTACATGTCTTCTAGATGTTAGATAAGATATCATCGGGATTAGTGCTGTGTCATCTTTCTTGTCTGATAGTCAGGTAATAGTGCACGTGGTGGTAGAGTTGTGCTCATTCTTTTAGGAGTGGTATGGGGGCCAAAAGGAACATTCCAGAAGCATCTGCTACTTCTGACCTTACTCTGGGTGCCTCCAACATTATGCATACAATTATTTTGTGTTTATCCCCTTTATTGTAAAATGTAGCATTTGTACAAAAGAGCTTGTCAGCTGTATATGTATAAGGTGAAGAACAGGACAGTATGGGCTCTCGGGGTCTTTGCTCCCACCCTTGGAAGTCTAGATGTGCAGACACTGAGGCCCACGTTTAGAAAAGTGCTGGCTGACACATGTTGTAGAGGAGGCTAGGTTCACAGCCAGGTATGTCCAGTTCTAGACCTGTGCGCTCTGTGCTACTCACCGTACCCTGCCTCTCTTCTCTTAAAATGTGGACTTAGAAAAAATGGTGTTTGTTTTGATATTTTCTAAAATTCATTTTTATTTTTATGATCTGACGTATGTCTATGCATATATCTTCGTTTTCAGTTTTGTTTTTGGTTTTTTGTTTTGGTTTAGTTTTTAGCATGCAGGTGTAGTTGTAAGTACAGACTGAACAGCTTGATGTTCCTTAATTCCAGAAGGCACACAGTTTGACTCTCCAAATATCTCTTTTCCTTAGGCATTGACCTGTCTGAGTGCCTACAGTATCCAGACTTCAGTGTTGTTGTCCTTTATAAAAAAGTCATCATTGCCTTTGGCTTCATGGTACCTGATGTGAAGTACAATGAAGCTTACATTTCATTTCTGTTTGTCCATCCTGAATGGAGAAGAGCAGGGATTGCAACTTTCATGATTTATCATCTGATTCAGGTACGGCATCTGTGCTACCAGCTTACCTCTGGGCTCCCCTGGAAGACTTGGAGGAAGGATGGAGGGATGACGCCAGCTGAGCCTTCCCAGCACAGCCCGACCGAATGGGCGGGCTCGGAAACCCAGTGAGAAAACACCAGTCACCTTCCCTCCTGAGGCTGTTAACACACACACCAAAAAAAAGCTTTGCCCCTTTAAAATAAGATCACTGTTCAGGCCCAGGTTTCAAAGAAACCAGTTTGTAAACATGTATAGTAAAAATGAGAAAGTATCAAAAGTGAGACCCCAAAGCACTTGTATGACCCATATTGGTAACTGTTTCTGCTTTTAGAAACACTACTGCCATGGCTATGAGAAGTAGAAGTGGAACTGTGATCTCTAGAGGTCTTTTCTTACTGAGGTATAACTGACCTACAAAACATGCTCATTTCAGCTGTACAGTGTAATGATTTGATATTTGACTATGTTGCAAAGTGATCACCAAGGTGAGTCTAGTTACCATCCATCACCACACATGGTTACAGACACAGTTACAAACTTAGTTACAAACATTTTTTTTCTTGGGATGAGAACTCTTAAGATCTACTCTCTTAGCAACTTTCAAATATACAGTACAGTATTGTGAGCTGCAGTCTGCATGCTGTACGTGACCTCCCCAGGATTGACTGCTTTTATAAACTAGAAATCTGTACCTTTTGACCCCCGTTCAGCCAGTTCACCCACCCCCCAGCCCTGCCTCTGGCAACCGCACCAGTCTGTTCTCTGTATCTGTCTGTTCAGCCTTTCATTGTTTGTTTTTTAGATTCCACATATAAGTGAGATCATACAGTATCTTGTCTGACTTCTTTCACTGAGCATGATACCACCTATGCTGTTGCAAAAGTTTTGGTATTTTTAAACATCTTAGCAAAACTGTATCAACCAGGACTACATATTCTATTACTGCTGATTATTATTGACTTTACTGTCATTGTATAAGCTGTGTAAGCCTTTGAGACTTGATTTTAATATTGAATTATAATTCATCCTTTGATATATCTGTATGACTGTTGAAGAAAATTTATATACTAATATCGAAAAACATGTAAGGAATTTATTTCTTTAATTAACTTTAATTTAGAAACCATTTGGCATGGAGGATTGTGTATTATGTGGGCAAGATTCTTTTTAAATAGAGGAAGGAGAAGATAAAATATCATTTTTCCAATTATTAACGAAACTTGCTCAGCACTTCCCAGTGCCGTCAAGAACCTAGAACCATTTTCTAGAAATTGCTTTCTTCTCTCTCCATACAGCAGTTAGCATGTACTCCCTTGTGTTGTGTTGAGAGTCTCAGTTATCTGTACCTCACCCCATTCCCCACCCCACTCACAGGCTCGACCGCCCCCTGTTCATCCTGCCGTCCTCACCAGCAGCACTGCCACCTTTCCCTTCATCAGCAGGGGCGATACTCCCAGGTTGTGTCTCATAGAAGGTCTGGTGCAGGGTCAGTGCTTACTGAGGGCTCAGCAGGTGGGTGCAGAAGTGTTCATCCTGTGTGTGGGACTCGGCCCTCAGCCAGACCGTAAGCCCCAGGCCCTGATGGTACTGCTCAGTCAGGCAGTAGTCCTTGATGGTGCCATGGTTAGACCATGCATCGGAACATGAGTGTCACTCCATGAAACTCATTTAATGCACTCATAGCAGTCCCACTGGGCGCACAACGTAAGAGAAGCAGAGAAAAGAGTGCAGTTGTCTACCTGAGAGTCCCTTACTTAAATCTATGCCTGGGGGAACTGTGGGTTACCAAATCTCAAGGACCCTGTCAACCTCAGTACTTCAGTGCCTTCCTCATCAGAAAGCTAGGTCTTGGGATCCCTGGGTGGCGCAGCGGTTTAGCGCCTGCCTTTGGCCCAGGGCACGATCCTGGAGACCCGGGATCGAATCCCACGTCGGGCTCCTGGTGCATGGAGCCTGCTCCTCCCTCTGCCTGTGTCTCTGCCTCTCTCTCTCTCTCTCTCTCTGTGTGTGACTATCATAAATAAATTAAAAAATTTAAAAAAAAAAAAAAAAGAAAGCTAGGTCTTAGTTTATATTTATATGACTTTGAGTTCTTTCTTCTGTGTAGCTAATTAAAGAATCTTAAGAACTTGCCTCATATTAATAGAATGAAGATTACTCCAGTAATGTTAGTTTGGGATGGATGGGAGGGGGCCTGTGGGATTCCAAAGGTCCATACCAAGTCTTCAGCTTTCATAACTAATTAAAAGTCCTAATACCTTGTATCCAGCCTCATACTTAGCATCTTTTCTGGTGGGTCTAGGAAGGGCATTTTTACAAGTTTGAGTACAAGCTAACATCGGTTTTAGAAAGCAGAACTTCTCGTCTTGTTCTCTCCTTCAGGATTGTCAGTGCTAGGTATTGGTATTTGGAAGTGTAATTGAATTATAAATAAAATAATCTGTTGACAATAAACTATCCCTCTGGGCCCTTTGTCCCAGAGAGCAAAAACACGCAGCACACTATCCTTTCCTTAGTCTCGAACACTTCAGTGAGTGTGTGGCTGGGCCACAGACTGGGGCTCCCAGCTGTCCCCAGCGCTGTGGCTCCCAGCTGCCGTCCCGGCTGTCCCCGGTTGTCATAACCACCTACCTACACTTCACAGACTCCCTCACCTACTCATCTCCCTCAGGCTCTTTCCTTCTCACCGGGTACTTTTCCACTCTTTTGGCAGACCTGCATGGGCAAGGATGTGACCCTTCACGTCTCAGCAAGCAACCCCGCTATGCTGCTCTACCAGAAGTTTGGATTCAAGACTGAAGAATACGTCTTAGATTTCTATGATAAATATTACCCGTTGGAGAGTACAGAGTGTAAACACGCATTCTTCCTGAGGCTCCGGCGCTGAGGTGAATGCAGCGCTCCAGAGACGCAGGTGCTGTTCCAGGTGGCTCCTCATTCCGGCCCACAGGCAGGTGCTCCTGTCTCCCAGGGCCCTAATCTCTGCCATCAGACGGCCATTCAGATCTCTCACCCAAGGCTAGATGGGTGGTGGGGCAGTGGAATCAAGAAGCGAGCAGCCCTTCAGCAAACCTGTCCCTTCTGCACAGGCCTTGGCCCCTGTCTCAGGACTCCACAGTTCACTGGAACTGAACAATGCTGTCTATCCGACAGCTTGCAAGAACAAAGGAGTATCTAAGCTGATACCCTCCTCGAGAGAATCTCTTCATTGAAAGGATGAGGAAGTGTGGTAGCCATGAACGATTGATGCTCTAGCCGGTCAGGGCCGATGGGAGAGTTAGCGCACGAGGGGAGGCCAGCACTCTCCCAGCCATGAGTGAGCTGTTGTTGAACCCAAGAGGACTTCTCTAGGGCACTGAGATTCTGCTGTCTTTCACTGACTTTGGCCACAGTCCAAATAAACAGAGTATGTGTGTCCACATGTGTGTCACCTGTTCTGTTACATCTCCTGTCAGGAGCTTTGGCCGGAGGGTGGAGACCCATCCTTCCCATGTCTGGGAAGTTGGTTTGGGCTTGGAGTGTCTGAGCTGCCTGCCAGTGAGACTGTGCTCCTGGCTGGAGGTGTGGGTGGTGGAAGTAGAGCCAGCTGGGGACAGAGCCTGTATGGTCTGCAGGACCAGGCTCTTTGGTTTATAGAGAGTGTTAGAGATGGACTGTCAGGTGGGGTTTTTTGGATCGAGCAGGAGCTTTTCCAAAAGTATCAGATGTTCTCAAAAATCTTTCCTTGTGACTATCTATGGCCAGAGCTTCAATCTAATTAAGAGCAATGATTCTTAACTTGTGGGGATGCGGATCCCTGTGAGAATCCAAAGGAAGCCTAATAGTCTCTAGAAGACTGTGCGTGCACAGTTAGAATCTGCATCGGAGATCTGACCACAGTCAGATCCTTTGTTCTAGGGGCTGCACTCAGAGCCAGCTCAAATCCCTCTGTTCAGGAGGTAGGCACTACTCTTCTGCCTGAGGGCTGCCTGGGAGTTCTGCCCTTGGAAAGCAGCCCAGGCTCTGCCGCCCATGAAGGTGACAGCCAGGAGCAGCGTTACTTCCTTCCTTTTCTTCCTTCCCTCCTTCCCTTCTTCCTGAGAGCTTTTGTACCTTTTAGAGATTTGGGGATTATGACCCCAAGAAGTAAAACTGAGGAAGTGATATTTTCCAAACTTGGAAACTAGCTTGTGATTGTTGTACATGAACATCAAGCATTTGCTGCAAAACCTGGCTGAAGCAACTGTCTCCATAACTTCAAGGAGCTGAGGAGTTCTGTGATTGCCTTAATTGACTTTTTGTCTTACGTTTTTGCTTTTATTTATTTAAGGATTTGATTTTTAAGTGATCTCTACGTAGACCCAATGTGGGAGTCGAACTTCAACCCCGAGATCAAGAGTCACTTGCTCTACCAACAGAGCCAGCCATGTGCCTCACATTTTTAAATTATGGTGCAACACTCGCCCACTACTCATATTCAGTAATTATCAAGGTTTTTGCCAGTTGCTTCCTCTGTCCTTTGCTAAGTATTTAAGGTAAATCTCAGATATCATATAATTTCACACCTACTTTGGAGCTATTTCTAAAAAATTAGGGATATTTTCTCAGATAACCTTTTGTTTTTTTTTTAAAGATTTATTTATTTATTTATGATAGAGAGAGAGAGAGGCAGAGACACAGGAGGAGGGAGAAGCAGGCTCCACGCCGGGAGCCCAACGTGGGACTTGATCCCAGGTCTCCAGGATCGCGCCCTGGGCCAAAGGCAGGTGCCGAACCGCTGAGCCACCCAGGGATCCCCTTCTCAGATAACTTTAATGCTTATTACCCCTCACAAGAAGGTGAGCCCATTTTCAGAATTAGCTAGTAGTCAGTATGTAGTCATACTTATGGGTTGTCTCAAAAATGCCTTTACAGTTGGTTGGTTTAGATCAGCGTCCAAGTGGGGGTCACACAGGTGACGAGTGACAGATGGCCCTGTCTCCACAGTGTATTCATGTAGATGTGTCCTGTCCCGCTGTAGTCCTGCTCTGGCATCAGGGCTGGGCTACTTCCAGAGATGGGCCTAGTGGCCCCAGTCCAGCAAGCAGCTGCTGGTTTTTGATCTGCCATTGGCCTTCCCCCAGGCTAACGCTATGGGAAACCTCTAACCACCCTCCAAATGAACTACTTAACAATGCATGGGGTAGGGGTTAAGGTGTGGAAGAGTGTTCTCAAATTACTGTGTTTTGGTGGACTTTCAGTTATAATGTATTTTGAAATTTCAAAATTCCCAAGTAAGATGAAGGGCCTATTTTTTGTTCTCCAAAAGCAGGTGTGAGTTTTAAAAACTAAAAAGCCTAGGAAACCCACTTCAGCTGTGTGTTCCTGAGGAGTCTGGATTGTCCTTGACCTGTAGCCAGGCCTCCCTGCCCCTGGGGAGGTGGCCTGTGGTAGCCGAGTGGGCCTTCAGGGCCCCCATGCAGGTAGGAGTGAGACCAGAATTAACCATATCCTTATCTACCCAGAGTCTTTCTAGGGAGGTTGAGCTCTTTGCAGCAGGATATTTGAGAACAATAACCATAATTTTGAGTTTTGTAAAATTTAGTTAACATGCTTTATGCAAAATGCTCATCACCTAAAAGCCATATTTCTTGGGACCTTCCCTGGAACTGTCTCCTGCTAGTGGGCTCGGTGTCTCTACTAAGCCCTAGCAGGAAGCATCCCAGGTCCACTCCACAAGGGTCAGTTTACATAGAACACTTTGTGGCTAAGGATGTGCTTCTGGTATCTACTAGCAGGAGACTGGGATAAAAAAGTATATCTCAGTACTGAAGTTGGCCATGGAGTGGTTGTAAGACTCTAAACTGGTACACACTTAACTTACATTCTTGAGCTTCATAGCATATACTGGACTCTGAGAAACATCCTAAGTTAACTCATACAATGTTGGACTTCAGCTTGTTCCATTGTAAGACCCACCTGGCAGCTTTGCAGCACTAGGCAACAACAGGCCAAGAAAATCACTAATGGAGGACCCTGAACTCAAAGTCAGGTGGTCTTGTGTCAGCCTGCAGCCTTCCCTGCTTGGGCCCCGCCCAGGGATGAGGGGTGATAGCTAAGGAGTTCCAGGAGGGGTCAGCATGTGCTCTGTTCACAGCCATCCCCAGTGCCTGGTATCCCCTGAGGCTTGGGTGAGTGAGGAGAAAATGTGTGTTTCTGCGTGAATCTGGGCTTATTTCAATAGTGGGGTGTTTTGGGATCCCTGGGTGGCGCAGCGGTTTGGCGCCTGCCTTTGGCCCAGGGCGCGATCCTGGAGACCCGGGATCGAATCCCACGTCGGGCTCCCGGTGCATGGAGCCTGCTTCTCCCTCGGCCTGTGTCTCTGCCTCTCTCTCTCTCTCTCTGTGTGACTATCATAAATAAATAAAAATTAAAAAAAATAATAATGGGGTGTTTTAAAAAAATATTTTATTTATTTGACAGAGAGCAAGCACAAGCAGGGGGAGCAGCAGAGGCAGAGGGAGAAGCATGCTCCCCACCAAGCAGGGAGCCTAACACAAGGCTCTATCCCAGGACCCTGGGATCCTGACCCTGAGCTGAAAGCAGACATTTAACTGACTGAGCCACCCAAGCGTCCCTCTTTTTTTTTTTTCTTTTTCCACTTTCCAAGTCTCACATATACAGAATCTGTTTATCACAAAATAAAATTTTCTGACTTCTTAGAGTCTGTGAGCCACAGGCCCCTTCTCTCTGCCTGGATGGGTAAAGGCGGCTCCTACCTCTTAGAACCTCACAATACTCTACACAGTTTCCACCAGGCTAGGGGAGTCCTATTAGAGTAACGAGAGACCATAACCAGATTTGGATTTGATGAGCTAAAGGAGAAGACTAAGGTTGCTCAGGTAAGAGCTGGCAGGGGCTCATGGTTGTACTGCCATGGGTGGTATGGCTTTGGACAAGCCCACGTATGAGGAGGGCAGCTCAGCCTTCTCGTCTGGCTTCACTAGATGATTTCTTACTGTGGGTGACATTACAGCATGTGCCAGTATTCTAGTGGTTCCAGTGGAATGCCCTCAGCCCTAGGGTAGCTGGAACCCCTAGGTGTTTGTCTCCGGTGGCATGCAGCCAAAGGTGTGCTGATAAACGTTTGACCACTGATGGGGTGAGGTTCAGGGAGAGAGGGGCAGTAAGTCAAGGACTGATTTGCAGCATTTGCTGACTTCCATGGCATAACCACTACCAGTGGTATGGCCGATCCAAAGCTACCAGTGTGATGTCACTGAACCCAGAGTTGGAAAGATGCACATCACACAGCATTGTACAGCATTGCTGTCATATAGATAGAATGGATGGAAATCACCTCGACAGCAGAGGGAACAGCCACGCAGTAAAATCAGCCTATGGTGAGTTTTGAGAATTTATTAGCTTTATTTTTAACATGATTTATGTAATTTTAAGTTCATGTAATTCCACATTTAATAATGGCTCACACAATCCCTGGAAATCTAACCATCAGCTCCTGCACGCAGCTGCCCTGGGCCCTGGAAGAGCAGGGCTGGGAGTTCACCCTGTGGTCCCTTGAGCAGCAGACACAAGAGACATGCAGACATGGCAGCATGAGCCCAAGTGAGGAAGGAGCTGTCTGGAGGCTCCCAGGGCTCTCAGTGCCAGCCTTACATGTTGATACATCTGTGCGCGCAGCTGCTCTGGCCTCTGAGCTGCTGCAGGGAGACCCCTCTGGAGCTTCTCCGGCACTTAAAAAGACTTGAAAAAAATTCTCTTGGATTCAAATTCCATTCACATTTTCATGATTATCAACATTATGTGTGACTAGGAAAAAAAACATAACAGGCTGCTCGACTATCATTTCAATTATTAGGAATTTTTGAATTAAAAAAAGAGAAGGTGAGGATCCCTGGGTGGGTCAGTGGTTTAGCGCCTGTCTTTGGCCCAGGGCGTGGTCCTGGAGTCCCAGGGATCGAGTCCCACATCGGGCTCCTGGCATGGAGCCTGCTTCTCTCTCTGCCTCTCTCTATATATCTCTCTATGTCTATCATGAATAAATAAATAAAATCTTTAATAAAAAAAAAAAGAGGGATCCCTGGGTGGCGCAGCGGTTTGGCGCCTGCCTTTGGCCCAGGGCGCGATCCTGGAGACCCGGGATCGAGTCCCACATCGGGCTTCCGGTGCATGGAGCCTGCTTCTCCCTCTGCCTGTGTCTCTGCCTCTCTCTCTTTCTCTCTGTGACTATCATAAATAAATAAAAAAAAAAAAAAATTAAAAAAAAAAAAAAAAGAGACGGTTAAATATCACCTACTTTCCTCAACTATTCTCATGGATGACGGTCAAGAACTAGAGGAGAATTAGTGAACACTCGTGATCAAGAATCATGTGTAATGATTTCAGACAAAATATCTGATATTTTAAAAAATTATGTTCATGGAAGCCAGACCGAATGTTTTCTCATGAAAACGTTTGAAGAGATTTTGCCAGTGGGGGGAACATTGGTGGTAGTATACAAATTCATATTTAGTGTCATATTATTTTATCTTTTCTTCTATTGATACAAAGATTATTTTCTTCACTAAGCTCCAGGTAGATGTGTCCCATCCCTCCACTGCACCCAGCATGCCATGCAGATGTTCTGTGGTCTGTGTGCCATGACATGAGGGGAGCTGTCACAACAGAAGAACACCCTCAGAACCTTTTGTGTCAGCTGGCCACACAGGCTAATGCCAGAAAGTAACCAGGTCCTGGCAACAACCGCAGAGGGAATGGTCTGTGTTCTGTGCAGTTTACAGCCATTATGAGCTATTTGTTTTTAACATGATTTTCTTTAAAAATGGAAACAACTTGATCAAAATTATATTAAAGAATTTTGAAACCATTGAAATTTAATGTTAGGGGAAAAGCAGACATAAGAAAGTATGGGAGAGGCCATTTGCTGATGCCACCCAACCCTGTGTTTTCACACAGCATCCATGAATAGACTTCATAAAATGTTAGCTTGTGTCAGTGCATATATGACACTTCTGGGTAAGGGTGGGTGCTGTGGTCTCAACTAGGTTTGGGACTCCCTGCGAGCAAAGACCACCATGCGCCATGTTTGTTCTCCCCAGGACTTGGCCCAGGATTGGACACATAGAGTCACTCAGTTGCCAACTTCCCCGAAGCCATGATGACTTACTGCCAGAAAATGAGTCCTCTGGACTCTTAATCACCTTCTTCCCCTTTCCAGAGAACTGCACCAGTACTGCCTAGTACCCCACATTACTGGGATCCTTTAAGGTTTAGGTTTTTAGAATTACAGGTATTTTATATTCTACTCTCTATCTGTTTTAACGTTGAAGTAACAAGTTTTTTTCCCCCAAAGCTTCAGGTTGAGTTGGCAGTCTAGGCAGATGGGCAGTTTGGAGGTGTGTGCACAACCTGCCGGGTGTGTGCCTGTGCACCACAGGTCTACAATCTTGTTCTTTTCTCCATGGCAAATACTCCAGGGGGTCAAGACAGACGTGTCTTCACTTTGATGACACCTTAGTATTCATATCATTCTGAGAGAGAGTTTCAAGGTGAAGATGAGCAGCAGTTGAAAAGCAAATATGCCAGGGGCACCTGGGTGGCACAGTCGGTTAAGTGTCTGCCTTGGCTCAGGTCATGATCTCAGAGTCCTAGAATCAAGCCCCACAGCAGGCTCCCTGCTCAACGGGAAGCCTGCTTCTTCTCCCTCTGCCACTCCCCTTGCTTGTGCTCGTGCTCCCTCTCAAATAAATAAAAAAATCTTAAAAAAAAAAAAAAAGAATAAAGCAACCATGCTGCTAATATGTTTACATTTGACCAAAATGTGTAGTGCTCTAGTTAAATTGAATATGGATAAAAGCTAAATTAAATGCAAAAGGGTGTCCAACAAAAAGCATTGGGCTCCAGGTGGAATGAAAAGCAAGAGCTGTAGGCAACAACAGCCTTTGGGGCCTGGGCCTTAGGGGCTCATGTCTGAGTAGTTTGTCACTGAGCAGCCGTATGGCATTGCCAGGGCAACTAGGTACAAATAGCAAGGTCCACATGGCATTGATCAGACACACAATAGGTGCTAAAGTAGGAAAACAATGACACCTCCCATTTCTGAGCTCTTAATTCTTCCAGTGACTCCATAATTGTGGGGCTGTGATTCCTCTGTTCCATGGCAAACTGAGTCTTGGGGGGCTGAGTAACTCTGTACCAATGGCATGCCGCTAGGAAGCAAAGGACAGTGACCCAGGTCCAAGTTGGAACTGTGTCTGCACCTGCCCTCAGAGGGGAGAGAAATGGAAGAAGAGCTCTTGCTCGGACCAAAAGCTCCTTGGACCTGGAATGCATCCTGTGGTTCAGAGCCACACCATTCACTTCCACCCTCACTCTGCTGCTTGTGCCTGCTTAGGCTTCCATGTGTGTGGATACTCCTTTTCTGGTCTCCTAGGCCAGGGAGAATAACCAGGTGGTGTTTTGCAAAGGCAGGTGAGTGTGTGAGAATGAATGTTTTTCTGGAGAGGGGCCTGAAGCTTCATCAGGTGTTCACAGAGGGGTGCGGGCCAAAAAAAAAAGTCACAAGCCCTGTTCGGACTGGAGGAAGGAACTTTCTAGAACCTGCTTAGGTGGTTGGGACAAAAGTTCAAAAGAAATGACTCATCAAAATTCCTTTAGTGTTTTATTTTTACATTTGACATGTGCACATACACTTTTTTTCTGAACCATTTAAAGGTAAGTTGCAGGGATACATGGCTGGCTCAGTCACTGTGACTCTGAGCCCCACATTGGATGTAGAGATTACTTAAAAATAAAATCTCTAAAAAATAAAATAAGTTGCAGAAATCACACCCCTTTTAATATTACAGTATGTGTTTCTACAAGCAAGGAATATTCTTACCTAATTGCAGTGTAATAACCAAAATCAGGGAAGCTAACATTGACAGCATGCTGTTACCTCATCTACAGACCTGACTCAGATTTCTCTAGTTGTCCTAACACTGCCCTTTTATAGCAGAGCAAAATCCAGGCCAAGAGCGCATTCAGTTGTTGTGCTGCTTTGGTCTCCTTCAGTCAGGAACTGCCCCCAAGTCTTTGTTAATGTGGACACTTCTGCAGAGTACTGGTTTGCAGAATGTTCCTGAGTCTGGGGGCAGCTGCTGTTTCCTCCTATTAAGAATCCTATGGCACTTTGGCAGGAATATCCTGAATGCAAAGCTGAGTTTCTCTTAATGCACTACTGAGGAAGCCCTTGCTGTTCGTCAATCCCATTTCTGGCAAAGTTAATTCTGATCTTTTATTCTTTTCGCAAATAAGTGTTGTATGAGGAGATTGAGAAGGTATAAATATCTTGCTAATCCTCAAATTTTGCACCACTAATTTTAGAATCCAGTGTCCTTTCAGCCTTCTAGATTCACAACCCCATGAGGAAGCAGCTTTTAGAGCTGAGTCACCACTGCCCGGCACTTTCATGTTGCTGTTCAGTAAGCACTGGTCCTGAATAAGAGCCCGAGTGCACCAAGTAGCTCTTTGACACCCTTCAGTAAAATGGCAGCCACCACTACAGGAACAAACAGCAGAGTGTCATGAGGAGGCAGAGGTACCATAGTCTGGGATTACCTACTCAGTGCATTAGAAGTTGTTCATCTCAGCATTTATCAGAATTTTTCTGGTGACAAAGGATGTCTTAGTTACTTAATGCTACATAAGAAACCACCACAAAATCTAGTGGCTCAAAACCCAAGCCATGTAGCAGTGGGTTTTCTGAGTGGTTCTCTTCACATGGTGCTAACCTGGACACCGGGGAAGCTATTGTCATCTGGGAGCTCAGTTGGGGTTGCTGGCCAGGGGTCTCAGTTCTTGAGTCCATGTGGGCCTCTCCACATATTTGCTTGGACTATGTCATGCCATGGTGGCTGGGTTCCAAGAAGGAACATTCTTCCAGCAGTCCAGGAGGACAAAACCTAGCTGGAAATGCTTACTATGCCTCTTCCTGCAAACATGCTTACTGCTGTCCCATTGGCTGGAGCAAGTCCCATGGCCAAGTACCTAGACCATGTGGGAGGGCTTCATAGGACAAATACCAGGTTATGTGGTTCACAAGGGGGGCCACCAAAGTGTAAAACCAAAAAGTACAGGGATGCCTGGGTGGCTCAATCAGTTAAGTGTTGGACTCTTGATCTCAGCTCAGGGCTTGATCTCAAGGGTCATGAGTGTCAACCCCCATGTTGGGCTCCATACTGGGTATGGAGCTTACTTTTAAAAAAGTACAAATAGGGGATCCCTGGGTGACTCAGCGGTTTAGCGCCTGCCTTTGGCCCAGGGCACGATCCTGGAGTCCCGGGATTGAGTCCCGCATTGGGCTCCCGGCATGGAGCCTGCTTCTCCCTCTGCCTGTGTCTCTGCCTCTCTCTCTCTCTCTCTCTCTATCTCTATGTCTATCATAAATAAATAAATAAATAAATAAATAAATAAATAAATCTTTTTAAAAAATTAAATTAAAAAGTACAAATAATAAAAGAAAGAATTGATAAATTTGACTTAAATCAAAATTAAAAACATTTACACTTCAAAAGACACTATCTAGAAAGTGACAAGACAACCCACAGACTGGGAAAAAAATACTTGGAAAAAATATATCAATAAGGTACTTCTATAGAGAATATATAGAGAACTCTTACTACTCAACTATAAAAGGATAAACAACTGCCCACATGGGGTCACTGGTGAATTCTACAAAACATTTAAGAGAGAAATGATACCAGTTTTCTACAATTGGTAGATTGTAGAACATCTACAATTGGAACATCTTTTCCAGAAGACAGAAGCAAAAGGAATACTTCCTAACTCTTCCATGAAGCCAGCACTTCCCTAACAAACACTAAAATCAGACAAAGACATTTATTTACAAGACAACTATAGACCAATTTGATCTTTCTTGAACATAGATGCAAAAATCCTCAACAAAAAACTTACAAATTAAACAATTTGTAAAAAGAATTATATACCATGACCAAGTGGGATTTTTCCTAGGTATGCTAGATTGGTTCAACATTAGAATAACAATTAATGTAATCCATAATATGAATAGGCTAAAGAATTAAAAAATCACTGTCCATATCAATGATACAGAAAAAACTGTTGACAAAATCCAACAGGCAATCACTATAAAAACTCTCAGCAAAATAGGAATAGAGGGGAACATCTTCAACTTGATAAATTAATTCTACAAAAAAAAAAAAAAAAAAACTACACCTAAGCATCATACTTAATGGGGAGAAACTAGCAGTTGTCCAGCTAAGATCAGGAATAAGGCAAGTATGTCTTCTTACCACTCCTTTTAACATTGTACAGAAAGTCCTAGCTAATGCAATAAGACAAGAAAGTGAAATAAAAAGTATACAGATTGGGAAGGAAGATTTAAACCTCTGCAGGTGACATGATTGTGTAGAAAATCTGAAAGAACTGAACCCCCAAATTAGAACTAATAAGTGAATGGCTGAGGTGCCTGGGTGGCTCTGTTGGTTAAGCATCTGCCTTTGGCTAAGGTCATAATCTCAGGGTCCTGAGATCAAGCCCTAGTTCAGGCCCTCTGCTCAGTGGGGAGTCTGCTTCTCCCTCTCTGTCTTCTCCTCCCCCCATTTGTGCTCTTTCTCTCTCAAATAAATAAATTAAATCTTAAAAAAATAATAAAACTGGAGAAAAATCAGGACACCACACCTAAGAAGATATGCAAAGAGCAAATAAACATATGAAAAGATGCTCCACATCATGACATCAAGGAGATGCAAATTAAAACAACAAAATACCAACACACATCTATTAAAAAGGCTCAAATCCAGAACACTGACAACATCCAATGCTGGTATGGATGTGGAACAAGAGGAACTCTCACTGCTGGTGAAAATGCAAAATGGTACAGCCACTTTGGAAGACGTTGGCAGTTTCTTACAAAACTAGACGTAGTCTTAATCATATAATCCAGCAGTTATACTCCTTCATATTTACCCAAGTGAGGTGACAGTTTATATCCACACCAACATTATTCACAATTGCCAAAATTTGGAAGCAACAAAGATGTCCTTCAGTAGGTAAATGGAGAAAATACTCTGGTACATTCAGACAATGGAGTATTTTTCAGCACTAGAAAGACACGAGCCATCAAGCATGAAAAGGACATGGAGGAAAACATAAATACATATTAATAAGTGAAATAAGTCAATCTGAAAAAGCCAGATACTGTATGATTCCAACAATATGATGTTCTGGAAAAGACAAAACTGTGGAAACAGTGAATGGATCGGTGGTTTCTGGAGGCTAGGGATGAATTAGTAAGCAGAACACAGAGGATTTTCAGGATAGAAAAAAATAGTCTGAAAAAACAGCAAATAGATCCTACACCCAGCAGAAGAAGAGAGTTAATAAAGATTCAAGCAGAACTCAATGAAATAGAGACCAGAAGAATTGTGGAACAGATCAACAAAACCAGGAGTTGGTTCTTTGAAAGAATTAATAAGATAGATAAACCATTAGCCAGCCTTATTAAAAAGAAGAGAGAGAAGACTCAAATTAATAAAATCATGAATGAGAAAGGAGAGATCACCACCAACACAAGGAAATACAAACTATTTTAATTTTTTTTATTTTTTATTTTTTTTTATTTATGATAGGCACACAGTGAGAGAGAGAGGCAGAGACATAGGCAGAGGGAGAAGCAGGCTCCATGCACTGGGAGCCCGACATGGGATTCGATCCCGGGTCTCCAGGACCGCGCCCCGGGCCAAAGGCATGCGCCAAACCGCTGCGCCACCCAGGGATCCCCCGATTTTAAAAACATATTATGAACAGCTATACGGAAATAAATTAGGCAATCTAGAAGAAATGGACGCATTCCTGGAAAACCACAAACTACCAAAACTGGAACTGGAAGAAAGAAAAAACCTGAACAGGCCAATAACCAGGGAGGAAATTGAAGCAATCATCAAAAACCTCCCAAGACACAAAAGTCCAGGGCCAGATGGCTTCCCAGGGGAATTCTATCAAACATTTAAAGAAGAAACCATTCCTATTCTACTAAAGCTGTTTGGAAAGATAGAAAGAGATGGAGTACTTCCAAATTCGTTCGATGAGGCCAGCATCACCTTAATTCCAAAACCAGACAAAGACCCCACCAAAAAGGAGAATTACAGACCAATATCCCTGATGAACATGGATGCAAAAATTCTCACTAAGATACTAGCCAATAGGATACAATAATACGTTAAGAAGATTATTCACCATGACCAAGTAGGATTTATCCCCGGGACACAAGGCTGGTTCAACACTCGTAAAACAATCAGTGTGATTCATCATATCAGCAAGAGAAATACCAAGAACCATATGATCCTCTCAATAGATGCAGAGAAAGCATTTGACAAAATACAGCATCCATTTCTGATCAAAACTCTTCAGAGTGTAGAGATAGAGGGAACATTCCTCAACATCTTAAAAGCCATCTACGAAAAGCCCACAGCAAATATCATTCTCTTTTTTTTTTTTTTTATTGGTGTTCAATTTACTAACATACAGAATAACCCCCAGTGCCCGTCACCCATTCACTCCCACCCCCCGCCCTCCTCCCCTTCCAACACCCCTAGTTCGTTTCCCAGAGTTAGCAGTCTTTACGTTCTGTCTCCCTTTCTGATATTTCCCACACATTTCTTCCCCCTTCCCTTATATTCCCTTTCACTATTATTTATATTCCCCAAATGAATGAGAACAGCAAATATCATTCTCAATGGGGAAGCACTGGGAGCCTTTCCCCTAAGATCAGAAACAAGACAGGGATGTCCACTCTCACCACTGCTATTCAACATAGTACTGGAAGTCCTAGCCTCAGCAATCAGGCAACAAAAAGACATTAAAGGCATTCAAATTGGCAAAGAAGAAGTCAAACTCTCCCTCTTCGCCGATGACATGATACTCTACATAGAAAACCCAAAAGACTCCACCCCAAGATTGCTAGAACTCATACAGCAATTTGGCAGTGTGGCAGGATACAAAATCAATGCCCAGAAATCAGTGGCATTTCTATACACTAACAATGAGACTGAAGAAAGAGAAATTAAGGAGTCAATCCCATTTACAATTGCACCCAAAAGCATAAAATACCTAGGAATAAACCTAACCAAAGAGGTAAAGGATCTATACTCTAAAAACTACAGAACGCTTCTGAAAGAAATGGAGGAAGACACAAAGAGATGGAAAAATATTCCATGCTCGTGGATTGGAAGAATTAATATCGTGAAAATGTCAATGTTACCCAGGGCAATATACACGTTTAATGCAATCCCTATCAAAATACCATGGACTTTCTTCAGAGAGTTGGAACAAATTATTTTAAGATTTGTGTGGAATCAGAAAAGACCCTGAATAGCCAGGGGAATATTGAACAAGAAAACCAGAGCCGGGGGCATCACAATGCTGGATTTCAAGTTGTACTACAAAGCTGTGATCATCAAGACAGTGTGGTACTGGCACAAAAACAGACACATAGATCAATGGAACAGAATAGAGAACCCAGAAGTGGCCCCTCAACTTTATGGTCAAGTAATATTCGACAAAGGAGGAAAGACTATCCACTGGAAAAAGACAGTCTTCAATAAATGGTGCTGGGAAAATTGGACATCCACATGCAGAAGAATGAAACTAGACCACTCTCTTGCACCATACAAAAAGATAAACTCAAAATGGATGAAAGATCTAAATGTGAGACAAGATTCCATCAAAATCCTAGAGGAGAACACAGACAACACCCTTTTTGAACTTGGCCACAGTAACTTCTTGCAAGATACATCCATGAAGGCAAGAGAAACAAAAGCAAAAATGAACTATTGGGACTTCATCAAGATAAGAAGCTTTTGCACAGCAAAAGATACAGTCAACAAAACTAAAAGACAACCTACAGAATGGGAGAAGATATTTGCAAATGACATATCAGATAAAGGGCTAGTATCCAAGATCTATAAAGAACTTATTAAACTCAAAAAAAAAAAAACTTATTAAACTCAACAGCAAAGAAACAAACAATCCAATCATGAAATGGGCAAAAGACATGAACAGAAATCTCACACAGGAAGACATAGACATGGCCAACACGCACATGAGAAAACGCTCCGCATCACTTGCCATCAGGGAAATACAAATCAAAACCACAATGAGATACCACCTCACACCAGTGAGAATGGGGAAAATTAACAAGGCAGGAAACCACAAATGTTGGAGAGGATGTGGAGAAAGGGGAACCCTTCTGCACTGTTGGTGGGAATGTGAACTGGTGCAGCCACTCTGGAAAACTGTGTGGAGGTTCCTCAAAGAGTTAAAAATAGACCTGCCCTATGACCCAGCAATTGCACTGTTGGGGATTTACCCCAAAAATACAGATGCAATGAAACGCCGGGACACCTGCACCCCAATGTTTATAGCAGCAATGTCCACAATAGCCAAACTGTGGAAGGAGCCTCCGTGTCCATTGAAAGATGAATGGATAAAGATGTGGTCTATGTATACAATGGAATATTCCTCAGCCATTAGAAACGACAAATACCCACCATTTGCTTCGATGTGGATGGAACTGGAGGGTATTATGCTGAGTGAAATAAGTTCAATCAGAGAAGGACAAACATTATATGGTCTCATTCATTTGGGGAATATAAAAAATAGTGAAAGGGAATAAAGGGGAAAGGAGAAAAAATGAGTGGGAAATATCAGAGAGGGAGACAGAACATGAGAGACTCCTAACTCTGGGAAACGAACTAGGGGTAGTGGAAGGGGAGGAGGGCGGGGTGTGGGGGTGACTGGGTGACGGGCACTAAGGTGGGCATTTGACGGGATGAGCACTGGGTGTTATTCTATATGTTGGCAAATTGAACATCAATAAAAAATAAATTTATAATAAAAAAATACTCTGTATGGTAGCATAATGATGGACATAAGTCATACATTTGTCCAAACCCATGGAATGCACAACATCAAAAGTGAACCCTAATGTAAACTATAGACTTTGGATGATAATGATGTGTTGGTATAGGTTATCCTGTAACAGACATAACACTGTGATGTGGGATGTTGATAATGAGGGGAATCTGTGTGTATATGGGGACAGGGTTACATGGGAAATCTCTGTACGTTCTGGTTAATTTTGTATGAACCTAGAACTGCTCTGAAAAATTCAAATCCAGAGGCACTTGGGTGGCTCAGTTGGCTAAGCATCTGCCTTCAGTTCAGATCATGATCCCCAGGTCCTAGGATTGGTGTTGGGCTCTCTGCTCAGCAGGAAATCTGCTTATCCCTCTCCCTCTGCCCCCCATCCCTGCTCCTGCTGGAGCTCTCATATGCTCTCTCTTAAATAAATAAATGCATTCTTTAAAATAAAAATAAAAATGGGCAAATGATTTGAAGAGACAGTTCTCTGAAGAAGATAAACAAATGGCCAATAAGCTCATGAAAAGATGTTCATCATCATTAGTCATTAGGGAAATTCAAATGGTACTCACTAGCATGACTTTAATCAAAGAGACATAATCCGTGTTGGCAAGGCTGTGCAGAAATTGGAGCCTCATATGTTGCTGGTGAGAATGTAAAATGATGCAGTCACGTTGGAAAATAGTTTGGCAGTTTTTCAAAATGTTAAACATGGGATTGCCATATGACTCAGCAGTCTTCGCCAGAGAAATGAAAACATATGTTCACACAAAGACTTGTATATGAATGTTAATTGAGGCATTATTCAGAATAGCCCCCAAATGGAAACAACTCCAGTGTCCATCAACCGATAAATGGATAAACAAATATGGTGTATACATACAATGGAACACTACACAACAATAAAAAGAAGCAAACCACTGATAAATGTTTCAACATGGATGAAACCGCCTGCATGAAAGCATTTCAAAACATTATGTTCACTGAAAGAAGCCACACACAAAAGAATACTTATTGCATGACTCCTTTTATATGAAATATCCAGAAAAGGCGAGTCTATGGAGACAGAAAGATTAGGGGTTACTTGGTGTGGATGTAGGAATGGAAGTAGCTGTAAAAATGACTACATTTCTTTTTGAAATGTTCTAGAATGGGATTGTGGTGGTGTCACACAACTTTGTAAATAGGCTACAAAATCGACTCCTAAAAAAAAAAACAACAAACCAAGAAACAAAATCAACTCCTATACTTAATAATGGGTCAATGTTATGGTATGGAAATTATAGCACAATAAAGGTGTCATTTTTAAAAAGATTTTATCTATTTAAGAGAGAGAGCACAAGCAGAAGGAGTGGCAGGCAGAGGGAGAAGCTATGCAGGGAGCCTGATGCGGGGCTCCATCCCAGGACCTGAGCCCAAGTCAGACACTTAACTGACTGAGCCACCCAGGCACCCCTGCATTTTTTTTCTTAAAGAAGAAGAGAAAGAAGAGGAGGAGCAGAAGGAAGAAGAAACCTCAGTTCTCTTTACTTGTTGTCTGTTCCCCTTGCTGTGTTTCCCACCAAGAGCAGCTCTGCTACTCAGTGCATTGCCTAGACTCAGTCCCCAAGCCTCAGTTTATCCCGTCCCACTCCCTCCTGGCCAATCAGACCGAGTTCTGCCATTCTGTTTTCTAAATGTCTCTCCACTCTGACCCGCCCTCCTTCCCCACCCGCCCCCCACCTTTCTATCACCTTCTCTCAGCATCTCTTGCCCGAGTTGCTGTGTGAGCCTTCTCCATGTCCCACTACTCCCATCTGCCTTCCATCTTGCCACCGAGTGGTTGGACTTCTTTAAAAAAAAAAAAAAAAAAGGATGTTTTGTATGTAAATTATTAAAACACAATAGAGAATATTTTTTCAAGAAAGCAAAAAACGATTTTGTGTTCTAAAATTGCCTTCATTTGGGGGGAGTCCATTTCTTTGATTTTTAAAAAAATATTTTATTTATTTATTCATGAGACACAGAGAGAGGAGACACAGGCAGAGGGAGAAGCAGGCTCCCTGCAGGGAGCCCAATGTGGGACTGGATTCCAAGAGCCCGGGATCACGACCTGAGCGGAAGGCAGACAGACACTCACTCGCTGAGCCACCTAGGTGCCCCTCCATTTCTTTTTTAAGCACAGTGTAATCGTGATACACATGAAGTTTCGTGTCCTGAGAGCATCATTTAACGTTTTATAGCCTCACCATTTTTTCCAGTTGCTAAATGGTTTTCATGACCAATTTTCCTAGGCCCTATTTTCCCAGGCCCTCTTGTTCCTCATGAAGATGTGTGCTTTTGTCAATAACCCTGCAGGGACGTATTTGTGCTTAAGGAGTTTTTCCATGGATTGGATTAGTTTAACTTCCAGATAGATTCCCAGACGTGGAATTTCAAGTCAAAGCATGTGAGCATCTTACTGCCACTGTCTCCTCATCAATGCGGTTCTTGATGTACTAAGGTGGCAGTCTCAGCACCCAAACTCCCAGGATTGGATATAATCACTCAAAATGTTTGGGGCTAATTTTTAAATAGGCCATACTGTGCTCGCTTAGGCAGCACATATATTAAGTAGGCCATAATTTGTTACTTAAATGGAACATTTTCCATTGTGTGTTTCCTAGTAGCACTTCTTTTAGAAACTCTTTGTGGTCTTTGTTAATCTCAAGGAAATAGGGGAATCTTGGTGCTTCTCCTTATTTATATATATATATATATATATATATCTGCTCTTTCTACAACTGAAGTAGTGACTTACTGAGTATGACCAGGCTAGTCCCATCTCAGGAATTGGTGGGGAGAGTCCCCGGAAATTTTCTTTCATATTAAAGAGGGAGGTGGTGAAAGGAGGGAGGTCAAGGGCAGGGAGGGACCAAAGCAAAAACAAAACAACCCTGAGGGAGGTCTTGGGGCATTTTTTCTAGGCCCTAAGTTGGTCCTCAACCAACCACACTACTTATTTCTGAGTCCAGGGAACAAGGACAAACTGGGCTGCTTAGCCTGATTCCCTTTCCATCTGCTCCCTTTAGGCTTTGAAGGCCACCCCCAGGAATCCAGCTTCTTTCTCTGGATCCCCTCCAGCCAGCCACAGCAGACTGCTCTTTCTGCCCACCCAGGCCGGGCCCTGTTTTGAACCTTGTGGAAATTTCAGCCTGATGTCCTAATTCTCAAGTCATTTGAATCACAGAGGCATGTGGCAGGGCTGTAAAAAGCTTGGTCTCTGGGGCACCTGGCCAACTCTGTTGCCACAGCATAAGTCTCAATCTCAGAGTCCTGAGGTCAAGCCCCACACTGGGTGTGGAGCCTACCTTAAAAAAATTAAAAATAAATAAAAATTTAAAAATAAAGATCTTCACCTCTGGACTCTGGACTGTTTGGGCTTGACTCCTGCACCTGCCACTTCTTGCTACCCGTGCCTCAGTTTCCCTATTTGTTAAAAACATGTCATTTGTTGGGGAACACCTGTGATACCATGTAGAGTATCTGGCATGCCGCCTGCTAGCTGGTGGGCACGTGATAATGGTGGCTGCCCTCAGGGCAGAGGAGGAATCCCTAGTTAAAACAGGGCTGGTAAATCCCAGGGCCGGGGTTCGTCCACAGAGGACTTGATGTAGTGGATTGGGGGTATGGCCAAGGCACAGGGATTGTTAAATGCTTCCCAGCTCTAGTGATTCTAATGGATGGCAAGGTTGAGAACCACAGGCCAGAGGGACTAACCAAGGTTGGCAATCTGTGTACCTCATCTCACACCCTCTGCACCCTCAATACAGCACCCTGGCTCTTGCTCTCAGCGCAGCCCTTGAAGGGCTTCCGGATATGAGCTTCGTCATCGCTCTTTCTGAAATGCAGAACTTCTCCAGCCCTGAAGGCCTGGCGGAGCATTTGGTGACTGACCTACTCTGACAGAAGCCAGAGAAGGACCTGCTTTCTCTTCTTTGGGGCGAAGCTGACTGTTCAGTTTCATCTTATGCTCACAACCCCCTTCCCTTTTGTCTCATAGCCTGTTCTCATCCTCCCTGCCCACCTGCAGACAGGAAATCAAACTCATTGCCTCCTGTGCTCCAAAAGTGTAAACCCTGGGAGCACCTTGGAGGATCCCAGGTGTAAACTAATGTTTGAGGAAAGCAAAGCTTTCTCCCCAAGGTTATCCGAGATTCCCTGGGGCCGGAGAAGATGAGGCCAGGAGGTGAGGTGGGGGGAAAGCTGTGAAGGTGGATTGAGCAGGATGCTTAGGCTGCAGGTAAGATAAGACCCAGCTCACAGTGGCTCAAACAACCACCACCACCAATTATTGTCATTCTAGCACAAATCCAGAGGCAACGGATCCCATGATCACATAACTTATTAGCTTATTAACTAGGTGACACTGAGCAAGTACCTTAAACTCAGTTTCTTCATCTGTGAAAAAGGATTGTGGCATGTATAGTGACTTAGCAAGACTAAAGGTCTCACCACGATCCCTGAATTGTTTTATAACCATTAGCTACTGTATTTGTCAGTCATTGCTATATAACAAATGCAAAAATCTCAGTGATCTGCAGCAAGAAGTGTTTATTTTGTATGTGTTTTCAGGTTGCTGGGAATTGGCTGGGCCACTCTAGATCTGTGTGTGCAGCTGGGTTATGCTCTGGTCAGCCCCACTTGTGTTCCTTCTGGGCTCCATGGCAACAGCATCAGGTGCTGGGGGCAAGCGCTTCTTGTGATAATGACAGAGGCACAAGACACTGGAAAAATACAAGGCCTTGGTCAGGAACCAGCACATTCTCAGTCTGGCCCCTTTGCTTTGGCCAAAGCTGGTTACATGTTCCAGCCCAATGTCAGCAGCGAAAGGAACTAACCCTAACCCATTCCAGTGGGCAGGTGTAGACAGGTGTAGACAAAAGCATCCGATTCTCAATTTCAGCTCAGGTCATGATCTCAGGGTCAGGAGATCCAGCCCTGCATTGGGCTCTCCACTGGGCGTGGAGCCTGCTTAAGATTCTCTCTCTCCCTCTGCCTCTCCCCTTCTTCATGCACTTGCAATCTCTCTCAAAAAAAGGTCACATGGTAAAGGACATGAATTATTAACAGTGTATAAATGAAACATGAATCTGTAGCTTAGATGGAAGTATTATTCTTTAACATTGTTATATTCAAAATATATTCTCATTTCCCCGACTTCTTCTTTGACCCATGGATTATTTAGAAGTAAGTCATTTAATTTCCATATCTTGTGGGAAATTTCCGTATACCTTTCTGTTATTGATTTCTAGTTGATTCTCTTGTGATCAGAGAACATGCTTAGTATCAGTGTTAAACATCTGAAGCTGATGACTGCACTGTGGTCCTATTCTTAGGACCACAAATACACATCTAGGTATTTACTTAGGGGTAAATTTCCATGGCATATGTAACTTACTCTCTAATGGTTCAGGAAGAAAATGTGTGTGGGGTGTGTGTGTGTGTGTGTATAGAGATCCCAAGCAAAAGAGAGGGCTGGGGGGGACAAAGTGAGGGATGAGGGTGAGAACATATGTGAATCATTCAGCAAATAAAAAACAAAATGAAAAGAAAAGATAAAGTAACGAGCTCCTCCCACTCCACTCCTCTAGGTGTATATCCTTCCATACCCTCTCCATGCCCTACACAAACTTATACTAATATTTATTCACTTAGATGGAATTTTGTTTTTTTATAAAAATAGGATCACTCTCTGTGTATTAATTATCATGCAGCTTGATTTTCTCCCTTAATAATACATCATAGAGAGTCCCTCCAGGTCAAAAGAGCTAGGTTTAAACACAGCTGCATAATATTCCATCGGTGTATGGAATATTTCTCCAACTGCCTCCTTAATGATGGCTACTCCAGCTATTTCCAGTTTTTTGCTGCTACACACAAGGCAGTGAAAACCATCCTTGTACACAGAACCCATTGTGCTGGTGCCGAAGCTGTGACTCACTTCTAAAACTAGAATTAGAGTCAGCACCACAAATTCTTCGTGATCCACTAAAGCTCAAAGCTGTTCAGCAGTGGGAGGAGGGCTGGTCTCCAGGGGCCATCTGCTCTCTCGTCCTGGTGCGTGCAGTCCCAGCCTCTCCCAGAGGAGAGCCAGCACGTCCTCCAGGAAGCTGGGCCCCAGAGAAACTGTAGAAACCTGCCTGCTGGCTGGTGGCAGGTGCCCCATATTTGCATGGCAGGTGAGTCTCACATTACCACGTGCTCACCACACTTCACACATCATTTCTCAGCTGGTCCATGGGTGCCTGTTAATTATGTAACTGTAAAAAGTTTTGTCTAGAAATGTTAGGCAGAGCCCAGGCTACTGTAGGTGGGGCTACATATGGTCCATAAGGAGCCTTTTGGATGCTCAGTGGTGTCAACCTCTAGCACCATTAGTTTGGTGGGAAATGTAGTTTCCACATGAGATACGAGGCCCCACACTGAGAGTAACAGTTAACATGCATGGAATGTATGTTAGCAAATTGAATTTAAATAAAAACTATTTTAAAATGAAAAATTTAAAAAAATCCATGGAATGTTGCCTTGTGCCATTCACTGAACAAAATGCTTTTACACAGACCATCTCATTTCATTTCCTCCAAAGCTCTGTGAGGTTCAAGAGGCCTAGAATCCTATTACCTGGCTTTCCTCCTGCTGCAATAGTTCTGCTTAAACCCACCCCAAAACATAGCATTTTAAAACAACCTCTAATCATTTGCTTGTGGTTTCTGTGAGTAAATAGGTTAGGTTGGGCCGTCCTCCTGGTTTTGCCTGCGTTCGTCACATGTCGGCTACGGGTCAGCCTCTGGGACTTGATTAGCTGCTGTTGTCTGCAGCGATGGGGGATTTGGAGCCACGTGGCCCCCCTATCTTCCACCCGCCAGCCTGGGCTTGTTTACATAGTGGGGCAGGAGTAAGAGAGGACATGAGGAAGAAGAGAAAGACAAAGGGGTGCCAAGGCTTGTTAGGTCAGCTCCAAATTGACACAACATCCCTTTCGCCACATTCTGTTGTCCAAAGCAAGTCACAAAGTTGGCCCATGTTGGAGGGGTGGCAAACAGACTCCACCGCTCCATGAGAAAAGCTGCAAAGTCACATGGCAAATGATCTGGATACAGGTGGAGTGGAGGTTGGTGGGTAGTTAGGTAATTAACCTCAGTGGCTTTTGCAGGTCAGAAGAGTGAGGAACCTAGAAGTTTCTTAAATTGCCAAGCTCGCAAAGCCAGCAAGTGGTGGATGTGAGCCTCGGCAGTCAGACACCAGTGACCACATTTTCAACCTGCCACCCCTCTCGGCACCTGGGAAGACTTCCTGACTATGAAGACAGGCCTCAAGGATGTCATCCTCTCAGGAAACACCCAGCACATGTGGTCAACCTCAAGATGAAAATCATTTCAAAAAGACCCTTTGCTCTCTGCAGGAGGGACAGAGGTTGGAGGTGATGTGCTGGTGGGCTTGTGGATGGGTGACTCCGTAGATGGTCGGGGACCAGAGTGTGTGCGCGATTGGAGGCTGGGTGGATAGCTGGTCGGCAGGTACATCATGTGGTGGGTTCAGGACCATGCAACCTCATCTCCACTTGGGTTCTACTAAAGTTGAGGGGCAGGAAAGAAAGAAATCAGAGCCTCCAGGTGGCCTTTCCTGGGGGTTCCAGCTGAGGGCCTGAGGTCTGAGATCTACACTGGGATGAGATAGCCTTTACAATCAAAGAGACATGAGAAACTGGTCGTCTGAGCTGGGGCCAGCGAGTACAGAGCCTGCCTTCCTTTGGAGGAGGGAGTGCCTAGCCAATTTTTGAAGGTATTTGTTCAGTCCCAAGGCTTGGGCTGATCATTTTCCATGTCTTTTTTTTTTTTTTTTTTTTTTAGGACTTATTTATTTTTGAGAGAGAGAGAGAGTCAGAGAGATCCTGAGTGAGCAGTGGGAGGGGTTAGAGAGAGAGAGAGAGAGAGAAAATCTTAAGCAGACTCCCCACTGAGCGCAGAGCCTATCTAGGGGCTTGTTCCCACGACCCTGAGGTCATGACCTGAGCCAAAATCAAGAGCCAGCTCTTCAACTAACTGAACCACCCAGGCATGCCTCCATGTTTCTTTTAAATTTTTCTTTTAAATGTGTATATTTTACTGAGTCAGCTTGATGATTTTTTTTTTTTAACCTAGGTACAGCAGACGTCTAGATAAAGGTTTCTTGTGCCTGTCCTACTCAGTATGATCCAAGATCACCACCTTTCTCACCTTTATCCCATAGGTGAGTTTACTGGTCACTGACTGCCTTAGAAATGGAATCATATTGAATCCCAGGCTTTCCTGTGTTCACATTTGTTCATTTGCAGGGCTGGAGGAACATGAGGGTAGAACTAGGTCTTAATCACCTCTGGCCATTCCCTCCCCCAACGCTAATGCAGAGCATGGTTCACGGAGGACGGGCCCTCCATGAAGGCCACCCTGCCTCTCTACAGCACATGCTGAAGGGTAAGCGCACACACTGCTTGCATTCCAATCCTGACATTCACTTACCGCTGTGTGACCTTGGGTAGGTGACCTCACCTCTATACCCAACCGAGGAGAACAATAGCCCTTGCCTTTTCAGGTTATGGTGATAATTAAGTGCATCAATATTTATAAAGCTCTTCCAAATGTCTGGAGCATAATGAGGCTATTTCAGTGTTTGTTAAATGAAAACATGAAGATATGTCTATATTTCCCAACTCAGCAGCTAAAGGCTTCTTTTTAAACTACCATCTCCTGAGTCACAGTTCAGCAAACTATGCCTTTGTGCCACAAGATTTTGTAAATAAAGTTTTATTGGCATATGGCCACATCCATTGCTTTGTGTATTGTTTATGACTCCTTTTACACCTACAATGACAGAGTCGAGAGGTTGCAGCAGACAATATAGCCCACAACGTCTAAAACATTTACTATCTGGCCTTTTCCAGGAGAAGTTTACCAACCTACCCTTGCTCTGGGTTTTCTAAACCCTCCCCCAACAAGGCCAGGTCGTAGCTTTAATGCAAACTGCTTTGGCCTGAGGGGAAAATGGTTTCTACGGATATGGTGGCACCTTTATGCACCTCCAGTATTCTCTCTGTGTGAAAGCCCCTTGACTTCTGAGAGTTTCCTTGGCCTTCATCCTGGTCCTCAAGAACTGAGCCTTTGGAAGCCTTTTGTTTGGGGATGTGGGGTGGGTTTGAACGCATAATCTCCCAGAGTGGAACAGGTGAGAAGAGAGCAGACACGCCCTCTGGGAAGGAAAGGCCCACACAGAGAGACAGCCAGCCCCTCCCCACCACAAGGGCCACAGTCACAAAACAGTTCTGTTTGAAGTAGGTTATTAAGTGTTGGCCTTAGGGCTGAGCTCTGGCAAGCCTGACATTTCTTCTAGGCTTTCCACCAAGCTTGCATTGGAGATTACTCAGGAAGGCGCCAGGGAGGAGATAATGAGATGCAATTTATTATATAAACCTGGGGCTATGTTAGCAGGCGGTAGAGTTTACGGTGGGCATTGCCCAGGGCCTTGCAGAGAGTTGCTGTGATGTTATTCCTGGCAACACACCCACCCACACTTCATAAAATCACTTAACAGACCACTGCCTTTGCACACTCACTCACAAATTTGCCCCATTTTCTAAGACCTATTGCCAACTGAAAAACAAAACAAAACAAAACAGCAAGAAGGTGACACGTACTTGAGGGGAGGCATGCAGTGGGGGGAAGGATAGAAGACCTTAGTGTGTCTATAGGCAAAATCCAGTCAAATATCAATGCGTGGGAAGGAGCATATGTTGCAACAATTTTTCTGGGAAGCAAATTGGCAAAATGCATAAAGAACTTTAAAATAGTCATGGCCTTTGACCAAATCAGCCCAATTAGACTAATGAAAAGACCTTTCTGTTAGTCAGCCACCACTGCAATTCCGCTGCATAACAAACTACTCCCAAACTCGGTGATTTATAGTGATAAATAGTTTTCTTGTACATGGGTCTCAAGAACCGTGAAGGATCAGAGGTTTTATCCTCTGCCCAAGTTAAGTTTGCCTTGGACGGGCCCCACCAGCAGTGATCAGGAGAATGGAGGCAGTGTCCTCAGAAATTCATCCTCAGGGATCAGAGGTGTCACAGAAGGATTTTGATGAGCTCATCTTCATATTAAATTTAATACACCTTCACTCCAAATATTGATTACTGGAAGACTAAAGGAAGCAGTCTAGAACACGGGAGACATAACTTTTGGCATGTTTCTGCCACTAAATCTCAGGGGGTGATGGTGGGATGGTCATGGGACCGCCATTCCTCTGCTTGTAAAGTGGAAATAATCCTTATGCTATTCCTCAATCTCTGGGAAGACGTCGGGATGATATGGGTCAAGCAAGGACTCTCAGAAGGAGAGGCCAGTCCAAGCTCTGTGCCCCTCTGGCTCCAGAGCAAATACCTTGGAACAAGGCACCTTAATCAGTACACACCCAGGAGGGATGGAAGGGGACCAGGAATCTGCAGAATGTCACCCATGAGGGGCGCTTGGTTTCTTTTGTTTGTGTTTTCCACAGTGCCTAGAACCGTGCCTGATATATAATGAGCTCAAAAAGAATTTTTGAATCAGTGAATAATTTCTGATATTTATCCTCAAAATGCAAATGAGGAAATGAAGACCCAAAGCTTTTCTTCCTCATTTTTTCCTGAGCCCATCCCCTCAGTCTATCCTGTGCCCCTGATTCTCTGGGTCAGGCTCTGCTTCAGGCAACCTTATGGAAGATAGCATTTACCCCACTGATAGTTTTCAAGGAGCTCACATCTGCATTTCTCTGTCTGATATGCCCAGCCTCCCTGTGAGGGTCCATTGATTTAGCCTCATCTTAAACACTCATAGCACCTTGCTAGGGACATAGTCACGACTCAGTAAATGTTAATTGACCTACTTTTTTTTTTTTTTTTTTTGGTCTTCTTTCCCATGCTTACCCAATCATCAAGCTACATTAATTAATCTTTGCATATTCCAACTTTTTTTTTCAGTGAAACTAAAGCTGTAAATTCCTCAATTAATGTTTGTTAGACACTTATAGGCTTTCTAGCAATGCCTCAGCTACCATATAAGAGGGCAAATCCAGGGAGACATAGCCACAAAATTTGATTTATTTTATTTTTAATTTTTTAAGATTTTATTTATTTATTCATGAGAGACACAGAGAGAGAGAGGCAGAGACACAGGCAGAGGGAGAATAAGGCTCCCTGCAGGGAGCCTGATGCAGGACTCAATCCCAGGACTCCAGGATCATGCCTTGAGCTAAAGGTAGATGCTCAATCACTGAGCCACCCAGGCCTCCCTGATTTATTTTATATAAGTCAAGTAGGTCTAAGAAATATCAGCAAACATTTTTGCTAGTCATTTCCAAAACCAGATATATCACAGACATGCCATTTGATTTTGAAGAGCACTAATAAACCCCCCAAAATAGTGCCAACAGGCTAGATGATAATTGCTGTTCTTGCTGACTTTTTCTTGCCTGCAAGCTGGCTTCCCCAAGCTGGCTCTCTAAGTTCAATTTTTTATCTCAAGTTATTAACTTTTCCTTTATATGGATCATACATAAGTATTTTTCTATACAGTAACAACTTACAAATTACTGTTTCATTCAACTACTAAATGAGTAACTTCTGAAGACTTCACTTTCCTTGTTTGAGACTTGAGTCCATCCTGATGCTGACTTCATAAACATTGTCATGGATAGTCATGTTACCACCAGAATTAGAGTTCACAACCCTAAGTTTGAGGCTCACTGGCCTGAGGAATTGCCTAGAAAATCTAAGATTCTAAATTGTAATTCTAATAAAATATATTGTTAAATCAAAAAAATGCAAGAAAAGAGAAACTAAGGAGCAAACACCAGATAAGACAAATAAAGAACAAGTGGCAAAATGGTAGATTAAAATCTGGCAATATCAATAATTACATTAAATATAAATGAATCAAATACTTCAATGTTTAACCAACTGAGCCACCCAGGCACTCTGATTTCAGTACATTTTTCTCATTTAGCTTCCAGTTTCTGAGAAATAAAGACAGGGACACCTGGGTGGCTCAGTCAGTTAAGCATCTGCCTCTAGCTCAAGTCCTGATTCCAGGGTCCTGGATTGAGCCCCATGTTGGGCTTCCTGCTCAGCAAGGAGTCTGCTTTTCCCTTTGCCTCTGCCTCTCCCCCCAGCTCATGCTGGCATGCACTCTCTCTCTCTCTCATAAATAAATAAATAAATAAATAAATAAATAAATAAATAAATAAATTCAATCTTTAAAAAAGAAATGAAAACATAAAAGATTATAGAGATATAAAGAAATACAAGAGTTCTCTTACAGTTCTTTTATATTCTTTTTTAAAAAGTAAAACAATACTTCCTTGATAACAAACTCTCTCATTGGGAAAATAAGATCTATCCCAAAAGTTCCAAGTTCAAGTCCATAGTAAACTTAGCATGATCCTAGGATCCTATTCTTGCTATGCAGCTTCCTATCAGCTAACAGAACAATAACAACAAAAAATTAGTTTCAAGGACCCAGAAAGTGAGTGTTATCTTTGCATCACCTGGGAGAGAGTTCTCAAACCTCAGTCTTCATGTTTTTTTGTTGCTTTGCTTTTTGTTGAACACCCTCTGGCTGTTCTGCTGGCTCCCATGGGAAATGTGCTTGGCAGTGCCCTCTCTCATGCTTCTGACAATTTTACTGTGCATAGAGGCAGAGCTGCAGGCTGAGGATCCCAATGACTGAGATTAAACCAACCATTCATTATCTTCTTCATCCCTGCCTGTAAAATAAGGAAACCTCCTCAGTGACAGGTCCTAGCTGAGGGTGATGTTTCCTGGATCATATATATTTTTCTTAGCTGGATGCCAGAGCTAAAAAATCCAAAGAACACTTGCAGGGAAAAGTCCCTATGTTTGCTTGCTTTGCTTTCTAATTCTTTCTCATCAAGATTTGAAGTGTCAGGGTTGAGAATAAGCAAATCCAACAACAACCAGGAAAATCAGCTGGTGAGGTGCATTGGCTGGGCCTGCAGGTTAGAAGGCCCTCCAGAAGTGGTGACTTTCTGACTCTTGTTTGCATCCTTAGTGTGTCGTTCCTCTTTTTCCTTACCTTTCCCATTCTGGCTTCGCAACAAAGGCCCAGAATTGAGGGCTGTTCTGAGTGTAGGTCCCAAGATAAGCAGAGATGTGATCTAACCATTTTCTCTATATCCTAAGGAAAGAGAAATATCAATTCAGATTCATGGATAACTCTTCTGAGGCAAAGAAAGAAAAATGCTGGTGTGGAACATGCATTCTTGGAGCTGTTATGTTATGACCCATGGTGTTTCGTGCACTGCTCTAGATGTTACTTAAATGGCCAAACAACAAAATAAAACCACAGTATCTAAACTAATTACAGTTTCTAAATGGTGGTGATATTGAGGTCTGGGATATTATTTGAGTTCTATCATGCAAATATAAATAAATATGTTTTGTTTAATTAGACAGCAGTATTATTTATTTTTCTATCCCAGGACCGGGGCAGGGAAAATCCAAGATGAGCCTGAAGCATCATGGGGACCATTAGATAAAGAAAAATTTGGAGAAGATGGGGACATGTCAAAAGGCATAGGAACCAATTTGAAAAAGTTCCTAATGACCAAAGCTGAAATAATAACAAAATAAATAACAAGATAAATAACAGTAATGTTGGACTATAACCTGTAGAATAAAATAAGCATCCATGGGTACATATTGATATAAGCAACTGAGTTTTAAAAATCAGTAAATAAGGATGCCTGGACAGCTCAGTGGTTGAGTGTCTGCCTTTGGCTCAGGTCATGATCCCAGGGTCCTAGGATCAAGTCCCACATTGGGCTCCCCACAGGGAACCTGCTTCTCCCTCTGCCTATGCTCTGTCTCTCTCTGTGTGTCTCTCATGAATAAATAAATAAAATCCTAAAAAAATAAAAATAATAAAAATCACTAAATAAGTAAATAAGAGAGAAAGAACAGCTCTTCCTTATAGAAGAATTCTAATTAATACATGTAGAAGGTATGAGGAAAACAGAAAACCACCATGAGATAGCTACTGTGACAACTATCTGAGGGACCAATGAATGCTAAAACCAGTCAGCAAAACTCTGAGGAAAAACAGGGTATTTGCAGTCTTCAGTATCCCTGCCAAGATGTTCATTAATTCCAAACAGGAAATAGTGATTTTACAGTGAACAAATCCAGTAAATGCCAGTTTGATCAAGAGATCAAAAGGAACATTACCCTTAAGAGGATATGTCAGCATGATGTCCCCCAGGTCAAGGCACCAGGGAAGGCACAATGACACCAGCAGTAGGTATCACCTCCAGCTGATCCCGATACAAACCCAAATTAAGGAATATGCTACTAAATAACTGATCTGTATTTCTCAATAATGTCAAAGTCAGGGAAGACAAGGAGAGACTGAAGAACTGCCACAGACTTGAGGAGTTGAGGATATGGGACATGCAGATGCAAAAGTGGGGAAACTGCTCAAGTTCAAATAATGTCTGCAGTTGGTTAATAGTATTGTACCAATATCAATTTCTTAAATTTGATACAGTTATGTAAGGTGTTACTGTTAGGGGAAGCTGGGAGAATGTAAATGGAAACTCTGTTGTTTTTGCAACTTTTCTCCAAATCTAGAATATATATATATATATATATATATATATTTTTTTTTTTTTTTAATAAAAGGACAGAATAAGGGGCACCTGGCAGCTCAGTTGGCTAAGCATTTTACTCTTGGTTTCGGCTCAGGTCGTGATCTCAGGGTTGTGAGATCAAGCCCCAGCCAGACTCCATGCTCAGCGGTGATCTGCTTGAGATTCTCTCTCCCTCTCTCTCTGCCCCTTCCCTTCACTCACATGAGTATGCTCTTTCTCTCTCTAAAATAAAGAAATAAATCTTTAAAAAAATTTTTCTATAAAAAAGGACAGAATACATTTGAAAGCAGGTCACTTTTATGCTCCACAAAGAGTTTACCTTTAAAGTTCAGAATGATCTGGTTTCATAGACACTTATGGACTTAGGGTGTGTAGAGAGAAGTAGACTTGTGCGTCTATGGAGAAAGAATCAAAAATCAACTGTCAAGGTAACTGAGATTTCCTTCTTGCTTTGCTCCTTGATGACTCAGTATTAATAGGTTGTGGTTTCCCAGGTTTGTACAAATGAACTCCTAGATCATATTACGAATAATCACAATTCTTTGCATGGGGTAATGTAGCTCATATGATACTTTGTTCTAAAACATAAAGCAAGTACAAAAACTAGTTGGTGTGAATGTTGTTGACTTGAAATCAAATATTGTGTTTACCCTATGACTTCTCTGGCCTCCTGTTGAGCACCAGTGTCCTCAGAGCAGATCTAGAAAGACTATATCCCTTAATACAAGGCTTTGGTAATAGGGATCCAACTGATGGGAAAGAAAACAGGAAAAAAGGGATATTCCCATTCTGACTAAACTCTCAGGACTTTCTGAGACTAAAAATAAAATTTCAAGTAACCAGAAAGGTTTGCAGGTCATCCTGGTTATGAAAATCACAGCAACCAACAATTGCTAGGAAGTTTGGATGGTGCCTTTTGTATTGATTGCATCAATGAAACAGCTGAAAAGAGCAGAATATTCTCTATTTCTACTTTTTAAAAAAAAAAGTTTTTATTTTTTTTAGGTAATCTCTACACATAACATGGGGCTTGAACTCATAACCCTGAGATCAGGAGTTGCATGCTTTACCAACCAGGCCAGCCAGGCACCCCTACTTCTATTTTTTGTGTGTTTTAAAAAGAAACATGTATTGGGGTACTTGTGTGGCTCAGTCAGTTAAGCATCCAAGTGCTGATTTCAGTTTGGGTCATGATCTCAGGGTCTTGAGATTGAGTCCCATGTTGGGATTCTTTCCCTCTCCCTCTGTCCCTTCACCCCCACTCTCATGCACTCTCTCTCAAAAATAAATACATACATACATACATACATACAATAGTTTGTTTTTTTAAAAAAGAAAAAGTGCATTTTTAATTTGAATTCAATTAATTAACATATAATGTATTATTAGTTTCAGAAGTAGAAGTCACTGATTCATCAGTCTTATATAACACCCAGTGCTCATTACATATGTGCCATCCTTAATGTCCATCACCCAGTTACCCTAGCCCCTAACCCCCTCCCCTCCAGTACCCTTAGTTTGTTTCCTATGATTAAGAGTTTCTTATGGTTTGTCTCCCTCTCTGATTTAATGTTTTATTTTTTTCCTCTTTCCCCTACAATTCTCTGAAACATGTATTTTCAAGAAAATTGTATTATTAACAACAGGGGCTATATGTTCTTTCTTAATCTATGAAGAATAACACTGGTCGAGTAGGGAAAAAATGGCTCCAGCCAGGACCACCATGAACATTGTGCATATTGTGCAAGGCAAAAAAGGCACCCAGTGGGGCTGAAATCCATCCATAGTTGCATTACTATGCACCTATATCCACCTAAAGGAAAGGATGCTTTTTCCTAATTACACAAAGGTGCTGATTAGGCTAGTGTTAGCTTAACAGTATCTGTGACCATTGAGGGAAATAGATTGGGAAATACATGTTTGTCATGGCAAAAGGGGTTTTGATGACCTATAACTATTGAAAATTCTTTACTATTTTATGGTAGATATTCCTTTCTAAATTTCTTGTTCTTGTTGAGAAAATGAAGCTCTCTGCCATCCCACTATCACCACCTGTGTATCCTTCAGAAATTTCCTATATACATACAAATATATATATGTATGTGTGTATACACACACGTACACATACATGTATATTAATTAACACAATTGGCAGCTCACTATTATATCCTTTGCTTTTTTTTATCCTTTGCTTTTCAAAAAACATTTAAATATATCCTTTTTATTATTCTCTTTTTCTCTTTTTAAAGATTTTATTTATTTATTCATGATAGACACAGAGAGAGAGGCAGAGACATAGGTAGAGGGAGAAGCAGGTTTCATGCAGGGAGCCCAATGCAGGACTCGATCCCCGGACTCCAGAAACACGCCCTGGGCTAAAGGCAGGTGCTAAACCGTTGAGCCACCCAGGCATCCCACCTTTTCATTATTCTGATAAAATATACATAATATAAAACTTACCATTTTAACCATTTTGAAGTATACAATTCAATGGCATTAAACACATTCATATTGTTGTCCAACCCTAACCACCATCTATGTTCACAGCTCTTTCATCATCCCAGACTGAAATTGTCCCCATTAAACAATAACTCCCCACATCCCCATCCTCCTAGTCTCTGCTGACCGCCATATTACTTTCTGTCTCTATGAATTTAACTATTCCAGATACCTCACATAAGTGAAATTGTAAACAATTTGTCCTTTGGTCTCTGTCTTATTTCACTTAGCATAATGTCCTCAAGGTTCATCTATGGTGTAGTGTGTATCAGAATATCATTGATTGTCAGGTTGAATAATATTCCACTGTGTGCATATACCACACCCTATTTATCCATTCATCTGTCAGTGGACACTTGGTTTGCTTCGACATTTTTGGGTATTGTGAATTATGCTGCTGTGAACACAGGTATACAAGTATCTCCTCAAGACCCTGCTTCCAATTCTTTTGGGTGTGTCCAGAAACAGAATTGCTGGATCATATGGTAATTTTATTTGTAAGTTTTTGAGGAATGACCATAGTGCTTTCCAGAAGTTGCACCATTTTAGATTCCCAACAGTGCACAAGGGTTCTAATTTCTTCACAACCTTGCTAATACCTGTTATTTCTGTTGTTGTTTTTTTTAAATAGTAGCTATCTTTATAGCTGTGAGATGGTATGTCATTGTAGTTTTGATTGTATTTCCATAATAATTAGTGATATTGAACATTGTTTCATGCGCTTATTGGCTATTTGTATATCTTCTTCGGAGAAATGCTTTCCCTGCATTATCTGTTGAAAAGACTGTCCTTTCCCAGGGTGCCTGGGTTAAGTGTCCAACTCTTGATTTCAGGTCAGGTCATGATTTTGGGGTCTTGAGATCGAGTCCCATGTTTGGCTCCGGGCTTGGCACAGAGTCTGCTAGAGATTCTCTCTCTCCTTGTCCCCTTACCCCTCCCCTACTTGCATGCTCTTGTTCTCTAAATAGATAAATAAAATCTTTAAAAAAAAAAAAAAAAAAGACTGCCCTCTCTATATAATAAGGTCTCGGCACCTTGGTTGAAAATCATTTGACCCTACACATGAGGGTTTATTTCTGAGCTTTGTATTTTATTCCATTGGTCTATATGTCTTTCTGCTGTATCATACAGTCTGGATTAGCATAGCTTTGTAGAGAGTTCTGAAATCATGAAGCTTTCAAGCCCTCCAACTTTGGTTTCAAACAATTTCAAGATGGTTTTAGCTATTTGGAGTCCCTTGAGATGTAAGGGTAGATTTTTGTATTTCCACAGAAAATGTCATGGGATTTTGATAGGGATTACATTGACTCTATCACTTTGGGTAATATTAACATTTTAACAATAATTAAGTCTTGCCATCTATGAAAACAGAATGTCTTTCCATTTATTCATGTCTTCTTTAATTTTTTTTAGAAATATTTTGTACTAAAAAAAAGAAATATTTTGTACTTTTCATTGTGGATGTTCTTCATCTCCTTGGTTAAGGTAATTCCTAGGTATTTAATTTTTTTGATGCTACTGTTAATGGAATTATTCTCCTCATTTCCTTTTCAAGTTGTTTTTTGTTCGTGTACAAAAATGCAACTGACATTTGCATGTTGATTTTGTATCCTGCTCCATCTCTTGCTTTTTAGTTTTTTAGGGTTTTTTTTTTTTTTTTTTGGACAAACATCTTTAGATAAGAAATCAAATAAATAGATGGGGTAAAAAAATATGGTAGCAACTTCACACAAGGGTATGAGACCAAACTTAGAATTACTTGCTCAAGCTATTCAGAATGGAACAGAATTCTTTAAGTGTTCACAATTAGCACAGAAAATATCTGGTTATAGTACTTGTTTTTAAATAGACATTTACTAGTTTACAGTAGGATCCCCCTTGTTACAGGAGACCACTCCCCACCCCCTTGGTATACAGCCTGAAAAGCTAGGAATGCAAATGTTAATGTAATATAAACTTTTATTTACAATTCCAGAATTACAACTTCATATAGTATAACTATGAACAAGTTCACTTACCTTTGGTTTACTGTCTGAGGGAAAGGTAATATAAGAACATAACCTGTCACTTTGGTCTCAGCCTCCCTTTTTAAAAAACATGGATCCAGGATTATAGATTTATAGCAGAATTACTATTCCCAGTCTTTGACAGAAGCTGGGATATGGCATTTGGCACAGCAAAAGCTATTTGCTTTGGCTTCTTGGATAGTGCTATGTATACTGCCTAAATGGTTTCATTACAACATCTCTAGATGTATAGAAGCCCATGTACATGCATCAACCTCATTCCCTTCTGCAGAAACTTTTACTTTTAAATCTGTCTACCAAAATCTTGACAATGACATTGGTTCCAGATTTTGACATCAAGATCAAGCTATCTGAACGAGTAAATTCAAAAGTTCATTCTTAATTTTTAGAATTTTCAGGGTTATAAAGAGTTTATAAATAACACTATTCACAAGCAAATAATACTGACCTGTTGATAATCATAAGAAACTGAATATATTGTTTTGAAAAACATAAGGAATTTCATTAGGTTTAGATAAATTCAGATTACAAATAAAACTTTTCCAGACTATTTAATCAAGGTACTTAAAATGTACACATTCTGAGAACACCCCATTATAGTGACATTATTTCTGAATTTTTCTGCATTCAACTTAAAAGGTGTTCTTCCCAAGAAACTGTATTTTTCTGTCAAATGAGCTTGATTAGATAGGCGAATTAGGTTCATAAAATGGATTTATTAGGACGCCTGGGTAGCTCAGTGGTTGAGCATCTGCCTTCAGCTCAAGGAATGATCCTGGAGTCCCGGGATCGAGCCCCGCATCAGGTTCTCTGCAGGGAAACTGCTTCTCCCTCTGCCTATGTCTCTGCCTCTCTGTGTGTGTGTGTGTGTCTCATGAATAAACAAATAAATCTTTTTAAAAAAAGGATTTACTGCAAACTTTATGTATAAATCATAGACATCAGTATAGAAGTTCATTATTTCATCTTCTTGCCTTATGTCACAAAGCATAATAAATCTCATCTGACCTGCAGTAACAAATGCTGAAACAAACCACTCATTGAACTTGTTCACAGTCTTCAAGTACACATTGACAGCCATGTGTACTCATCTATGAGGTTGAGAAGAGCATGAGCTATGAGTTGGTTCAGATGACCATGATTGTCTTTGTTTTTTTTTTTTTTTTTTTTTTTTTTTTTTCATGATTGTCTTTGGATTCTGCTTTTCTAGCTGGCAAAATTCCATTTCAAAAACTGGATTATCATGGTGGCCAAAAATTATGAAGGAGAAGCTTCCAGACATTTTCTTCAATATATAGCTCCTGTAGGGAGAAGCCAGCAATAGAAACAGCCAGTCACTTCCCTCCATCCCTTGCTTTTTAAAATATATGCATTGAGACTTTTTCACACAACCAATATTTAGACATACCTCTTCATACCTTGGATAGCTTTTCATTATGTGGATATTCTAGGCCAGAGACCAAACCCTGCCAGTTTTCACACCTGAGCTGAGAATAGTTTTAAAGTAGTACCTTCATAATAACTTCTATTCTGACTTTAGGCCCACAAAGCCTAAAATACCATCTGACCTTTTAGGAAAAAAATTGTTAATTCTTATTCTAAAATTCTACAGTCGGCCAGTAGCCTACTGAAAGGCCATTTGGAACTGTTTTCAATCCTCTAAATTTCTATCAATAAGAGGGTATGGTATGGGTAAGGGAATTCACATAGTCAGAGCTAGTGTTAGGACTAGAATGCGTGCTAAAATGAATATAGACATAGAGGATGTTGAGTGTCGTAAGGGCTGTTTGGTGAGAAGTTTTACGGGGTCTGAGTTGGGTTGTAGAAGACCATAGGGGGCCTACCGTATTAGTTGCTTTACGAAGTTGTGTATATCCTAATACTTTTTGTTCTCCTAGTGTTAAGGAGCCCCTGGTGAGAAGGATTGGTATGATGAGTGAAAGGATGTTAAGTATAAACATCATATTAGGGAGAACAATTGAACCTCTGGGAATAAAGGTTTAAGTTTTAAGCAATTACCGGGCTCTGCCACCCTAACAAGCCCTTCTCTCGAGCATAAATTAAGATAAACAAGTTAGATTAAGATAATATTATCTGTTAGTTTTAAGGCACTTTAATAAAGTGGGCCTTATTTCTCTTGTCTTTCTGTTCTGGGAGAAATTATTTAGTAGATAGAAATGGACCTGGATTACTCTGGTCTGAATTCAGATCACGTAGGACTTTAATCGTTGAGCAAATGAACACTTAACAGCTGCTGCACCATTAGGATGTCCTGATTCAAACATTGAGGTCGTAAACCCCATTGTCGAAATGAACTCTCAAGTAGGATTACACTGTTATTCCTAGGGTAACTTGTTCCATTGATCAAAATTTTTGGATCAATAAATGATAAGATATTTTGACTTGTAAGTCTAGATTTTTATCACTCAGAGTTTATTTTGTTCCCTCAGGTCACCCCAACCTAAATTGCTAGCCCATAATAGAAAATTGTTATCCCTGATCAGTTGAATTAAGTCAATCTATTTGGGTTAGTTAATTAAAGCTCCATAGGGTCTTCTCATATTATTATTTTATCCTTGCCTCTTCACGGGAAGGACAATTTCACTGATTGGAAGTAAGAGACAGTTAAACCCTCATGTGGCCATTTATACGAGTCCTTATTTAGAGAACAAACACTTATGCTACCTTTGCATGGTCAGGATACTGTGACCCTTTAACAAATGTCACTGGGCAGGCAGTGCTTCTGATACTGGAAATGCTGGAGGTGATGTTTTGGCAAAGAGGGATGGTTTATGTTTGCCAAATTCCTTTTACTTCTTTTAATCTTTCCTTAGTCAAATACCAGTGTTGAATTAACAATGAGTTTGATAAGCGTTTTATTGTTGGATTAGTTTTATCTTGTCATTAACTATCAGTGGTTATCTGTTCTGATGTAAGCTTATGCAAGAAGAAATAATTGTTACTCATGTTAGTATTATTGTTTCTATTATTAAATAGATTAACCTAGTATCATGTTAGGAGCTGGCTAAATATTTTTGGTATTAAATTAGGTTCATTGTTGAGCTTTCTTAATTGATGGCTGCTTTTAAGCCTACTGTGGTATTATTTATTCTTACTCTCTAAACAAGGTTGTATCCTTTTTTCTGGAAATCTGTACCCTTTTAGATTACATTTTAAACTTACATTAGAATTTTAGGATTTTTTAGGTAAGTTTAAAGTTGAACTGAAATTCTGTTCTGGGTAACCAGCTATTGCCAGGCTTGTTAGGCTTTTCACCTCTATCTATAAATCTTCTCACTGTTTTGCAACCTAGATGAGTTCATCCCAGTGGATTGTTCATAGGTAGCTCATCTGGTTTCGGAGGGTTTAGCTTAAGTTCTCTGTTAAATTATTCTAGTAATAATAGTAATTCATTATGCAAAAGGTAAAAGGGATAATCTGTGCTGTTTATGACTTTTAAGATTTCTTTCACCATTCCCTTATGGTACTTTCTCTATAGCTCCAATTAAATTTTCTATCTCCTATACTTTTATAATGTAACTGCATGTTTTGTTTGGTTATCTTATGAGAATTTTATTTGTAATTGTCTGGGCTAGCCTTAGTTCAAAGTGGTCATTCCTACATGAAACCTTCTGGGTGTGAGGTGCCTGGGTGGCTCCTGCAGTTAAGCATCTTCCTTCAGCTCAGGTCATGATCCCGGGGTCTTGGGATCGAGCTCTGCATCGGGCTCCCTGCTCAGTGGGGAGCTTGCTTCTCCCTCTCCTGTTGCCCCTGTTTGTTCTCTCTCTTTAAAAACAAAACAAAACAAAAAAAGAAATCTGGGTGTAAGCCAGATGCTTCATTTAAGCTACACTTTGATTTACCCAAGCACACTTTCCAGTACGCTTACCTTGTTACAACTTATCTCCTCTTGCGTTTTAGTGCTTTTAATATGTTTAGGTTTTATTACTTGAGGAGGGTGTTGGGCAGTATGTACGTGCTTCATGGCCCAATTCAATTAAGCTCTCCATTCTTAATTTACTACTAAATCCACCCTTGGTTTTTAGTTTCATAAAAACTTCTGTAGGGTGTTCTTATATAGAAAAGGTAGCCCATTTCTTCCCACCCCATGGGTTACACCTCTATCTAACTTCTTTATGTATAATGATTATGCTTACTTTTTTTTTCCTTTTAAGGGTTTGCTGAAGATGGCAGTATATAGACTGGATTAGCAAGGGGTGGTGAGATTTATCAGGGTCTATTGATTATAGAACAGGCTCCTCTAGAGAGAGAGAAAGCACCTTTGAGTTTTAAGCTTTTGCTAGTAGTTCTCTGGTGAATTATAAATGACTTATGTTTAGGGCTAAGCATAGTGCGATATCTAATCCCAGTCTGGGACTTAGCTGTAGTCAGAAATGTTAAAGTCACTTTCATAGTATATATTTATAATAACTGTAGTTTTTTACAGCTTAAATTTTAACTTTAGTATATAATCATCTTTAATATGCTTTATCCCGTAGGCCTATTAATGTGGGTTAATTGTATGACTACGGTGGGCTGGCGCAAAATTTACCAATGCTTTTTAATATAGCTTTGTTGAACTTTCACTCATGGCTTAATTTTTATCACTGTGGTATCCTGTGGGGTGTGGTTGAGCATGGCATCATGAGCTACGTTATTCAGGGTGCTTGATACCTGCTCCTTTCAATCATTTATGATTTGGAGGGCATTTTCACCGGGGTGCAGAGGCTTGCATGTGTAATCTTATTAAGAACTAATATGAAGGCCAGGACCAAACTTTTATGTTTACAGAGTCTTATGACTCATCTAAGCATAGTGCCTTGCTTTATTAATTAAACTACATTAACAGGTACTGTTTGTTAAAATTTGGCTTTAGGGATCCCTGGGTGGCGCAGCGGTTTGGCGCCTGCCTTTGGCCCAGGGCGCGATCCTGGAGACCTGGGATCGAATCCCACGTCGGGCTCCCTGCATGGAGCCTGCTTCTCCCTCTGCCTGTGTCTCTGCCTCTCTCTCTCTCTGTGACTATCATAAAAAAAAAAAAATTAATTAAAAAAAATAAAATTTGGCTTTATATTTTATGGTGTTAATTTATGTTACTTGTGAAATTTAAGTATTGGTTGTTTTGGGTTTACATGATGAATATATTCAATAGGTGGGAGGTAGACTGAAAGATTATCTATAGATAGATTGTAAAGTATTAGGCCTGTGTTATAATTGATTATTTGATTGGGATTATTTAATCTATTATGTAAAATTTGTAGACATCTTAACCTTATACATGTTGCATATATTTAGTCCTGTTTTGGGGGTCTGGCAGGACAATTAGTATTTGTATACCTTTTAAGATTATGGGAAGTAAGAAAACTACAAGTTATTTTACTGTGTCAAGACCTTTAGTTATAGCTGAGTGATACCAGTCCCTCCCACCCCACCAACTAAAATTTAAAAATACCAAATGTATGACATCACAGTTACGTGTAATCATGGGCTTATTAGTCATTAGTCCATCCAGATGTCCTATTTGAGAAGATTAGCAGGATAGGAGTAAAAAATTACTATATTCATGAGGTAAGAACCAGATGCCAGGTATAGTTTCAGTATAGAAACCCCCGCATTTATATGGACCTGGAGCGAGAAGAGGACTACTTCCCACAAAGGTTACTGGTTTCTCAAGGCTTGCTGACTAAGCTCTTCTGGACTCAGTGAAGTGCATTTTTGCTCTGAAATATTGCTGAGAATTAATTTTGACTTACATGTCCCTATGTAAAATTAATAATTACATGTACATGCTTATATGCAAGAGGCATTCCATTAATGCACGATAATACATATGGGGGGTCCTTATTGTATGTATTATTATACATGGAATATACATGCCCAATGTGGGGCTCAATCCCAGGACCTGGAGATCATAACTTGAGCCAGGCAGACACTTAACCATCTGAACCACCCAGGTACCCCAATGCATTTTTTTTTTTTTTTGACAAATAATGGAAAATGGCCCTGGAAAGAAATCACAGCCATTTATTTCTTATCAGCTGTGCCTCTTCCCTACATGCTTCCAGTGTAAATACTTTTTTTTTTTTAAGATTTTATTTATTCATGAGAGACACAGAGACAGAGAGAGAGAGAATGGCAGAGACACAGGCAAGAGGGAGAAGCAGGCTCCATGCAGGGAGCCCGATGTGGGACTCCATCCCGGGTCTCCAGGATCACGTCCTGAGCTGAAGGCAGATGCTTAACCATTGAGCCACCCAGGCATCCCCAGTGTAAATTACTAATCTTTCTAAATTTTGCTGTCCCATTATTGGAATTTCAATTCCTTTCATCGTAAGTTAGCTTAAGCACTTTTCCTTTTTTCTTTTTAAAAGATTTTATTTCTTCGAGAGAGAGAAAGTGAAAGACAGAACACGAGCGGTGGGGAAGGGCTAAGTGAGAGGAAGAAGCAGACTCCCCACTGAACAGGAACCCCAAAATGGGGCTGGATCCCAGGACCCCGGGATCATGACCTGAGCCAAAGCAGACACTTAATCGACTGAGTCACCAGGCGCCCTGGCTGAGTACTTTTTCATTTATAAACTGCATGTTCTTGACTTTTGCTCATTTTTCTTTCAGGTGGTTAGGTTATTGGTATTTACCAGCTCTTTTGTTTTATAACAGTTCTTTATATATTAAGGCAACTGGGTTTTGTCCTATGAATAGCAAACTTTTTTTCCAATTTTTTCATTTTCAAAGACTTTTTAAAAAAGGAATTTCCCCTAAATAGACTTTATATGTACATAAATGTAGCAGTCTTTTCCTTTATGGCTTCTGTATTTTATGTCTTACTTAGGAAGATCATCCCTATTTGGAGACAATCAAAAACAACCCTCGACTTTTCTTCTGGTACTTTTATGTTTTTAAAAGTACCTTAATCCATCTGGAATTGACTTTGGTGTAAGGAGTAAGGTATGGCTCCAGCTGGCACTCAGCTGTCCCAAAGCCATTTATTGAATAATCCATCTTTTTTTTCACTGCTTTGAAATGCCACCTTTCCATATGTATTTGGGTCTATTTTGGATCCCCTAATTTGTTCCATTGATCTATCTGTACATTCATATGCTATTTTAAATTTCTTTAATTAAGTATAGTTTTATAATGCCTTTTATTATTTGGGATGGATAGTCTCCCCTGCTAACCTTCATTTATAGAATTTTTTTGGCTATCCTTGCATTTTTTACTTTTCTTATGAACTTTAGAATCAGCTTGTCTCATTTAAAAGTAGATATTTGCATTGACATTGCATTAAATTTCCAGATAAATTCAGAGAGAAAAAATATGATTTTTTTCTATTTGAAAAGTGTGTTTTTTTTTCATTTTAATTTATTTATGATAGTCACACAGAGAGAGAGAGAGAGAGAGAGGCAGAGACATAGGCAGAGGGAGAAGCAGGCTCCATGCACCGGGAGCCCGACGTGGGACTCGATCCCGGGTCTCCAGGATCGCGCCCTGGGCCAAAGGCAGGCGCTAAACCGCTGCGCCACCCAGGGATCCCTAAAAAGTGTGTTTTCAATTAAAATTAAAAAAGAGGGGATCCCTGGGTGGCGCAGCGGTTTGGCGCCTGCCTTTGGCCCAGGGCGCGATCCTGGAGACCCGGGATCGAATCCCACGTCGGGCTCCCGGTGCATGGAGCCTGCTTCTCTCTCTGCCTATGTCTCTGCCTCTCTCTCTCTCTGTAACTATCATAAATAAATAAAAATTAAAAAAAAAAATAATAAAATTAAAAAAGAAAAGATTCTTTGCCAAAGTTTTAAATTTGAGTTTATTTAGATTCATTTTAATTGACTTTATTTCCCAAGTATTCTGACTTCTGTGGATATTGTAAGTGGACTTTCTTCTATTATTTTCTAACCAGGTCTTTGCCCATCAAAAAGCAATTGCTTTTTTGTATGTTAAATTTGTAAGTGGCCACATTACTGAGTTTTCTTACTATTTGTTTTTCAGTTGATTCTCCTGGGTTCCCAGATATGCAAATATATCACCTGCAAATGTTGATAATTTTACTTTCTCATATAAGTGAACCACACTTTTCTTCCAGGATTTGTTGCAGGGCCATGCAAGGAGCTCCTGGGTCTGTCCTGGAAGTCTGTGTCTGCAGCTGAGATATGCCAGCTCCAATGGGCTCTGCTCTCTATTCTGGGTCCCAATGGCTGATTTCCCACCAGCATAAAACTTCACAGAAAATTGTTTTAAGCAGAGGAATGACAGGATTGTATCTGGAGTTAAGATCAAGGATGCACTTTGCCAGGTTACAGAGAGAACAACTTGTTGTCCAAGGGGAAGAGATGGGTTAGCAGAACCGCCCAGCCTTCGTGGTGAGAGCACCCAGCTACAATGCAGCGGCCCACCCTGAGTGCGACTAAGCACTTAATGAGCATTTACTAAATGCCCGATATTGGCCCGGTCGTCCTGGCCTCTTTGTGCTGCGTTCACAGATGAATGAGTAAGGTGCCCCAGTCTCCCAGGCAGCAGGTGGTGGTGCTGGTGTTGGGACTTGGCTGCTGAATCCCCGTGAGGTGCTGGAAGGACAGAGAAGGAGTCCTGGAAAGGTGAGGTTTTGGGAGGCTGCTGTGTGGCCGGAGAGCCAGCAGGAACAGAGGAGGAGAGCTGGTGTGGGACCCAGGAAATTTAACAAAAATCCCCTACCCCTGGACAAGCAGAGCAGGACTGATTTCATTTTGTGCTACACCCGCCACCTCCCCTATGACCCCCACATGACCTGCTTATTGCTTAAGGCGCTGCCCCACCCTAGTCGAGCCGCTGGGCACACCCTCATCGGAAATCGGCTCATAACAATGTAACCCTGCTCTGTGCCCACCAAAACTGCCACCAATTCTGACCAAAGTAATAGGCCAGCTCAAATGGATACTATAGGGTAAGGTGTAATTCAATCGGCCACCTGCGTGTGGACCGACATGACTGTGCAACTTTCTGCGTATCCCATTGGCCACTGGCCCCTATAAAGCTGCTACGCCTCTTAGTCTCGGGGTCCAAGTCCCTGCTCCGCTGTGTCGGGTGCACTTGGACCCAAGCTCGAGCTTGTAAATAAACCCTCGTGTGTTTGCATCGGTGTCGGCTCCTTGGTGGTTTCTCGGATTCGCAATCTTGGGCACAACACTGGAACTGGAGAGGGTTTCCACTCTGCGCAGGCCAAGTGGAAGTCCAGCAAGCAGATGGCACCACAGGTCCAGGTCAGAGATTTGGGAAGAGTCTTTTAATTTTTTTTTTTTAATTTATTTATGATAGTCACACACAGAGAGAGAGAGAGGCAGAGACACAGGCAGAGGGAGAAGCAGGCTCCATGCACCGGGAGCCCAATGTGGGATTCGATCCCGGGTCTCCAGGATCGCGCCCTGGGCCAAAGGCAGGCGCTAAACCGCAGCGCCACCCAGGGATCCCAAGGGAAGAGTCTTATTTCCCAGAAACATCGAGACTTAAGGCCTGCTTCACAGTGGGATTTCTGCTGGGTCCTGGGACATCCTTTCTGGAGCCCTGGGGATGGCGAACCCAAGGATCCAGTGTCATTATTCTCCCAACTGGTGTGAGCCTAACCTCTCCACTATCAGCCATCTCCCCTGTGACATGCCCTGGGCACTGGTCCCTCTGCCACACTGACTTTCTTCACTGCCTGCCTGACCACTCTGCTATTCACCAGCTGGGAGACCTTGCTCAAGTTTTTTAACCTCTCTGGGCCTCCATCTCCTCATCTGTAAAATGGGCATGCCAAATACCTCCCTCCACTCCAAGGGTGGTTATAAGGATTGAATGAAGGATTAATATACGAGTGAGTGCTATCTAAGTGTTTAAGTAAGTTAATGCAAGGAGAGAATTTTGTATGGGACATATTATGAGTTTTAGGAAGAAGGTCAGTTTTATTTGAGGATGAGACAGTCAAGGACGTCCTTGACGGTCCACTGTATTGTGGGGAAGCAGGCCATGTGATAATTATCATTTTGTCAGCTTCTTTTACTATTAGCTATCAGGTCTTCTCCAGTCATTCTTTTTTTTATGTTATATATCTTTAGCAGTGAAAAAAAAAAACATTTTTATGATGTGTATAATCACATAGAAATGTGTGTGTGTTGTATGCAATGCATTTTCAGAAACTGAACACACTCCATAGGTAGCACCAGATCAAGAAACAGAACACGAGCAGCCTTCCTGGTCACTCCCCAACCACAGGGGAACCACCATCTGAGTGGACGCCTGACTTCGTGGTTGCCTGTTGTTACACGGCCCATAAATGGAATCCCACAGCGTGCACACTGCCAGCTCCAGCTTTTTGGGTTCCATGTTATGTGTGTGAGATCCATTCATGCTGCGGAGCTTAGCAGGAGTATGTTCATTCTCATTGTGTGAATTTTTCTTTCAAGTATTTTCATTGTTATAAAAGGTTGTGTCGTGTAAACAAACCACAATGTGTCCATCCTTCTGTTGATGGACAATTGGAGCTGTTTCCAGGTAGAGGATGGTAAAACAGAAGTACTGAGAACATTCTTGCCCATGACCTTGGGTGGCTTCATGCATGCATTTCTCTTGAGTATACAAACTTGCAAGTGGGATTGCTAGCTCAGAGGGTATGGGTATGATCGGCCTAGGAAACTGTCAAGCAAGTTTCCCAGGTGGTTATACCAACTCACTCCTGCACAGAGTTAGTTCATTTTAAGGACTGAAAACTTTATTTTTTTAATAATGAAATAATTCCTGTATTTGAATAATTCGAATGAGGCTTGGTATGGCTTGTAGTGATCCCAACTGTCTTCATTTTCAGCAGATGATTGTAAAATGCTGCTCAGGGAATATAATCTGCTTTCTATTTACTGGAAGTAAAAGAGAAAGATTAATTTATTAATCTAAGGGCCCAGAGAACGATGGAAACAAGCATTCCTTTTGGAGGGAAGGGGCCAAGGGGGAAACCAACATTCTTGAATCACTCCCCACTATATTAAACTATGAATAATTAACAGAGTGCTAGTGTGAATCTTTGGCTCCAGAGCCAATCTCCTGAGTTCAGGTGCTGGCAGCCCCATCAGCTAGCGGGGCATCCCAGGACAAGGGAAATGACCCCTTGCCTCTGTGTCCTCGTTTGTAAAATGGGAGTACAGTAGCACCTACGTCAGAGGGTGGTTGTGGGATTGAATGAGATCTTCTGTGTGGAATGCTCAAAGCAGGGAATGGCATATCATACATGCTCAATTAAACACAGGCTATTGTTTTGACATCCTCAAAAGAGTAGTAACCGTTGAACATAGGATTCTGGACAAAATGTATTAAAACAAACAATGCTGTTAGTTGCTTTTCCTTATTACCACACAGACCTCTCCCAGCCAGAGCCCTGTTAGTCAGAAACACCTCCCAAGAGAGTAAACACAGCAGGCTGTAAGAGGCCAAGGTTGTTTCAGAGTCTTGTACAAAGGCTCAAGTACTGGTAGCCCAGTCTCTCACTCTCCCTGGCATGGGTTGGGGGGGTGGGGGGGTTGGGGGGTAGGGGGTTGAGGGCAAGTCTGGTAAGCAGTGAGTGCAGCCTGCTGCTGGTTGGAGGAGGAGGAGGGTGGCTGCAGGCAGGCCCCAGCCATGGGTGTGCGGCTCTAAGTGCAGAGGCAGAACAGACAGAAAAAGGTTTACAAGCCTCCAGGCACTTCCATGCACTTGGGCCTTGAAAGGGCTCACATCACAGCAGAGAACAAACAGTAACTGATGCTTATGGGATAAACCTAAGGCATGAAGAAAAAGACAAATAACTTTCTCTGCTCTCTGTTTATAAAGTAAGCAATATTTTTTTTTCTGGTAAAGAGAATTCAGGATTCTTCAACACATCAGTCATTAAGGAAAAAAGAAACGGAGGGCAAATCTTTAGATTGGGACACTTAAAAAATCATATCACTATTGTAATGTGAGCGCCTTATTTGAATCTTTTTATTTATTTATTTAATTTATTTATTCGTGAGAAACACACAGAGGCAGAGACATAGGCAGGGGGAGAAACAGGCTCCTTGCAGGAAGCTCAACGTGGGACTCGATCCCAGGACCCCAGGATCATGCCCTGGGCCGAAGGCAGAGGCTCAACCACTGAGCCACCCAGGGGCCCCTCCTTATTTGAATCTGATTTAAAATATATATATATATTCTTAACAAGGTCAACAGTCTTGGATTTACTCAATAAACTTGCCCCTCTGTGGAGGCCTAGAAAAATTTAGGCCATCCCACCTAAAGTTTAGCATTAGCACAAGTACAGCCATCTGAGGCCCCTGGGAATAAGAGCTGAACTTTACGGGAAAAACTGCAGAATGTCCTCAATGTCTTCGGCAGAGAATCCCATATCAGAAAGACAAGAGAGCCCACCCCCGTGGTAGAAAGTCCCAAATTAGAATGAGAATAGAGCTCAATGCCCTTGAAAGCCCCGTATCAGAATGTAAACAGAACTTGAGAAATTCCTCCACCCCTTCTGAAAATCCCCTAGACCAGCCTATAAAAAACCCAGCTGTCACCCACTTCGGGGTCCAAGTCCCTGCTCTGCTGTGTGGGTACACTTGGACCCAAGCACGAGCTTGTAAATAAACCCTCGTGCGTTTGCATTGGTGTCGGCTCCTTGGTGGTTTCTCGGATTCGCAATCTTGGGCACAACATTTGGGGGCTCCTCTGGGATCCGAGAGACCTCCAGGACCCTATCCAGAGGGTTTCACGTTTGGTGAGTGCACTCTGTTGGGGCCAGGCGGGAAGGGAAACTCCTCAAGATGGCGGATACGCCAAAATGGCTGAGGTTCCTGTCACCACCTCCACTTGGGACGACAGCTTGAGCAGACCCTTACACCTCTCCTTTGGACTTCCCCAACCGAACCCAACGCCCTTCAAACCCCAGAGGAGGAAGTCACCTTTGACTGGTCGAATTGCAATCCTTCCTTTGCATAGTGAGGGTCACTCTGGTTGGATTGCAATCCTTCCTTTGCATATGAGCCAACCAATAGGAAACCGTTCTGCCTTACAACGTTATGTAAACCCCCGGCCACCTTGTCTTGGCGCGACTGACTTCCTCGACTCACTCTCTTTCCCCGGGGAGTCGTGGAACCTCGCCCGAGGGTGCCTGCAATAAAATCTGTTCTTGGACCCTCGCTTGCCTTGGCGGTCTCATTTCCATCTAGTTACTAAAAAACTTAACACACTCAACTTTTTCCACCTTTTGAGCGCATATTCTCTGAGAGCTCTAAACTGTACTTTTACCTGTAGGAATTCCAAGCTGTATTGGGTCGACATTGGCTTAGGTGGATGCGCTGGCCGGCCGTCGACCGGGGGTCTTGAGGAGGTGTCCCTTGCCCTCGCCTGGAGGACAGGGTCCTCATCTGTAAGGAGGATGTAGGTCCTCATCTGTAAGGAGGGCCGGCTGCCAGCCCTTCGGATTACTTTCTGTTTTGTCTTTGTGGCCAAAAGGGAATGTTTGTCTGTGTTATTATGTCCTTGTTAACTGTTTGTGCATTTGTCTGTATTACTGTGTCTTTGTTAACTGTCCTAACTGTTTACGTAAGGAGAGGGAAATTTCAAACTTACTGCATGTCAGAATGGCCAACCTTTGGCGTGGGATGGCCCCGAGAAGGAACTTTCCACCTACCTACTATCTAACAGGTTAAGGCCGTGATCTTCAGGGACAAACCAGACGGCCACCCTGACCAGGTGCCCTACATCCTGGTCTGGCAGGACATGAGAGAGAATTCCCCTCCTTGGCTAAAACCATTTTTACTCCCCATAGCGCACAACTCGGCTGAAGGTAAGGAGAGACTCCAGGTCCACCACCAGACTCTAATGGCAGGTCTCCAGGCTGCCCCACGCAAGCCTACCAATCTGGCTGAGATATGGTTATGTGAGACAGGGTAAGGACAAGAGTCCAGCAGCCTTCTTAGAATACTAGGAGAGAAGAGCTTGCAGGACTTATAGTAGCAGAAAGAGTCAATAATAATAAAGAAAGTCTGGAAGAGCAACAAACCAAACTAAGTGACCGGCAGACCTGAAACCTGGCCAAAATCCTGGCCACAACCATGGATGACCCACAGGAAAGACGGAGGCACCTCAAGAAGCTGGCTTCAGGGACAGGTAAGGAGGATGGCCCTGGTCCCTCTCGGGAGTGCCCTAAGCTGAACAAAAACCAATGTGCTTTTTGCAAAGAAAAAAGCCACTGGGTGAAAGACTGTCCTAACAAAAGACCTAAGGGCCCTGCCAAGATCTTGGAGATGGAGGACCTGGATGACTATGGAAGTTGGGGTTCGGCACCCCTCCCCAAGCCCAGGGTAACTCTCAGAGTGGAGGGACAACCTGTTGAATTCCTAGTGGACACTGGGGCACAACATTCGGTTTTATTACAACCCCAAGGGACATTGGCAAGCAAGACTTCATGGGTGCAAGGGGCCACGGGCACATGGACTACCCGAAGAGCTGTAGATCTCGGCATGGGCCGGGTATCCCATTCCTTCATGGTCATCCCTGAGTGTCCCTACCCGTTGTTAGGTTGAGATTTGCTCACCAAGATGGGGGCACAGATTTGCTTCCACCCCGAAGGGGCAAAAGTCCTAAACAAGGAGGGGCACCCGATTCAGGTGCTTGTCCTGAGATGAATGTCGTCTCCACCAAACGTCCTCAGCCCCAGTGACTGACATTGACCCTTGGCTGTGGGAATTTTCCCAAGCGTGTGCAGAAACTGGGGGAATTGGGCTGGCCCGGCACCAACCGGCCATATACATAGAACGAAAGCTGGGGGCCGACCCTGTCAGGGTCCGCCAATCCCCCATGCCTCTCGTACCGTGTAGGGGAATCACACCCCACATACGGCGACTACTGGACTCGGGCATATTGAGGCCCTGCCAATCGGCATGGAGCACTCCCTTGCTGCCGGTTCGGAGACCGCACTCTAAGGATTACAGGCCAATCCAGGACTTAATGGAAGTCAACCAGCGAGTAGAGGATATGCACCCTACGGTCCCAAACCCATACACCCTCCTCTATTTAAAAGATGCCTTTTGCGCCCAAGAGCCAAGACCTCTTCACCTTTGAATGGACGGACCCTGAGAAAGGCATCAATGGCCAGCTCACCTGGACTCGACCACCACAAGGATTCAAAAATTCATCGACCATCTTCAATGAGGCCTTACACGAAGACTTGGGTGAGTTCCATTCCAAGCACCCTCATTTGATATCCTGTTGGTGGCAGAGGACCAGGACACATGCCTGCGAAGCACCAGGGACTTGCTACAAACCATAGCGCCTCTAGGATACCGAGCCTCAACTAAAAAAAGGCCCAGATCTGCAGAGCAGAAGTGACAAATTAAAGGATGGACAAAAAAATAATAATAAAAAAATATAAAGGATGGACAAAGATGGTTGACGGATGCACGGAAGGAAACCGTCTTAAGGATCCCACAGCCACAAACCGTCTGCCAGGATGGACAGAGGCATTTCCCACCAAACATGAAACAGCACAGACCGTGACCAAGAAACTGCTGGAAGACATCTTACCGAGGTATGGTTTTCCTGTTAAGACTGGATCAGACAACGGCCCAGGATTCGTCTCTAAGGTAACACCGGGAGTGGCACTAGTGCTTGGGGCAGATTGGAAATTACATGGTGCATATAGGCCCCAAAGCTCAGGACAGGTAGAGAGGATGAACAGAACAATAAAGGAGACCTTAACTAAATTAGCCCTGGAGACTGGCGGGACTGGGTGACTCTCCTCCCCTTCGCCCTATATAGGGTGAGGAACTCCCCATATAAGATGGGACTGACTCCCTACGAGATCATGGTCGGTCTTCCTCCACCTGTTATCCCCAATTTAAAACCTGAGGTGCTTGCTGAGTTTGATCACCAACTCCTTTTCTCCCTCCAAATGTCACAAGGAACCCATGAGCAGGTGTGGCCTAAGCTGAGGGCCCTCTATGAGACTGGGTCATCCCTGGGCCTCCATCGATACCGGCCAGGTGACTGGGTGTATGTGTGGAGATACCAACACCCGACACTTCAACCTCACTGGAAGGGACCCTACATCGTGATCCTGATCACTCCCACCGCTCTCAAGGTCGATGGAATTACTCCCTGGGTCCACTACACCCACGTCCGGCCAGCTGACCTACACACCTCTCTCAAGGACTTTGTTAAGACTGCACCAGTCTCACTTACCCCACTAATGTTGCTTATGCTCTGTCTTCTTCATGCCAGAACCAATCCCCATTAGCCATTTAAAAACGTGCACCCAATTCAGCCTTGCTTTTAAAGTCTTTTAAGGGTTAAAAAGATGGGAGCATCTTAACTGTAGAGAGGCTTTTGCAAGCAAGGGGGGTGGGGTGGGGGTTATGTGATGCCCCAAATGAGGAGTGTTGCTTCTTTACTGACCACTCAGGAATAGTCTGGGAATCTATGGCAAAAGTCAGAAAAGGTTTGGCTAGACATTAACGGGACAAGAACAGCAACAAGGTTGGTTTGAATCATGATTTAATCATTCCCACTGGCTCAGTCTGAGACCAACCCGGACCCATGATTGGGTCCTTCCTTAGGTTCCTCTGAGAGGGGGAAATGTGGAGGCTGAGAAAAATTAAGGCCATTCCACCTCAAGTTTAGCACAAGTATAGCCATCTGAGGCCCCTGGGAATAAGAGCTGAATTTTATGGGAAAAAATGCAGAATGTCCTAGGCAGGGAATCCCATATCAGAAAGACAACAGAGCCCACCCCCGTGGTAGAAAGTCCCATATTAGAATGAGAATAGAGCTCAATGCCCTTGAAAGCCCCATATCAGAATGTAAACAGAACTTGAGAAATTCCTCCACCCCTTCTGAAAATCCCCTAGACCAGCCTATAAAAAACCCAGCTGTAAGCCACTTCGGGGTCCAAGTCCCTGCTCTGCTGTGTGGGTACACTTGGACCCAAGCTCGAGCTTGCTAATAAACCCTCGTGCGCTTTGCATCGGTGTTGGCTCCTTGGTGGTTTCTCAGATTCGCAATCTTGGGCACAACACCTCTACCTCAAAAAAAAAAAAAAAAAAAGAAAAAGAAAAAGAAAGAAAAAGAAAAAGAAAACAAAAGAAAAAAAACTGCTTAAAAAAGTCTGAATCTGTGATATAATTGAAAATGTGAACACAACCAGATATATGATGATGATATTAAGAAATCATGATTAATTATTATGTGTAATAACAGTAGGGCAATTATTATGTTTAAAAAGAACTTTCTTTTCTAGAGATTCATGAAGAAATATCTAGACATAAAATGATATCATGTCTAGGATTTGCTTCAGAATTGGTGTGGGCAGAAGGTCATGGGGTGGGGTATATTGGGCAGACGCCCCCACTGGTAGAGGCTGAGGCAAGGTGATGGATGCTGTAGACTCATTCAACTTGGAACTGTTGTATGTCTTCAAAACTCATGATAAAGTTTCTTCTAAGCTGCTCTGGGGGGAAGAAAACATAAGGAAATGTGTATTTTAGAAAAATTTCCATCAAAACTGCTAAAATAAAAATTGGCACTTGAAGAAGCAAAAAAAAAAAAAAAAAAGGCAGGAAAACAGTAATATATTTTACAAAGATGTTAATCCAAAATATGAAGATGTTTTTGCTGCATGGAGGAGTAGAGGGTAAAGTCGTGAGTGATCTAAATTTGGCTACCTAGAACTGAATGGGCTTATTCATCCATCTGCAACTTGCTGACAACCCACTCTGGGTAGACAGTCAGGGGCCCAGGCCATGGGGAGGGACACCTGCACCCCTCACCTCTGCCACACACCTGTGGCCACACTACTAACCCTCTCCAGACACTAGAGCAGCACTCACTACACTATCTTGGAACACAGTGGAGGAACCCCAAAGCAATGTGGGGGACAGATTTTCTTCTGGAATGATGCTCTGAGCAGGCAGGGTGAGCCAATGGCAATTCTTCTATAGAAGCACACATTCTCTGAAATTCAGTATGACTTCCAGGGCCTGCCATGAGTTAATGCTATATGGAAGAGTTGGGAGAGCACTTGGCCTGTAGGAGGTGTTTAAAGCAGGCACTCAATAAACTTATTTATTGTTACTGCAATAATAATGCAGCTTGGGATTTATTCTGATACCCCTGGGGCTAGCCTACATTTGCAAAATGGTGAGATTTCTGCCATAAGTAGCTTGAGCATGTTTTTTGCTAAAACCATAATTGGTAAAGGCTGCACCTAATGAACGTAGCTAGGAACTCGGAATTTCAAAATGGCCAAATAGATCTTCAATAGTGTGTTTATAGTTCATGCCCAAGGTCACATGCCACTGTGACACAAACTTCCGTTTTCCTTCCCTGTGAAATGGGCACACCTCCTCTAGGTGGCAGGAAGAAGAAGCCATTCTTATTCGTGCAGAAAATCCTTTGCATAATGGTGAGACTGGGAGGTCCCAGGGAGGTGGTCTCAGGTAATTCCTCTCCTTTCCGGGTTTGCCTCAGACACTCCTCCTGCCTCCCTCACTGAGATGCTGGGTGATTCATCGGGTTCGGTCTGGGAGCAGGCGCTGAGGGTCTTGATGTCCTCAGCTAAGCTCCTGGGTACTGGCTGCCAGCCATGGGAGAGTAGAGGACCCCTGGGCTCCTTCCCATGGGGCATAGTTAGGGCATTAGTCACCCAGCAAAGCTCTCACACATTGGTTTAGTTGATGTAGCAACAGACAGGTTCCACGCCAGCAACTTCTTTGGTATTCCAGACTGTCAGCCCAAGAAAGCCTCATCAAGCCATTGCCATTTACTCAAAAGTATGGTGCCCATAAAAGCATAATGCCAGGAACGTGGGCTGCGTGCTTGGCTCCACCGCACTCAGACTGTTTTTTATCTTAAAAAGTCCTCTGGCAGCCTCTTCCCAAATCTTTTGGGCTCAGGATGTCACTGCCCAGTCCCACCTAGATTCTTGGCTGACAAGTTTTATGGGGAAAGGTTCCTCTGTATTATTTGCTTAGCAAATACTGTTTGGCCCCTGTTTGGAGCTGATTACAAGAAGTATATGGAGAAGTGGAGGCTCAGTGACATGTACTCCCCCAAAGCTGCTCAAGTAAGTTTTCCAAATGCCCGAGAAGCCAGGCAGGGGGCATGTCAGGCTGGTCTGGGGTGAGTCATTCACCTGAAAGATCTAGGCACATAGACAGGTTGAGGGCAATGCTGAACATCCCCACAGAGATCCTAGCAAATTCCTGTGTCCCCCAAGTGAGGCCACAGGGAGAAGAAATAATGGTGAACAGGAGAATGTTTGCCCCTTCCAGAAAACAGCCTCAGCCTTTTAGCTGACTGTTGCCTCATGGGAATGAGTGTGCCGCTTTGCCAGATCTTTTGATTTGTCAAAAGAGGCTGGGAATTTGAAGTTGTGAAATTTCCAGACTTTTCATGTTGGCAACTATCAAAACAACAACAACAACCACCCCCCCAAACATTATATAAGCACATGAAAAGGTGCTCCACCTTACTAATCATTAGGGAAACGCAACCAAGCTACAATGAGATACCACTTCATACCAACTAGGATGGCTATTATTAAAAAGAGGAGAAAAACAGAAAATGACAAGTGTTGGCAAAAATGTAGACCAATCAGAACTCTTGAGCACTGTTGATGGGAAGACCAAATTACAGCCAATGTGGGAAGCAGCATAGCTATTCACCAAAAAATTAAAAATAGAACAACCATATGATCCAGCAATTCTACTTCTGGGTATAGACGGTATAGACTCAAAAGAATTGAAAGCGGAGTCTCGAGGGATGTTCCACATCAGTAAATGTGGCAGAATGTTCCACATTAGTAAAAACAGCAATGCTCTAAGTGTCCATTGATGGAAAAATGGGTAAGCAAAATGTGATAAATGCGCCATGGAATATTACTCAGCCTTAAAAAGGCAGGCTATTCTGGCACCTGCTACAACGTAACCGGCCTGAGGACTCTGTGCCAAGCAAGGAAGTCAATCACAGCAAGACAAATACCGCATGATTCCACTTGCATGGGATACTCAGAATTGTTAAATTCATAGAGATTCTACAGAGAGTAGGATGGCTTCCCAGGAGCTGGGGAGGGAAGAGGGAGGAGTTATTCGTTGAACAGGGACCAAGTTTCAGTTTTCCAAGATGTATGGTGGGGATGGTTGCACAGCAATGTGAATGTGCTTTAAGGCCATTGAACTGTAAAACACTTACAAATGGTTAAGATGGTAAGTTTTATGTTATGTGCATTTTATCATCACAAAAAAATTTGGAAAAAAAATTGTTTAAGACCAGTGCAGACCAAACAAAATTGGTCTGTTGTCCCTATGGGGCTGAGGCCGCTAGCTTGTCCCCTCTGCTCTATGGGATCCTCCAGATAGCCTGCTCACTGTATCTGCTTTCCTGCCCAGCCCAGATCTGGTAGCCAGTCTTCAGGAACTGGGTACCCCTGGGTTTGAATGCCTCTGATTGGTCACGAGATGTTGGATACTTCTATCGACAGCTTGGCGATTAGAAAAACTTTGTCACTGTGTTTGTTTCCTACCTGAAAGTTTCCAGTACGCCCTGTATGATACCAACAGTGAGCTCAGCTCCTGGCCATGTGAACTGCTTACAACGCGATGATTTGGAAGGGTGCTTTAGCATTACAGGTTCTCTTTGACCCATAACCCGTGCCTTTAAGAGAAGGGATGCAAAAATCACGAAGGCAAGCAGAGAGGCCAGGTGTTCAGGGAGGGTCAAATTAAACATTATGAAGAAGAAGAAGAAGGAGAAGGAGAAGGAGAAGGAGAAGTAGTTTTGGAAAACAGTTTTTAAACAATTTCCCCTCACAGTTTCCTTGTAGCATTTTCATTGTTGCCTGTTTTCTCTGAGAGATTCCAACTGACTTGCTTTTTCTGGCACTACAAAATTTAGTCAAAGTAAATTAGTTATTTTGTAAAAGTAAATTTTTAAGTTATATTTTTAAAATGTACCATCTTTTTTTTTTTTTTGGACAGACACTGAGAATTCAAAAACAAGGAGGTTGTGCAGGGTTTCTGCCCCCAAGGAGCTTATGTTTTAGAGGAAAAGACAGAAAATTAACTGTAATTTTTAAACTTCTGGGCAAGAGGGCGCAATGCAGTTTACTTAGGATAGGTAAGTGAGCCCGCTGGAGAAGAGAGGACAGGAGAGTGTCCTGCGGGAGAGGATGCCTGAGCTGACAGGTAAGGGGGCGAGCAGGAGTTAGCCCAGTGGGCAAATGGGAGTCGGGCACTGGGATAGCACACAGAGAGGAAACTCTTGTGCCTGTGACATAAGGTCTAAAATCAGAGCCAATATTAGTGCCGCCTTGACATCTGGTGAAACAGGGAAAGCCCCAAATGTCCCAACTGCAAGTTCCCTCCCCACCCTGCTCTCCAGGATAGGGTCCCCTCGCCAAACAGCCCTCCTTGTCAAGGGGTGTGGATACAGCTCCTGCTTATCTCTGAGCCCACGGAATTGCTCAAGCAAGCCAACCACATCCTCCCACTGAGCCAGAGGTCACCCCATCCTCTTGATACTGGGAAGCCAACCTCCAGAGGAAACAGGTGTTTGCTCCTTTCCCAGACCTCCCTGCTGCGGCGGGTGGAGTCCTCCTCCCTGGGCTGTGGGTGTATGCGACTATAATGAACTGCCCTCTGTCTCTGTCTGTCCGGTGCCATGAGTGTGTACTTGGCCATCCTCACAACCGTGAGACAGAAATCCCTCCTCACCAGCAGGATGAACAGGAGGTAATTAAAACACTGCCCAGAAGGGATGTGTGTGAAGAGCCTTGAATCAGTATTGTGGGAGGCTGAAGCAATGGCGTGGCCCACTTGGGGAGTGAGCGGCGACTGTGAGTTCTGGGACCTTTAACTGAGCAGTGTGGATCACAGTAGCAGGAGGCACTGGGGGCTGCTGAGCAGCGATGAGAGCTGGCCGGCTGATTGATGACCCTGGCTAGGGTGTGGACTGGGTTCGGAGGGGATGAGACCAGAGGTAGCAAGTCTGATTAGGGAGCTCCTGCAATGTCCGGTAAGAGATGGTAAGGACCCCCACACACACACCTAGGACAAGGAATGTGGGATGCAGAGCCTTGGGAAGTGTCTATAATGTAGAAAATGTAATCCATTTGGCCCCATGTAATCAAAAGGCTGCAAACATGGGGCACCTAGGTGGCTCAGTTAGTGAAGTATCAACTCTTGAGTTGGGCGCAGGTCATGGAATTGAGCCCTGTGTTAGGCTCTGCACTGGGCATGGAGCCTGCTTAAGATCCCCCTCTCTCCCTTCCCTTTGCCTGCATCCTCTCCCTCTCTACAAAAACAAAAACAAAAAAAAACCAAGGCTGCCAACGTGCTGAACATGTCGGTAAATGAATGTGGACTGATCAAGCTTTTGCTGGGACCCAGCAGGCCTATAGGGTGAGGTGCTGGTGAGCACTCCCTAGGGTGGCCAGCGTGAACATGAGTGGGTGCTGTGGGACTCACCTCGTGCTCCACTCACTGCATATAACAGGGACGTTGGTAGGAGGTGACAAGGATTGTCCCCTGCCCCCTACCCTATTCACAACTTCAATGTGTAAACCCAGCAGTGGTTGAACCCAAGGTCACTAACTGAGTCAGGCTGGCCATGCAGAGTTCTGAAAAGGCAAACATCCCTTTCCATTTTTTCATGTGAGATAAGAGTTGAACTTCCAGAAAAATAACAACTTTCATTTCTTCCCTTTATTAACCTTCCATATGCTGACTCAAGTGAATTAACCAATGGGCCCCAATGTGGGATTTTTCTCTTATCGGGGCGGGAGAGTGTTACCAGGGTCCTCTGGACTGTTATTGCAAGAGAAAGTCTAGAAAATTGAGAAAGTCAATGAATGAAACACTAATAAGTGTTTAATTAATTAATTAATAAGTGGCTAATGAAGCCACTATTCGAGGGGCTCTCAACCCTGGCTGTCCAGGAGAAACACCTGGGGAGCTTCTCCAACTACTTAAACCAACTCCACAGCCCAGGGTTGTGATACAGTATCAGAGTATTACATTTTATCCCCAGAATGGCCCTAGGATTAGGTGCCTGCAGGGTTTTCAGCTCAGGCCCTGTCTAGAGAGGAAATGCACATTGGGAGGCCAACAGCAACATGTTATATTAAAGGACTTTTAAAATCACCAGCTTTCAGCCTGGGTGGCTCAGCAGTTGAGTGTCTGCCTTCAGCTCAGGGTGTGATCCTGCTTCAGGGATCAAGTCCCACATCAGGCTTCCTGCAAAGATTCTTCTTCTCCCTCTGTCTATCTCTCTGCCTCTTTCGCTGTGTGTCTCTAATGAATAAATAAATAAATAAATAAATAAATAAATAAATAAATAAATAAAATCTTTAATAAAATAAAAATAATAAAATAAAATCACCAGCTTTCACTACCCCATGTCACTCACATATTATATTACATCAGTGCTCAAAAGTCTTGCTCATGTTCTCAGACCAAGCATTTAACATTCAAGTACAGGAAAGCTTCAAGCTGACAAAAACATTCAAGAAGAGTCCATCTGATTGATTCAAACATAAGCACGTTATGGAGCACTTTGGAGGACTGGCTGTTATCTAGCATGTTGGATGGGTTTGGAAAAATCGCCAAATAATTAAGAAAAATACATAAGACACAGGACCGGGAAGCTCTGATAGTTAGGTTGACGTCTTAAATTCTGATTATTGTTTTTGTTTCATCTTCTCCCCAGCTCCCAAAAAATCATAAATCAAGGTTCACAAGGACTTAGAGGATTTTTTTTTCCCCTAGTAAGCCCCCAGAAAGATGTGGCAGTCTGGAGAAACCTGCTTTCTATGTGCTCCTGGGTTCAGCTGCCGATCCTCCTTGAGGCTTTTAGCAATTTCTCGGTTTTCCTGTCAATGTAATTAGAGGCGCCACACTCCCATGGGCAACACCACAGCAACATGAGACCCTACCAAGTATTTTCACGAACACTGCCATTTCCTCTTTTCTCTGCTACCTTCTTTTTGTATTGTACTAGATATTATAATACAGATTTTATTTTATATTTTAAAGATTTATTTATTTATTCATTCATGAGAGACACAGAGAGAGAGAGGCAGAGACACAGGCAGAGGGAGAAGCAGGCTCCAGGCAGGGAGCCCGATGCGGGATTCGATCCCGGGTCTCCAGGATCAGGCCCTGGACTGAAGGCTACGCCAAACTGCTGAGCCACCCGGGCTGCCCCATAATACAGATTTTAATTGAAACCCCACTTCAAGTTAATATTGACTGAATTCTGGCAAAATATATCGATTTTTCCCCAGTATAGACCCATTCCCATACAATATTTGTTTTAGCATCTTGAGTTAGTGTGGTTCATATGTAGTAATTGATGAACTACTATTATTACATTATTATTAACTGAAAGTCCATAATTTACATTAGGATTCACTTTTTGTGTTGTACAGACTATAGGTTTCTGATAAGGCATACGGTCATGTGTCCACCATTATAGTTTCAAAGAGAATACTTTTGCAGGCCTAAAAATCTCCTTCGCTCTAACTATTCATCCTCCCCTCAGCCCCCAAACCTCTGGTGACCACTGGTCTTCTTATCTCCATAGTTTTATCTTTTCCAAAAGTCATAGAAGTGGAATCATGCAATATGCAACCTTTTCAGATTGGTTTCTTTTGTGTAGCAATATGCATTTAAGGTTCTTCCATGGCTCTTTTTGGCTTTTTTTTTTTTTTTAAGATTTTTATTTACTTATTTGAGAGAGAGAGTGACTGAGAGAGCATGAACGAGCCAGGAGGCAGGGAGGGGCAGAAGGAGAAGGAGGAGCAGAATCTCCTACTGAGCAGGGAGCCTGATGTGGGGCTCCACTGCAGGATTCTGGGATGGTCACCTGAGCCAAAGGCAGACAGACACTGAACCGACTGAGCCACCCAGGCCCCCCTTTGTGGCTTGATAGCTCATTTCTTTTCATTACTGAATAATATGCCAGTGTATGGAAGTACCACAGTACGTATATTCAGTCACCTACTGAAGATCATCTTGATTGCTTCCACTTTTTAGTGAATATGAATAAAGCTGGTATAAACATTCATGCACAGGTTTTGGTGTAGACATAAGTTTTCAACTTAATTTTGAAATACCTGGAAGTGTGATGGCTGGATTGTATAATAAGATTACATTTAGTTTTGTTAGAAATAGCCAGACTGTCTTCTGAAGTGACTGTGCGTTTTTGTATTCCACTGGCAATGAGGAGAGTTCCTGTTGTTCCTCATCCCCACCAGCATTTGGTGTTGTCAGTGTTTTAGATTTTAGCCGTTCTATCAGGTTTGTAGTGGTATTTAATTGTTGTTTTACTTTTTTTTTTATTGTTGTTTTAATGTACAATTCCTGCATGATGTATGGTGTTGAGCATTTGTTCATATGCGTGTCATGTATATAACTTCTTTGGTGAGATTTCTATTTGAATCTTTTGCCCATTTTAAAAAGTGGGTTCTTTGTTTTCTTATTGTTGACTTTTAAGAGTTCTCTGTATCTTTTGGATAATAGTTTTTCATCAGATATGTGTTTTTGCAAAGTTTTTCTCCCACTTCGTGACTTGTCTTTTCTTTTAACATAGTCCAACTTACCTATTTTTTCTTTCGCAGATTCTGCTTTTGGTGTTGTATCTAAAGGTCATTTCCGGGAACCTCAGTGACTCAGTCAGTTGAGCATCTGCCTTCAGTTCAGGTCATGATCCCAGGGTCTTAAGATCAAGTCCCACATCAGGCTTTCTGCTCAGGAGTGAGTCTGCTTCTCTCTCTCCTTCTGTGATCTCTTTCACTTTAACTCTCTCTCAAATAAATAGATAAATGAAATCTTTTTAAAAATAAATAAAAGCCATTTCCAAATACTTAGCATAATGCCCTCACAGTCCACCTATGTTATCACAAATGGCAGGATTTCCTTCTTTTTTAAGGCCAAATTATATTCCATCATGCATATATACCACATTTTCTTTCTCCACTCATCTGTTGTTTTTTTTTTTTCCACTCATCTGTTGATGGGCACTTAACAGTGTTCACGTATCTTGGCTATTGTGAATAATGCTGTACTGAACATGAGAATGCAGGTATCTCTACAAGATCCTGTTTTCATTTCTTCTGGATATATATCCAGAAGTTAGATTGCTGGATCATTTGGTAGTTCTATTTTTAACTTTTTGAGGAACTGCCATACCAGTTTCCATAGTGGCGACACCAGTTTACATTCCCACCAACAATACAATATTCTTGCTGCACGATCCAGTGTTGAGCTAACTTTGCATTTTGGGGATAAATCCCATTTGATCAGGGTGTATTACCCTTTCAATGTTACTGCTGAACTTGGCTTGCTGGGATTTTGTTGAGAATTTTTACATCTATGTTCATCAGAGCTATGGACTTGTAGTTTATTTTTCTTGTAGTGACCTTATCTGGCTGTGATATCAGGGTTATGCTGGCCTCATAAAATGAATGTGAAAGTATTCCCTCCTTTTTAAATTATTGGAAGTGTGAGAAGTACTGGCATTAATTCTTTTCTAGATATTTGGTAGAATTTACCAGTAAAGCCATCTGCTCTTGGGATTTTCTTCCTTTGGAGGTTTTTAATTACTAGTTCAATCTCCTTAGTCATTATTGGTCTGTTTTTATTTTCTATTTCTTCATGACTCAGTCTTGGTAGGTTGCCTGCTTCTAAGAATATATCTGTGTCTTCTAGGTTGTCCAATTTGTTGGCATGTAATTGTTCAGAAGAATATCTTATGACCCTTTGTATTTCTGTGGTATCTGTTTAATCTCTCTTCTCTCATTTATAACTGTGGGACCCAGAAAATTTAACAAAAATCCCCTACCCCTGGACAAGCAGAATAGGACTAACTCCATTTTGGGCTACACCGGCCACCTCCTGCATCACCCCCACATGACCTGCTTATTGCTTAAGGCGCTGCCCCACCCTAGTCGAGCCGCTGGGCACACCCTAATCGGAAATCAGCTCATAACAATGTAACCCTGCTTTGTGCCCTCCAAAACTGTGCGCCAATTCTGACCAGAGTATAGGCCAGTTCAATAGATCCTATAGGGTAAAATGTAATTCAATTTGCCACCTGCGTGTGAACCGACATGACTGTGCAACTTTCTGTGTATGTTACAATCCCATTGGCCACTGGCCCATATAAAGCTGCTACGCCTCTTAGCCTCGGGGTCCAAGTCCCTGCTCCGCTGTGTCGGGTATACTTGGACCCAAGCTCGAGCTTGTTAATAAACCCTCATGTACTTGCATCGGTGTTGGCTCCTCGGTGGTTTCTCAGATTCGCAATCTTGGGCACAACAATAACTTCATTCATGGACTACTCTTTCTTCTTTCTTCTTGGTAAATCTCACTGATGTTTTGTCCATTGTTTATATTTTCAAAAAACCAATTCAAAGTTTCATTGACCTTTTCTATTCTTTTTCTCTTCTCTATTTCATTTATTTCTGCTCTGATCGTTATCTCTTTCCATCTGCTAACTTTGCCTCAGTTTTTCCTCCTCCTCCTCCCCTTCCTCATCCTCCTCCTCTTCCTTCTTCTTTTTCTTCTTTTTCTTCTTCTTCTTCTAGTTCTTCAAGGTGTAAAGTTAGGTTGTTTATCTGAGGTCTTTCCTTTTTCCCAATGTAGGCATTTATCACTATAAAATTCCTTCTGAAGGGATCCCTGGGTGGCGCAGCGGTTTGGCGCCTGCCTTTGGCCCAGGGCGCGATCCTGAAGACCTGGGATCGAATCCCACATCGGGCTCCCGGTGCATGGAGCCTGCTTCTCCCTCTGCCTATGTCTCTCCTCTCTCTCTCTCTCTCTGTGACTATCATAAATAAATAAAATAAAATTAAAAAAAAAATTCCTTCTGAGAACTGTTTTGCCTACATCCTATACATTTTGGTGTGTTGTGTTTCCATTTGCATTGGCTTCACATGTGTTGTTTTTTTTTTAAATATTTATTCGTGATAGTCACACACAGAGAGAGAGAGGCAGAGACACAGGCAGAGGGAGAAGCAGGCTCCATGCAGGGAGCCCGATGTGGGATTCCATCCCGGGTCTCCAGGATCGCGCCCTGGGCCAAAGGCAGCCGCCAAACCGCTGCACCACCCAGGGATCCCCCTTCACATGTGTTTTGATTTCTACTTTGACCCATTGGTTGTTCAGGAGTGTGTTGTTAATTTCCACACATTTGTGAATCTTCCAGTTTTTCTCCTGCTATTAATTTCTAGTTTCATGCCATTGTGGTCAGGATGAAATCACATCCCTGATGTGATTTCAAAAAGTTGCTGAGAGACTTGCTTTGTGACCGAATGCATGATCCATCCTGGAGAATGTTCCATGTGCTCTTGAGGAAAATGTATGGTCTGCTGCTGTTGGATGGAATGTTCTCTATATGTCTGTTAGGTCCATTTGGCCTAAAGTACAGTTTAAGTTAAATATTTGCTTATTGATTTTTTAAAAAGATTTTTATTTATTCATTCATGAGAGACAGAGAGAGAGACAGAGACAGAGAGAGAGACAGAGACATAGGCAGAGGGAGAAGCAGGCTCCATGCAGGGAGCCCGATGTGGGACTCAATCACGGGTCTCCAGGATCAGGCCCTGGGCTGAAGGCAGCGCTAAACCCCTGAGCTACCGGGCTGCCCTGCTTATTGATTTTTAAGTCTGGATGACCTATGTTTTGTTGAAAGTGAGGCACAAAGCCCCCTGTTATGACAGTCTGTTTCTCCCTTCAAATCTGTTAGTATTTGCTTGAATTATTTAGGTGCTATAATGTTGGGTGCATAGATATTTACAATTGTTACATCCTCATGATGAAAGGACCTCCTCATTATATAATGACTTTGTCTCGTGATATTTTCGAGAAAGTCTGTTTTGATAGTCTGTTTTAGTCTCTTTCAATTTCAATTTGTGTGAAATATCTTTTTCCCTCCCTTGACTTTAGCCTATGTGGTCCTGGAAGCTGAGGTCAATCTTCTATAGGCAGCATGTAGTTGACTCTTTTTTTTTTTTTTTTTAAATCCATTCAGCCACTCTTTGGAGCATTTAATTTACATTTAAAGTAATTATTGATAGGTAAAAACTTACTAATGCCACCATATTAATTATTTTCTGACTGTTGCATAGTTCTTTTGTTCCTTTCTTTATCTCTGTCTTCCTTTGTGATTTGATGTTGATTTTCTATAGTGGTATACTCTGATGCCTTTCTCTTTATCGTGTGTGTATCTACTGTAGATTTTTGTTTTGTGGTTACCCTGGGGCTTCCATAAAACATTTTCTAGATATCACAGTCTATTCTAAGCTGATAACTTAATTTGATGATATACAAAATCTCTAGGCTTTTACTCACTGCCCACATTTTATGTTTTTTGATATCAGAATTTACATTAATCCTTCTGTCTCTTAACCTTTATACTAGAGTTAAGTGATCAACACACTACCATATTACGATATCTGAGTATTCTGAATCTGACTATATACCTACTGTTATCAGTGTATTGTATATTTTATGTTTTCATGTTACTAATTAGTGGCAGGGGAACTCTCTTAATCCAGGGAGCTCGTCTTGGCACTGAATGGTGCCAGCCTGGGGGATGGGACGGTAGCAGCAAAATAGGGCTGTTCTTACTCTTTTTGTGCAGTTATTCTAAGGGTTTTTTTTGTTCCACTCTGTTGCTGAAACTTCTCAACAAGTGGACTCCTGAGCTCTCTCAGAGCTGTTTTTGTTCATGGATACTCATCTAATTGTTGACCTTTGTCAGAGGATGGAGGTGCTGAGTTTCTTACTTCACCATTCCGGTTACTTATGCACATACTTTTGTGTATTTCTTTTTAATTTTGTTTTTAAGTAATCTCGACACCCAACATGGGGCTTGAGGCCACAACCTTGAGATTAAGAGTCATGGTCCCCCAACCGAATCGGCCAGATGTAGCTCCCCCACCTCGCACATACTTTTAAAGAAAAAAAATATACCTACTCAATTTTTATTTAATAAATTACAAACACAGGAATTTAATTTCAGATAAAATTATTCACTCAACAGATATTTACATTCTTCTTATGCATTACTATGCACAGGTACGTTACAGAAAACAGATGACCAGTGTGTGGCTTCCAAACAATCTAAATCTTCACACAAATTTGGTCCTTAGCCTGCTGTGAATTAGGGTAAATGATCTCATTGTGCCATGTTAGTATTTTTAGTGTTTATTTTATGGTGCTTATTAAAAGCTTAATTAAAAACATTAAGGTAATTATAGTACTTATCCCTTAGTTTCTCTTTCTGTGTAATCAGTGTTGGGCAGAATATCTTCCTCAGGGCACGATAAAGATAAACGAAAGACAGATTATAGAGCAAGATATTAAATACCCAAATAATTAGGTTTCCAACTTCAAATTCAAGATTTCATTCTCATCTTGGCATCTAATTAGAGAAGCAACAAGACGCAATTAAAAGAGTGGTTTTTACTTAGAAACCTGCATTAGCATCCCTGCTTCGTCCCAGTGACTGGTTGGCACCCTCAGCAGGTTCCTTGACCCATTCACGGAAAGGATTCTATGGCTGGTCTGGATTCCCTAATCTACTGTGTACGAAGATCTATTTCCTATGGAAGGCTGGAAGGCATTCATTTACATCCAGGGCTTACTGATGAGTTTTCCCTCTGCCAGGTAAAGGTTGCAGATATTCAACATGCCCAAACAGGCAAGAGTCTTGGCTCTCCCTGGACGGTACATCAACTTTTGTAAGAGAGGAGTCCCCTTACTTTATTTATTCCCTTTCCCTCCCTCTCAGTTTCCTCATCAAAGAAATGGGATAACAGGGCAGCCCGGGTGGCTCAGCAGTTTAGCGCAACCTTCGGCCCAGGGCGTGATCCTGGAGTCCTGGGATGGAGTCCCGGAATCGAGTCCCACGTCGGGCTCCCTGCATGGAGCCTGCCTCTCTCTCTCTCTCTCTCACTCTCTCTCTCTGTGTCTCTCATGAAAAAATAAATAATCTTTTAAAAAAAAAAAGGAAAAAGAAATGGGATAACAACCCTCATCCATCAAGATGATTGTGGGGAGGAAGACAAGGTCCAGCACCAAGTAGGTGATCCAGAAGTGCATCAATAAGGTTCAAGCCTATCACCATAGGATTTTATTAGAGACACCTGGCACACCAGGGTCATTTAAGATGTTTGCTGAGAAAAAAAAAAAAAAAAAAAAAAGATGCTTGCTGAGGCTCACAGGCCCACAACCCACCTTTGGTGAAGCCCCAGCATTCTTTCAGCTGTGGTCTTCCCAAAAGACTGGCCCACACAGTAAGGCTTCTGGCACTGCTGCCAGAGGGGGTTCTGCAGAGAATGACCAGTACAGCCAGGCTGCTACCATTGCAGATGTAAGGTAGTCGACTGGAGGTATGTGGCAGGTAGCGGCGCTCCAATGAGCACTTTGGGAGTAGAAAGTTCAATGGATGGAGTCCTGCAGGTCCCTCCTTTTCACAGCTGTGTCAAGGTCCCTTTGGAGAAGATAAAGCTGGGTTTACCCAAGTCTGCCTTCTGACCTACCCAGAGGACCCAGACCTGTCACTTAGCTTCAAGGATACAGATGGCTGTAGTGCCGCCCATGTAAGTTTGGGGTTTTATTTTATTTTATTTTTTTTTTAAAGATTTTATTTATTTATTCATGATAGTCACACAGAGAGAGAGAGGCAGAGACACAGGCAGAGGGAGAAGCAGGCTCCATGCACCGGGAGCCCGATGTGGGATTCGATCCCGGGTCTCCAGGATCGTGCCCTGGGCCAAAGGCAGGCGCCAAACCGCTGCGCCACCCAGGGATCCCCAAGTTTGGGGTTTTAAAGGAAGGACAGGATGAGTCTCTGACATATCCAGCAGGAGCTGGATCTTCTGGAAGGTCAGCATGGTAGTTCTAAGTCCACAAAGTATTTGAAATGCTTCCCCTCGAAAGGTGGACATAGTCACCTCCCTGGCCCTGACTTTGGATATAGGTTTCTGATGAGCAGAATGTGGTAGAACTGATGAGCTGTCACTTTTGAGGCTGAGTCCTACAGCTTCCTTCTGGCTCTCTTCTTTATTGCTCTTGGAACCCAGTCACCGTGCTGTAAAGCAGCTTGGGCCACATGCCGAGGGAATGTATGGCTGTTTCACTGGGTGCCACAGTTAGGCTCTCAGCCCACAACCAGCATCAATCACCAGATATGTGAGTGAAGGAACTTCCAGATGATTCCAGCCCCAAACCTCTGAGTCTGATAAGCCATCTCCTTTGTGCCCTGTCTGAATTCCTGTCCTCCAGGAACAGTGAGAAATAAGAAATGAACTATGCTGTAAGCTACCAGGGCTTGGTATAATTGGTTATGCAGGAATAGAAAACCAGTATAGCCAGTTTGTTATGACAAGTTAGAGCATCTTTAAAGCTATCCCACAATCGGACCTACTCGCTAACATTTAGATGAAGGTGCAGATGCCTGTCATCCACTTCTTTTCCAAAGGCCCTTGAAGAGTCTAGGCAAGAAAAAAATTTTTCAGCCTGATAAGGTAAAGCAGTGATTCTCAATGGGGTACCATTCCCAGAAGGCATACTGGAAAGCTGTGGGTGGAGCAGTGCACAAGGCAGTCCTACAAAAGAAAGAATTAGCTAACGTCCCACACAGCTTTCAGATGTTCTTCACCCCCTGGGCTCCTGTTGGATCTGGCCAACATGAGGCCCTGAGAAGAGAGCAGAGGGTAGAAGGAAAGAGGTCAGGCTACTTAATATTCTGGTTTCCTCCTGGCCCAGAAGGAGTTGGCAATGGCCAAACTCCTCTGCCCACAGCTACAGTGTAGGTGGAGCCAGCTCCACAACTCACTGAGTTCCATCCATTGCTGCTTCCCCTTGAACCTGCCGGAACTTTTGCTTCCCTGTTGGTTTCCTGTAAGCCTGCCTATACCTCATGAGACCTCCTTCGCTTCACTTCCTCCTTCAAGTATGCTGTCCGTTTCCTGCCGGGAAGCCCACTGATACTTCGTGTGTCCGTATCCCTCTTCAGGAGTATATTTGTCCTAACATGTTATCCCTGCTTGTGTTAAGATTAGTTCCCCATTTCTCTTTTCTTTCTTTCTTTTTTTTTTTTTTTAAGATTTTATTTATCATGAGAAACACAAAGAGAAGCAGAGACATAGACAGAGGGAGAAGCAGGCTCCATGCAGGGAGCCCAATGTGGGACTTGATCCCAGGACTCTGGGATCACGCCCTGAGCCAAAGGCAGATGCTCAACCACTGAGCCACCCAGGTGCCTCCCACCATTTCTCTTTCCAAATGCAACTAAGTCTGCTCTATCTTACATAAACACTCATTTTCAGTCTATCCTGCACCCTTAAATGTAGCCTTTTATTCTTCTGTCCTTCTCATCCAGAATGTACTCAGAACTTCTCACTTACTTTTAAATCCAAATGTATTCATTACAAGTAGATATAACCGTTTAACTTCTACACATAGGTATAAGCATTTGCTCTTTTATTATGTTTTCTAGTGTAGTCATGATAGAACTGCATATTGAAATACATATTACGTAGTATTTCCTGACAAATTATGTTTTTCTATTATATTTAGGAATATATACATACATATTTACATATATGTAGTTTGGAATATATATATATGCACATTATATATATGATGTATATGTGATGTGTATGTGTATATATGTATTTAATTATATATATTTATTATCTCTGAATTTCATTTCCAGAGAGCAAAGGGGATTTACCTAATTATAACAGGGAACAGGGGGGTTGTTAAGTCTCATAGGGTTGAGGGCCTCTGACATAAGAGTTCCACAGTGTCGGAAAAGGACCGAACATAAAACGTCTTCCATAACATTGGCCTTGACCACCCCACAGACCCCCTGAGCAACCTGTAAAATCATGTGGCCTTCCAGAGAATGGCTATCTATCAATCCAAGAAAGGCCTTCCATGTGCAGGTGCTTTCATTAGAGCACCTTACCTTCAAATCTTCCAGAAGTCCAATGTGTATTCTGAAACCCATTCAACCACCTGGAAGCCTCAGGGTTGTTCAAGCTGTGGATTGAAGTCAGTCTCGTGGGGCGGAAATGCACAATGTGGCTTCCTCAGCCCGCATTTACTGGTTCTGCCCTCCACTTCCCAAGACATTGGGAAGATGTCCCAACTAAACAAAGCAGTGAAAACAAGGTCATGAGGACCTTCCAAAGTATGTTGCTGAATACAGGAGTGATCACCCTGGACCGTGCCAGTGCCCCTTGGAGAAGACCAGTTGTTAAAAATAGTTGTAAGGAAAATGCATGATTATAACACATCATCCTACACATTGACTGATATTATTAATTTTCTTATCCTTACATGTGCTCATGAAACACCCTCTTCCTTTAGAAAGCTGCTGTTATAATGAAACCAGACAGGGACAAGGGACACTAGAGCAGATCTCACTAAAAACAATTAGACTCCTGACTGCTATAATCATTATGGCTACATGGTATCATCTTCTTCCAAGGAGCTGAGAATCATTTGCAGACATGACCTTATTCATCTATGTGACAAACCTATCCAGGGGTGGTATCATCCCCACATTAGGCCTTATGCAGTTGGGGCTATCTCAAGATCACTTGGAAAAATGGCTGTAAAGAAGAGACTGGAAACAGTCTTGTACTTTTCACTTTCATTATGGACCTGTTAGAGCTTGTGGCCACTGGCTCAAGACATGTGAGATATTTGGGAAAATGCATATGCATATTGTCATCCAAATATGAACACAGCACTATCAAAGCTGAGTCGTTTGAAACACTCTCCAAAAGGGGAAACAAAAAAAATATTCTAACATATCTCTAAAAGAAACTGTAGAATATCTCTGGCTAGCACATCTACCAAAAGCACTTGGGTCTTCTAAGTATCACACCATGAAAATAAGGGGGAAAAATGAAAGAAAAGAAATATGAATTTTAAAAAAAGATAAAATTAAGAAACATTCCTTTTGATGAAACTGCAAGTTATGGAGAGATAGATTCCTTCTGGAGCCCTCTGCTATTAGAGACATTATAATATTCATACATGAAAGAGAATCCAAGAAAAGGAAGGAAATAATTTGCCTTTTTAAGACATCTAATTTTCATCTCCAATGCACTGCAATCTTCTTCCTATTTGGCATATCTCTCAGTGACAATCAAGAATCTGAAGCAGCCCAGGGTCTTCTGGTTAATACATATTCCCTCAGCACATGTGATGTACTCAGGACCCTGAGTGGTTGACATACATGTCTACCCTTGAGCTGAATGTATCCTAGCCTATTGGTAATCTGAAGCTATTTTCTAAATCAGAAAAGTTAACTACAACTATAGTAGATCATAATATAAAAATATTAAAAGCATCTCTCTAATGTATTGAGTGTAGAGTTTGGTTTCCACCTGGCCAGGTAACACAAAGCTTTCCTAGTGTCTTGTCAAGTGGTATGAGGCACTGGACCTGGGTGACCTTGCACACACCATAGTTCCCATGTCTGGGAACTTCATTGTAAAAGAATAGGGCCAAATCAGAAGATCTTTGGAGCCCCTTTCTTGAGCTCCCACCTGCTTATATATGAATTTGCTTGGCTAGACTGCATGCTTTTTTGGCCACACTTGAAGCCTGCTTGTGACCCCCTTTGTGATGTGTATCCCAGCATCGCTGGATAATTACCTGATTGAACTGTGTGTGCCAACAGAATGTTAAAAAGACCTTTCTACACTCACTACATGGATATGAATATTTCTTTACTTCATCACCTCCCCAACGACACTAAGTATCCTCCCCTTTGAATCCCAGCAACCTAGCTGACACAGTGAGTACCCAATACATGGCTCTCAGTTGTCCATTCGTTAGAGCATTTATCAAAGTAATACAAATATATAACTAATATATCAAATTACTATAAGTAAAAATATATCATATATATATCAAATAAATATAAATGGATATATTTGTGGGAGATACATATTTATTTTTTAAGTTAATTTATTTAATCATAATCCAAGATAACATTTTTGTTTCTTAAAAAAATATTTCTGGGGGTGCCTGAGTGGCTCAGTTGGTTAAACATCTGGCTTTGGCTCAGGTCCTGATCCCAGGGTCCTGGGATGGAGCCCGCTTTGGGCTTCCTGCTCAGCAGGGAGCCTGCTTCTCCCTCTCCCTCTGCTCCTTCCCTTGCTTGTGCTCTTTCTCTCTTGCTTGCTCTCTCTCAAGTAAATAAATAATTGTTTTATATATAAAAAAATATTTGTTTTTTGCCTAGAAGAAACTGTTTCTAGGCAAAAAGAAAATGTGACATTTCACCAATGAAATTTAAGCAGGCAAGATAATGAGATTCATTCATATTTTATTTTCAGTAGAATCTTGGACTCCAAGGAATTCAAAATGTCTCATATAAGCAAGACTGATTTCACTTTTTAAAAATATTTATTTATTTATTTATTTATTTATTTATTTATTTAATTTAAGACAGAGAGTGAGCTCGCACAAGCAGGGGAAGGGGTGGAGGAAGAGAGAGAGGGAGAAAAGAAGACTCCACGCTGAACATGGAGCCAGATGTGGGGCTAGATCTCAGGACCCTGAGATCACAACCTGAGCTGAAACCAAGGGATGGTCACCGAACTGACTGAGCCACCCAGGTGCCCCTTGACTTACCTTTTCTAACATTTTTGATTGTTACATTTTGATTGTTGAATTAGTGACCTTTTTTCTTGGTATGTTTTCCTAAACATAATCACTTTACAGTCAACAGTCCAGATCCCTTTATTTCATTTTATAAAGCCCTAGTCGGACAGGACCTGGAATACCAAGTACACAAAACAGGAGAACATTCTGGGAAAAGTTCTGACTTTGAACACTGAGTTTTCCAGCTCTCTGAATAGTCAAAGGCCAGCCTGGCCACAGCAGTCTCCTCCCTTCTATCTCTGAGGCTCATGGGAAGTTGCCCAACAGTCCCTGGAGTCACCTGCCTATCTCACTGTTCTTATCTTTCCATGTCAAGGTTCCAACCAACTCCTGAGCACTTTCTGAGTGTCAGCTCTGAGGGCATTAGGTGATAACATGAGACCTGGCACCTCTCCTGGGGGAGCTCATTCCTGATGGGAGAAAGAGCCACGAGAAACATGCTGCACCGCACCATGATGAGAAACATCAGGGCAGAGTCTTGTAACATGTGCCAGGGAAGCCACATGAAGAGGGGGTGAGTGGGGAAGCTTCAGAGAAGAGGCAGCACTTGAGCGAGACACTGAAGGATGAACAAGAGTTTGCCAGGGTAAGAGGGTGATATTCAATCCACAGGGTATTGAAAGGTGAGGGGCTCAAAGCAGAATTGTTTTGTTTTTGTTTTTATTTTAAGACTTTATTTATTTATTCATGAAAGACACAGAGAGAGGGGGAGAAACAGGCTCCCTGTGGGGAGCCCAATGTGGGACTCGATCCCAGGACCCCAGGATCACACCCTGAGCCAAAGGCAGATGCTTAACCACTGAGCCACCCAGGTGCCCCAAAGCAGAACATTTTTAGGAAATGTAAGTAGCTTGAAGTGGCAGAGAGTAGCATGAGATGGGCAGGGGGCAGCAAAGAGGACAATGAATAGTGGCTAAAAGTAGGGGCAAGTGGGGTAGACTGGACCAGAGCTGACATTTTATCCTAAGGTGGTCAGGAGCATCTGGAGGTTTGTAAGTAGGTCAGGTGAATGGACAGAGCTCTACTTAGATTAACGGGGAGCAGAGACTGAAAGGAGTGAGGCCTTCCAAATGCCAGCACGCTGGCTCGGAAGCTGTTGCATTTCTCCCTGGAGGCCATGCCACAGACAGACCCTGACAGTTTTAAGAATCTTGGACAGGCAGCAGGTGTTTGGTAACTGATGTGATGGCAGGATGAGGGGAAAGAGAGGTGTGGACAAAGACTCCAAGAAGGTGGTTAATTGCTGCAAAAGCTGAGAAGAGAGTAATGGAATTGATGGAGATTAGGGACGAAGGAGGAGATGAAGGACAGGGAAGGACGGGACCCAGGTGGGTCTGAGACATGCTGAGCTACAGGTGCCTGACAGTCACCTGGAGACACGCACCTAACACAGGAGATGAGGTCTGGAGCTCCAGAACATGGAGAAGGGATGAATCTTATATGCTATGGGCAGAGTTTGGTTTTGATTCAAGAGATTGCAAGGCTCTCGTAATTCTGAGACTCGCTCAGAAAATAAATAAGAGCATAAAAACTAATCTGGGGCAGCCCCAGCGGCTCAGCGGTTTAGCACTGCCGTCAGCCTGGGGCGTGATCCTGGAGACCCAGAATCCAGTCCCACGTCAGGCTCCCTGCATGGCGCCTGCTTCTCCCTCTGCCTGTGTCTCTGCCTCTCTCTCAATCTCTCTCTCTCTCTTTCCCCCCTTCTGTGTTTCTCATGAATAAATAAGTAAAATCTTAAAAAAAAAAAAAAAAAAAAGCTAATCTGGCAGCCAAAAAAGGTGGCCCCATGCCAGCCCTGATAGGGGTTTTAAAATTTTGTTTAGTTTTGTTTTCTTAAGTGTGTTTGATTTTATTTGCTTATTTGTGGTGGCCATCTAGATAGGAGCTGTCTTTTCCCAAGAATGTATTTAATTGCTAGGATCTGGAATAGACTTATTAACCACTGGCATAAAAATTTAATTTTGGGGACACGATTGAGTGTCTGCCTTTGGCTCAGGAAGTCATCCCAGGGTCAGGGGATCAAGTCCCACATTGGGCTCCCTGCAAGGAGCCTGCTTCTCCCTCTGCCTGTGTCTCTGCCTTCTCTCTGTCTCTCTCATAAATAAATGGATAAAATCTTTAAAAAATTTATGTTTGACTGCAGGTGAGGAGAGCTGGTGGTGAGAAGAAGGGGTAGAAAGAAGGCAATTACAAAAACGTTATGAAATAAGTTGCTCTCCTGCTCTTCTCTTCAGAGGATTTGATGAGACCTACCAGGAGAGCTGTTTGATACTGCCATACAGGGTGCACACTGAACAAAACCAGAGAGGGCAATTCACATCTTAGACCTTGCAGAAATGGAAACTTAAAGAAGATGGAAGTAAAATACCTTAAGGAAGGGAGCATCTTTTTCTAGAAATTCCTATTGAAGATGGTTCCCTGGTGAGAAATGTAAGAACAGTAACATATACTCATTTCACCCAGATTATCTGAAGGTGGAGGAAACACGATCCAGTCATTCTCTAGTTGCTGGCATCATACTGTAGGGATCAGCCTGAAATTCAGTCTTCAGCTAGAATAAACACAACTCAAGATATAATCAGGTCTAAAATCTTGTCACAGTCAAATGCAATGTTCTTTTACCAAAAGAGAAGGTCTAGCATCTCCACCTCCTGTTTCCAAGTGGTGGAAGTGGAGAAGGAAGCCAGCAGATATCTTGATTTCAGTCTTTGTGAGGATTCATGTATCAATTCCTTAAGTGGAAGATGTTTTCCTAGTCCGTTGTGGCTGCTGATATTACAGGCAGGATGGCTTAAACAATGACCATTTACTTCTCACAGTTCTGGATGCAGAAGTCCAAGATCAAGTCACCAGCAGATTCCATGTCTGGTGTGAGCCCACTTCTTGGTTCATAGGCAGCAGTCTTCTCCCTGTGTCCTCACATGGTGGGAAGGGTGAGGTAACTTTCGGGGATCTATTTTGTAAGAGCACTAATCCCTTTTTTGAGGGCTCTGCCTGCATGACCTAATCACCTCCCAAAGGCCCCACCTCCAATTAAAATAATTCTAAAGAAAGAAACACAACTTCCATACCTTCACTTGTTTATTTAAAAAAAAAAAATGTGTTCCCTAGAAATTGAAAGCTCCTAAGAAGGTAGACACCATCTGGTCTATCACCAAATCCTTTAGGGCCTAGAACAGTGCCAAGCACATAATAGGTGCTCAATTTTATTTTTAAATTTTTTGCTGACTAAGCAAATTGAAACTAAGGTTTGAAGGAATTTAGTCAGGAGGAAAAGAAATTAGGCCAATTTAAAACTATAATGAGGGGCAGCCCGGGTGACTCAGCGGTTTAGCGCCACCTTCAGCCCAGGTTGTGGTCCTGGAGACCCCAGATGGAGTCCCACGTCCGGCTCCCTGCAGGGAGCTTGCTTCTCCCTCTGCCTGTGTCTCTGCCTCTCTCTCTCTCTCTCTCTCTGGTCTCTCATGAATAAATAAATAAAATATTTTTTTAAAATTAAAAAAAAATAAAACTATAATGATAATCATGTTGATGACTATGGTGAACATTTTATTGAGCAATGACCACGTGCCAGGCCACTGTTCTAATGGCTCATGTGTATGGACCCAAACTTGAGCAGCCTAAATCCAGAACCGGAACTGCTCACCACCATAGGTGCTTTAGCTACATGGTTAGTTTGAACACTAATATCCTTCTACCCATGTACTACCTTTGAGACTGATGAATACAAACTGAGCTGGCTTTCTTCTCTTTCTTTTCAGAATATTTTATTTGTGCATTTAACTCATTCAATAGTCAGTTTCTCAATTGCCCCATTTTGCTGGTAGAAAAATTCCTGAATAGATAGCAGACTTTCTACCCCATGAGCAGCTTCCCCTGAATATTATATGATGTTTGTAAGGGCCACATCCAGGGTTAGCTCAAATATGACTCCACATATGTATTCTGACACCTGAGATCCTATTTCAGCCCACCACCTTAAAATCCTCACAAAGCATAGGCTTCAATGGGGGCGAGGCCTCTGTTTTATTAATGCTGTAAACAAATGATGGTTGGCACAAAGTGGACCATCAATAAATATGAATGGAAGAATGAATTCATGTTCTGAGAACCTTGGAACATTATGTGAACTCCGCACCCCCACCCTACCCTCCAAAAAAGACTAGCTATATTACCCAACTCTGTTTAATTTTAGAGCAGTAAATTGCCATAGAGCTATAAGACCATGAGTCCTTATTTCCATCTCCTTCAATGATATCCAGACTTAAAATACAATGAAATGTTTCTCAACAATATTTGGAAAGATACAGAAATCAGCGGATTCCTCTGAGGCCCTAGCTGGCCATGTTCAGAGAGGAGGCTGGCCTCTGGACCGCAGACGGCCGGCTCGCATTGCCCCTGGCTCCCCTGGAGCGCCTGCAGCGAAGGGAACGGATCGCCGAGTTTAGGGCGCCCCCTGCTGTTGAGTGGCGCCCCCAGGAGAATCGGGCGGGCCTTTCCCTGGACAGCCGCTTGGGTGGAAAGTCGGAGAAGCTTCTGGAAAGGACCTCAGAGGCGATTAGTTCGAACCCACATATTGCAGATGGGGAAACTGAGGCCCAAAGAGGTCAACTGCCTCACCTCCGGGCACCTAGCTGGGTAAATCTCTTACAGGGGAAGACGCTGGATTCCCCGACATGTGCGTCCCAAAGAGGGAAATTGAACTTGGAACTCGTCTCTTCTGCCTTTTTAAAAATTTAGACCTTCATAAAAATGACTTGCTGAAATCCAGCCAACAAAAATGTGATATTAATGAAGAACTGACATTTAGAGGAGCTGCAGTAAATGAACTATTATTGAGCACAGGATCCAGTTTAATACAGATCCAAGATGAAGCCACCATGAGAATTACAGGGTAATTGATGTAAACTACGTAAATTTTTACATAATAAAAACACAAAAACTGAGCATTGGGGGAGGTTTTTTTTGTTTTTGTTTTTTAAGACTTTATTTTATTCATGAAATACTGAGAGAAAGAGAGAGAGAGACAGAGGGAAAAGCAGGCTCCCTGCAGGGAGCCCAGTGGGACTTGATTCCAGGACCCCAGGATCCAGACCTGAGCCAAAGGCAGCGGCACAACCGCTGAGGCACCCAGGTGCGTGGCGGGCGGCGGGGAGTTTATTCATACGCTGATTTATACACATTTCTCACAGCGCTTCAATAGGTATAGCCTAAGATTGAAATATGTACTTTCAAAAAATACTCTGTTGACTTGTGTTTTCCATCATCTTTTCCTTATTTTTAGAAGGATAACTTAGGGGCACTAGAGTGGCTCACTCAGTTAAGCATCTGCCTTTGGCTGAGGTTCAGGGTCCTGGGATGGAGCCCCAGTCAGGCTCCCCCATCACCAGGAAGTCCACTTCTCCCTCCCCACCAACTTCTCTCCCTCCCACCTCCCAAAACCCCCCTGTGCTCGCTCTCTCTCTCTCTCCTCCAAATAAATAAAATCCTAAATAAAAAACTTAGAAGGGTCACATTATGTTTAGCCAGTGTTCAAAATTCAATTAGATCTGTTTCATTTCCCCTTTTTTCCCTAAATCCAAGAAAATCTAATGTCTAATTTAAATCATTAAAATAGTGTGACATTAAAATAGGGGCGCCTGGGTGGCTCAGTTGGTTAAGCACCTGCCTTTGGCTCAGGTCATGATCCTAGGATCCTGGAATCAACCCCACCAGACTCTCTGCTCAGTAGGGAACCTGCTTCTCCTTCTCACTGGGCCTGCCACTCTCCACCTACTTATGGTCTGTCTCTCTGGCAAATAAGTAAATAAATGAAATCTTAAAACAACAACAACAAAAAAGCATGACTAATATAATCCCAATTTTGTAAAACTATAGCCAAGTGGTTAAGAGTCTGAAATTGTGACTCTGATTGCTAGTGAATGAAGGTTGCTTAAATTTTGCTTGGAACTCATCCGTAAAATGAGATTAAATAGTCCCCAGTTTCTGGTTTACAGGTAATCCATGTGAAGTTCTTAGTACAGTGTTCAAATGTTAGCTGTAAATATCTCTCCTTCCAGCTCTGTTATTCATATCTGTAATGATATTCACCAAATGTTAATAATAGTTGTTTGCGAATGATGGAATTTGGGGGATTTCTTTCTTTTTCATGCAATTCTGTATGGCATTGTGTTTGGATGTTTTTCCTTTTTTACGATGAATGACACAAAGCCATCCCTTAACCAATAAAGTATGTATATATATATTTTTTTAAGTTAAGAATGACTAATCATAAATTTATTATACCCATTTCTGATTATTTATACCTTCCACTTCCCATAATGTGAACTATTCACATTTTCAATATGTGATTTAAAATAAATTATCCATTATTTGTATTTCAAGGGCTCACCAAGAATGGTTCTCCTTACACACTAATGAAGTAAAAACACCTGTTTTTAGCTTAGATATTTCTTTCATTATCTTTCCTCCATAGGTCTCCTATTTTGAAGGTTTTTAATCTACCAAACAACGCACACATTTAGAAGGAAAATGTATCTTCTGGCTTCTTTTTTTTTTTGGTCTTTTTTGTCTTCTGGCTTCCAAAAGCATAGATACACCTACCATGTACAAAATGCGATGCTACTGATTGATATTATCACATGAAATTAGATGTGTAAAGCATTTAAAACAGTGGCTGAGACAGAACAAACATTCTGGAAACATTAGCTATTATGACTACATAATAACAGCCAAAAACTAAGGGAATTAAAAGCTACTTCTCTCAGCCTGTGCTGCCTTGTGGGAAATTAATGTATCACTTCTACTTGATATTTTGAAATATTAAAAATAAGTGTTCGGAGGTGACCTTGAGGATACCCAGAGGCCTAGGAGCCCCAGACTGGGGGGCTGACTGCTGTGAGCCATTGAATCTCCCACTTGGCAGGGGACTATGAGGTTCCTTGACTGAGCATGTTGAATGTGTTGATGCACATACTCTGGTTGAAAGGCCTGTGCAACCCTCCAACCTTCCTTACCACTCAACTAAAACAAATATTTCCTATAAACTAATTTTAACAGATGTATATCTGAAGTCTACTTAATGTGCAAGTGTTCGTTAAGACCATAGGCTTCTCAAAAAAAAAAAAAAAGGCGAATTCTATTTATGTGATCTAGGACAGCAATCACCAATCTTGCAATTACCTCTGAGGCTATGGGGATGAAATATGACTAGGAAAGAATGTGAGAGATTTTTTTGGAGTGATGGGAACACTCTAGGTCTGGAGAATGGTTTGGGGCATCTGTGTTTGTCAAAATTCATTAAACGGTACACCTAAGATTTCTGCATTTCATTTTAAGTCAAATTTACTTAAAGAAAAGGATTATAGGGCAGCCCCAGTGGCTCAGCGGTTTAGCGCCGCCTTTGGCCCAGGGCGTGATCCTGGAGACCTGGGATCGAGTCCCTCGTCGGGCTCCCTGCGTGGAGACTGCTTCTCCCTCTGCCTGTGTCTCTGCCTGTCTCTGTCTCTGTGTGTCTCATGAATAAATAAATAAAATCTTAAAATTTTTTTTTTTAAAAAGGACTATAAACAAATACTGACTCTAGTTAATGACGTGGAGGTGGACTGTTTAGAGTTGAAGTGATTGGTATCTGGAACTTTGTAATGCATTACAACTTTAGAAGGACTGATGGATGACAGAGAGGTGTGTGACAAAAGCATATAGTAAAATGTTAACTGCATTGGGCATCTGGATATTAACTGCACAATTGCCCCAACTTTTATGTTAGAAAATTTTCATAGGAAAATGTTGGGAGGGAGAAAATTAAGGTAAGTTCAATCGTTTATTATCTTTAAATATAATGTTACTCAAGCGTATTTCATTCTCAAGATTCTACTTTGTAAAAGGGCATTTATTACAGTTCTGACCAAAGAAGCCTGCAGAGCAGAAACCTAATACCTCGGTGGTACTTTTCCCACATAACTGGATGGGAACTATTCGCAGACACATCCTTCTTCCCTTTGGTCTGTGCTGCTGGAGGGCGGGGAGCACTGTATCCTTTAATGAGCTCCATGTATGGTGCCTGGCAGGCACTTCATTAATGTGTGGTAAGAATAAGGTTTTGGAGCCAGACAGGTTCTGCATCTTACATGCTGCCACCAGCTCTGAGCTTTTGTGTTCTCATCTTTAAAAAGGGAATAATCTCTGGCTGTTCTTTTTTTTTTTTTTTTTAGATTTTATTTATTTATTCATGATAGTCACACAGAGAGAGACAGAGAGGCAGAGACACAGGCAGAGGGAGAAGCAGGCTCCATGCTGGGAGCCCGATGTGGGATTCGATCCCCGGTCTCCAGGATCACGCCCCGGGCCAAAGGCAGGCACCAAACCGCTGCGCCACCCAGGGATCCCTCTCTGGCTGTTCTAAGGCTTCAGTGAGATGATGTAGGTATGTACAGTATCTGGCTCCTGAGAATAGCTTTAAAAAAGTAGCACATACTCAAGATGGAGCCACACTTGGGTCATTGAGCCCTCACGGAACTACGGGAGACCAAAAACCCAATAGATGTAGTGGTGGTGGTGGTGGTGAATGTTCATGCTAATCGAGACTAAGATATCTTGTCATTCCACTGCTCCTTCTATAGTTTGTCTTATCCACACCTTCCCTGTTATTTATGACATGCCCCCTGGGGACTGAAGCTCTGCATGTGGGCCCCAACCAGGATCATCCTCTTCACCAGGGAGCTGAGGTCCCTGGGTCATGATCTGCATCATATTAGAATTCCCAGCATTTTCTAATTTGAGAAGCTCTAGTCTACATTAGATGGGATTTCTGATGACTCCCAGTTACCCACTGATGACAAATCTTGTTTGTCTTTAGCAGAGCTACCACCTATCCTTTACTCTCTTACTCTTACTTCTTATGGCCCCTAATCTCTTCATTCTTTAGAACTTGCTCTTCACTGCTGTTGCATTATTGTCATTAAAAAAAAAAATCTGATCATCATGCTCAATCTTGTTAACTCATACACTTTAAATCATGAGATTTAAAAAATTAACTTCTTAAAGGACAATTGGCTTTTCTGAAAATATTAAATATATGGGTACACGGGTAATTATTTACATAAATAAATCACTACGTTGATAAAGTTCTTTTCTCTACAATTAGGTTTTATTGTTATTTTATAGGCTCACCAAAGTTCAGGTTCGAGTCTGAACAACTCAGCCAGGCAGGTAAGGAAGCATATGGAGCCTCAGCTTCCCTCACCAGCCTTGCTTCCTGCCACCCCTACCCTCACCCCACCTCTGCTCCACTCCCCAAACCCTCACAGCTCCCTGCACCTCTGAAGAGCCCTGGTAACTAAGATCAGGGCTATGCACATCAATCTCACCCTGCTACCTGAAAACACGGCTTTTTAAAATAACATTCTAGGGATGCGTGGGAGGCTCAGTCGTGATCCTGGGGTCCCAGGAAGGAGCTCTGCATGTTGTCTATGTCCTGCCCCCTCTCTCTGCCCCTCCCCCCACTCGTGTTCTCTCTCTCTCTCAAATAAATAAGTAAAATCTTTTAATAAATAAAACAGGGCAGCCTGGGTGGCTCAGTGGTTTAGCGCCGCCTTCAGTCCAGGGTGTGATCCTGGAGACCCAGGATTCAGTCCCACATCAGGCTTCCTACATGGAGCCTGTTTCTCCCTCTGCCTGTGTCTCTGCCCCTCTCTCTCTCTGTCTCTCATGAATAAATAAATAAAATCTTTAAAAAATAATAAATAAAATAAAAAATAAAACAGCATTTTATTCTAATGCCTAGAGCCAACTGGACAATATGGAAGGGGTGTTGACATTGGAAAATTATAACTTTGTAACCATGATAGTAAACACTGGTTTAGGCAAATGATTAATGGATGTATGGTCTTAAAGTGTCTCCCCAGAGGTGGACTTGGGGAGGAGAGAAAGAAGTGTAACTGTAAAAGGCAGAATCAAGTACCACTTATCCTGATACCCTGTGAAGGACACAACTCACACATGTCAGTGCTCAACCTGAATCTAATAAGTAGGAACTCCCAGCAAGAAACATTCACTTATCAAAAGGAAGGCCCCTCTTCCTTCAAGATGTGATGTGAAAGAAATATTCCAGGTTAAAGGAAAGGAGGGACATAATAACTAAAAGTAAAATCCTAGACTGGATTCTGTACTACAGTGGAGAAATGTATAAAATACATTATCGGCTTACTTTTCAAATTGGAATATGGATGGCAGGTTACGTAAAAGTATCACATCAGTGTTAAATGTCTGAACCTGGTAACTACTGTGCTTGTGGGAGGGATTGTTCTTAGTCTTAGGAAACGCATGCTGACATATCTATAAGGGTCTATAGTATATGCGACCCACCCACAAATGATTCAGGGAAAATGGGGGGGGGGGGCGCGCCCATGTGTGTATAGATGTAGAGAGAGAGAGAGGAGAGAAAGCTAACTCATTTGGACAAATAAAAGCACTTGGGGCCAAATTCAACTATTGGTAAATTTGGGTAAAGCATGTTCTGATGTTCTGTGTATACTTTTGTAATTTTCTATAAGCTTAAAATTATTTCCAAATAAGAAGTCTAAAGTTTAAAAAATATCCTTTCCGGGGATCCCTGGGTGGCGCAGCGGTTTGGCGCCTGCCTTTGGCCCAGGGCGCGATCCTGGAGACCCGGGATCGAATCCCACGTCGGGCTCCCGGTGCATGGAGCCTGTTTCTCTCTCTGCCTGTGTCTCTGCCTCTCTCTCTCTTTGTGACTGTCATAAGTAAAAAAATAAAATAAAATAAAAATCCATATTTATAAAAAAAAATATCCTTTCCAAATTAAAAGAGCACTCTACTCAATGACATATTTCTCTAAGCAAAGGTACAGCTACACACTGTCAGGAGCAGAAGTACAATCGGGCTTGTGAAAAACCACCTGCGGAGGGTGAGCGTGGAAAGTGGTTGCAGGGGAGATGTGGGAGCAGCAGTGATGAATCCCAGCTAACAGGTACTGAGCCCTCCTGCACTGTAATCACCTTGCAAGTATAATGACAATTTCACTGTTTCTTAATTCATCCATTTATACCTTTGTGTGTGTGTGTGTGTTTTAAGATTTATTTCAGTGAGAAAGAATGCATCAGAGGGGCAAAGGAAGATGAAAGAAATGCAAGCAGACTGCACCCTTAACAACCCCACTGGGGGTGATCATATGACCCTGAGATCAGACTGGAGCTGAAATTGAGACTCGGACACTTAACTTTGCCACCCAGGCACCCCACCTTTATGTTTCTTTATGTTATTTTTTTCTAACTTAGGTTAAAGGCTTTGTTTTCTTACCATTTTCATTTTTTTCTTTCCATAATATAATCATTTAAATCAGCGAATTTGCTATGATCAGAATTCTGGTTTTCATATTAGTGTTGTTTTGTTTCTGATGTGAAATGATAATGAGTGGAGCTTAAGAAAAAGGCTTAGTTTATTATATGCACCACTGAAAAAGTTTCCAAGTTGTTCATTAGTGGAGAAATTTCACGTGTCTTAGAATATTCGGAAATACAGTGTTTCATTGTGGCTGTGTTCATCAAGGACCAACAGCTAGCACTCTGGACACGTTGGAATGAATCCATAAAACTGCTACATAATGAATTAAAAGAGGTTCCATTTTTCAGAGGTCAGGAAAAATTCTTGAATTAAATCCAGTAAGTTTTTGGCCTAATGGGGTCATTCAAAGTTCATAGTACTTAATAGATTTAGCTGAAAGGGGACAGCATTTAGTTGTTTTCTAGGTAAGGGCTGCTGTAAATAAAATTATTTTCCTTTTACTGTCCCTCCTTTCTCTTCCTAAAATGATGGGATGACCATGCAAATACATAATAGCCAGATGATCAGGTTTTCAGTTCTATACCTCCATACTATTGTTTTTTTTTTTTTTTTTAAGATGTTATTTATTTATTTAAGAGAGAGAGAAAGAGAGAATGAGCATGAGCAGGGGGTAGGGGGTAGAGGGAACGAGAGAAGCAGACTGTGCTGAGCAGGGAGCCTGACTGGCCTCGGGGGCTCAATCCCAGGACACTGAGATCATGACCAGAGCCGAAGGCAGACCCTTTATTGACTGAGACACCCAGGCACCTCTCTATACTGTTTTCCGTGTCATTCTCACCGAATTTCCTTGCTTTTATCAGAGCTGCTTCAATTTCCTTTTGATATAAAAGCATCTGTGGTTTGAACTGATGGGTTGGCAGCTCTGCCAAAGTATTTAATACCTTGTGAACAATAGACTTGACAGAAGCAATAATTGGGAACAAGTATGACAACAGCCTAACTAAGATTTGTAGAGGATCCTTCAACCTACTTTCTATTTGGCCAAATCAAGTTATGTAAAAGAGAATTTGATGGTGGAGTTTGTCCTACCTGGGATAACCAAATGGTTTGTTCTTGAACTTTATTATTCAGAAACACGTATCCAAATACAACCAAAAATGATGGCCACCATATAAATGTCAACTTGTTTGGTACATAAATACGTACAAAGCGATTCCTCTGTCCAGCATCTTTGCAGCAAATGATTTAAGGCTTTTCTGTTGAGTTTGTACAGTAGACACAGATTACATGAGCCATGACTGTTATCGTAAGAGACAGGTTTCACATGTATCCTACCAAGTTCAAGCATTCAAAACCAAGGGAGAAACTGGACACAAAGCAATAGAAATCAGTTATCTCCTGGAAAGACTACACTTCCTCCTGGGAAGTCTGCACTTCAATAGGCACATCAATGAGAGGAAATTACGTCATTTGAGATCTGGGCAAAGAGTATAGATATATTAAACTATATAATGACATAAAACCATTCCTCAGGGGCAGACCTTCCTCTCTCCAAAGCTGACATTATGTGGTGATCATACATTGGCATGAATATATCAAGCCTGGAAGGGTACACCCAGAGTAAATGACCTAACTATTTCTCAGATGTCTGGAAAATAATGTAACAAAATTTGTGCAAAGTTATAATTTAAAGGTGTAATTAAATCAGAGCAAGAACATTGATTAACTAGTTGAACAAAGTGTTATTATTTATGTCCTGTACTCTAATAGCACAATTATGTATTACAAGGTATTACAAAAAAGCTAAAATATCATATAGCTGAAATATCTGTGTTGTATTCCCATGGATACTAGTAACACTAGTTACATGCCTTTAAAATTTTCAATCCGGGATCCCTGGGTGGCACAGCGGTTTGGCGCCTGCCTTTGGCCCAGGGCGCAATCCTGGAGACCCGGGATCGAATCCCACATCGGGCTTCCGGTGCATGGAGCCTGCTTCTCCTTCTGCCTATGTCTCTGCCTCTCTCTCTTTCTCTCTCTGTGACTATCATAAATAAATAAAAATTAAAAAAAAAATAAAAAAATAAAATAAAATTTTCAATCCATTAAACTAACTTATTTTACTTCAAAACTGGTTCCTGAACATTTTTAACCGGTGAGGTATTTTTTGGTGAGTTAAAGAGAAACATAAATTAGTTTTATTTATGTAGAACTTTATCACAATGGCCACTGAGGATTTTTTTTAGGGTACCCTAGTAAAATGTACCTGACAAATATTCCTGAGAAAAAATGACAAACCAAACACCGATTAAAATTCCTTATACAGGGCAGCCCAGGTGGCTCAGCAGTTTAGCGCTGTCTTCACCCTGGGGCATGATCCTGGAGACTCGGGATCGAGTCCCACATCGGGATCCCTGCATGGAGCCTGCTTCTCCCTCTACCTGTGTCTCTGCCTCTCTCTCTGTGTGTCTCTCATGAATAAATAAATAAAAAAATTTTAAAAAATAATTCCTTATACAGGGATGCTTGGGTGGCTCAGCAGTTGAGTGTCTGCCTTGGACTCAGGGCGTGATCCCGAGGTCCCAGGATCAAGTCCCACATTCGGCTCCCTGCAGGAAGCCTGCTTCTCCCTCTGCCTATGTCTGTGTCTCTCATGAATACATAAAATCTTTTTTTTTTTTAACTTTTTTATTTATGATAGTCACAGAAAGAGAGAGAGAGAGAGGCAGAGACATAGGCAGAGGGAGAAGCAGGCTCCATGCACCGGAAGCCCGATGTGGGATTCGATCCCGGGTCTCCAGGATCGCGCCCTGGGCCAAAGGCAGGCGCCAAACCGCTGCGCCACCCAGGGATCCCCATAAAATCTTTTTAAAAAATTCCTTATATAGCCATGGCCTTACTAATTCTTTATTGAGGTGTAACTGGTATACAGGAAACTGCTTATGATTAATGTATACAATTTGGTGAGTTTGGACATGTGTATACACTCATGGTACTATCACCACAACCCAGGTAATAAACATATCCATCATCTGTTTCCTTGTACCACTGTGTGTGTGTGTGTGTGTGTGTCAAGAACACTTCACATTAGATCTACTCTCTTAAACAAAATTTTAAGTACACAATATCTTGCTGTTAACTATAGGCACTATGTTATCTGGCAGATCTCTGGAACTTACGTATTGTGTGTTATCACAACTTTATACCCACTGTACAATTGCCCATATCCCCCGCCCCAAGTCCTCTGATAACCATCATTCTATTATCTATTTCTATACTTTTGACTATTTTAAATGCCTCATATCAGGGAAATCATGTAGTATTTCTCCTTTGGTAACAGACCTATTTCACTTAACAGAACGTCTTCTAGGTCTATCTGTGTTGCCACAAATGGTAGGGTTTCCTTCTTAAGGCTGAGTGGCCGCATTGATTCTACCAAATTAGTTGCTTATATAAAGTATTACTCTGGGATCGAGTCCTGTATCAGGTTCCACACAGGAATTTCTCCCTCTGCCTATGTCTCTGCCTCTCTCTTTCTATCTCTAATGAATAAATAAAATCTTAAAAAAAAAAAAAGACTGAAAAATTACTGGACATGAAGAAAAACATAGTCAAGAAAAAAAAAGCAGTCAACAAAAATAGATCTTGAGATGGCCCTGTGGTTTTAGCAAATAACACAGCTGTTACAAATAAAGGAACATATGTGTATAAGGAGTGAATGGGGGTGGGTGGGTGGGAATCTCAGTTGAATGGTGGAAGGTATGAAAAAAGAACCAAGTGGGGATTCTAGAACTGAAAAGCATAATAATTTTTTTTTTTTAATTTACCAGAGGGGTTTAAAAGATTGAAAATGACAAAAGGTTGTGTCAGTGAACTTGAAAACAGATCATAAAGATTAACCAATCTGACAAACAGAAAAAAAAAAATACTGAAGAAAACTGGGCAGAGTTTCAATAACTGTGGGATAATCAAACAGTGTAACATATGTATAACTGGAGACCCAGAAGGAGAAGAAATTGAGAAAGGGGCTGAAAAGTATTTAAAGATATGATAGCCAAGGTTCCCAAATTTAATGAAAAATATTGGCTTACAGAATAGAGAATCTCAACAAGACTCAAATTGGATAAATACCAAACAACAGGGTCACCTGGGTGGCTCAATGGTTTAGAGCCTGCCTTTGGCCCAGGGCGTGATCCTGGAGTCCTGGGATCAAGTCCCACATCGGGCTCCCTGCATGGAGCCTGCTTCTCCCTCTGCCTGTGTCTCTGCCTCTCTCTCTCTCTCTGTTTCTCATAAAAAAAAAAAAAAAAAAAAAAAGCCAAACAGCAACAACAACTCAATAACAAACTATTTAGACACATCATCAACTGCTGAAAACTGAAGAGAAAGCAAAACCTCCAGAGCAGTGACAGGACAAAGCAGCATTATATACAGGGGACAGCAGTCTACAGTAAAGCTCACTTCTCATTGAAATAATGGAGGCCAAAATAAAATGGAAGCACGTCTAAAGGGCTAAGGAAAATCTGTGAACTCAATTCAGTATCCAGCAAAAATAATCTTCACGAATGAAGTCAAAATAAAGACAATTCCAAACAAATCAATATAGAATTTGTTGCCTGCAAATCCAAACTAAATGTACTAAAAAATGTTCTTATAGCTGCATGAAATTAATGCCAGATGGGAACTCAGATCTACAGAAAAGAATAAATAACACTAGCAATGGAAGAAATATGGCTTATTTTCATTCTCATAATTTCCTTATGATACAACCAACTCTTCAGATGTAATGCTATAAGATGGGGGTTCACAATGTATATAAAAGTTAAAGCTATGACACATACCAAGAAAATAAGGCTTCTTGTCTCCTCAAAGGGCATGTTAGTGAAGTTCCATTTTTTTTATGTTTCATGCACTGAAAACCATGATCTTCATCAGCCTTAAGAGGGCAAGTCACTTGTCCATGATCACATAGTCAATTGGGACCAAATGCCCCAAGCCAAACCTGTTGGCTGAGAATACAAGAATGCAGGTGGAGCAGTGAAAAGGTTTTTATTGGATACCTCTGACACTCGACACAGTTTCTTGGGCACACAGTTTGGAGCTCATTTAAGATTAGGGTAACTGAAAGAAGTGCACGAATAGAGAAAGACTGTGTAGGCTAGAAAAGGCAAGCCTGGTAAGAGGAAGAGTGGTTTCCCCACAGAAAAAGAAGACAAAATATGCTAGAAATCACTCTCTTGGGTAAATTAAAGTCTGGAAGGAGGGCAAAGCCAGGCAGTCTAATCAGCAGCCTAGAAAGCCAGGAAAACTCCTTCCCTAGCACCTCAATGATGCCTTCTACTTCCTGACCTGCTGGCCATGCCAACTGCACTCAGCACCTTCTTGACCTAGGCAGGGGCCCAGATGTTGTGGCTCTTCCTGGACAGCTCTAGCAAGTGACGAGTCCTGGTTTGCAAAAATGGGATTCCTGGGCATAGTGATAAAATGATATAGCTGTAAAACACCGGCTTACGGTGCTATTTCAGAACTAAACTAAGTGGGGAAGCCAAGTGTAGCATAGAGGACCTCTGAAGAGTATATACTCCCAGAAGTGGAAAAGGGGATGAGTGAGGGAAAGGAACCTCAGATCAGCAAGGCAGCACATTAAGTCTACTTCTTGCTGGGTGGGTGAAAAATCTTCCCTGCCGGAAGCAAGAATATTTGGGAAGAGAATCCAGTCAGGGGTAAAAGGCCCGAAGTGTAGTGAGCACTTGCCTTCCCTCTTCCACCATCTACCTATTCTCAACTGTACCAAAAAAGCAGACTTTCCTTGGGGGGGATGTTGGAAAAGCACATCTTTGTAGTCAAGTCCAATCCTAAGGCTAAGGTCAACTATGCCTGGCAGCTGCATGAGAAGTTTAAACTAGGTCAGAAAAAAAAATAAAATAAAATAAAAAATAAATAAACAAACTAGGTCAGATTTGTAGTTGATGGGAAGTCATCAATACCCAGTACCCAGTGAGACCAGGTTGCTGTAGTTCCCCAGCATCCCCTGTCTGTGTAGGACTTGCGCAGGACTCCACAGCCTCCACACCTCCTACATGAAAGCCAGTCACACCCCTAAACATTACAGAAGCCTGTTATACCAAACAGTCTTCCTCACTCTGTTGTCAGACTTGCCTATGATTCCAAGTAAAGAAGTAAGAAAGCTACCCTGAGGAAGGTAGGAGGAATGTCTTGATTCTGTTTTTGACTATAACCCTGATGTGGGGATTCTATTAACTCTGGTCTATCCAACCGGCATCATTTATCTACTTGTCTAGGTCCTGGTCTACTACGGGGTTTACAAGTAAAGCAAAAATAGAATTGCTAACCTGGAAGCGCTTTAAACTTAGGAAAACTACACATGAAAATAAAACACAAATGTACAATCACAGTCAGATCTGAGTTTTAGGAATCTGGAGATTACTTTATCTAACAGTGTTAGATTTAAGGATCTGAGCCCTTCAATTAAATTCTTGCTGCCTAGTGTGGTCTGAGGACAGAGTCAACATCATCTGGAAGCTTGTTAGAGCTGCTGATTGAGCTCCACTCCAGTCATGCTGATTCATAATTCGCACATTTAAAAGATCCCAAATGATATGGATGGATATTCACATCTGAAAGGCACTGGGTTATATGATCTGCCCAGGTGTATGGTTCAGTAATAGTAACAACTAACAAGAATGAAATTTCCTTTCTTTTTTTTTTTAAGATTTTTATTTATTTATTAGAGACACAGAAAGAGAGAGGGAGAGAGAGAGAGAGAGGGAGAAGCAGGCTCCATGCAGGGAGCCTGACGTGGGACTCGATCCCGGGTCTTCAGGATCACGCCCTGGGCCAAAGGCAGCACTAAACCGCTGAGCCATTGGGCTACCCAAAATTTCCTTTCCAAAACAGAATCTGTCCTCTACATTATCAGGTGACACCTTCCCTTGAGTGAAAGCAGCTTTATTACAGATGATGCCAGGGCTCCACCTGAGGGTGGTGTTCAGGCATTATATTTTTCAAAACTCCCGGGTACAGCCAGGGTCAGAGGAATCACAAGAAGTCACCATAGGATAAATCAGGGAAGGTTTCAGGAAAGAGAACTGAGAATCTGGACTTGAAGGATGGACAGGATTTAGAAGTCAAGGAAGAAGAGGAGGCAAGGTATTCCAGATGAGGTAGGGAGTGGGATAGAGTGGGTGGGAAGTACCATAGAGAAAAAAAAGAGATTGATAAAAGAGGCAAGGAGTCTTTTTAGAAAGCAGGCAATCCAGATTTTTAGATGGAAACTCCTAGTTATTAAATGCTGAGAACTCTTTCAAATACGAACCTGAAGGCTGGCCATACTGAACATCTGTATGCCAGATGGCACCCCTGCCTATATGCATGGAAAATCAGCCTGATACAAGACCATTTTTCTTTTGAAAACCTCCCTCACTGCGGCCAGGGCCACTCACCCAGTGACCAAGCCCCTGGTGCTCTGACCTCACTTCCTGCTCCCTTCCCACTGGCCCGCCTTTCGCCAGCTCCTCCTCTCACCTACTCCCTCAGGGAAGCTCAGGCGGTCTCTCATCCCGAAGTCTTCCTTGTTTTCTCATCTCCAAGCCCCTGGGACCTGCCCCTGGCATAGAGCAAGCATCCCTGGACACTTACGCAGGGACCCCTTTGCATTGTTACTCTGAACCTCCAAGGGCGCGAACAGCTGATTTCTTGGTGGATTAAGTCACGGGTGGGGCAGAGAGGAACTGTCAGCAGAGGGCTCCAAGGAAGAGCGGGCGCCCCTCCAGAGGCAGGGTGGACCGAACCCACCACGGACAAGGCAATCGAGCAAAAGAAGGGAACGATTTCATTTTCCAAAAGCTAAGAAGGAATTTTAGGAAATCCTTGTCTTTCCCTAGCTCTCCAGGCCACGTGGACGTTTCTTTGGGTCTTCCTGGAGAAGAATGAAACTTGTGAAAGCCTACCTGAGGAAGGTGAAGAGGGGCGCGAGGGTGCCGGGTGTCAACACCCTCCGCGCGCGACTGGTGGGCGGCAGCCCGGAACAGAGACCCAGAGAGCTTGGCTCTACTCCGACCTATGGTCTAGGAGGGAGGGTCCTGGCCTCCAGGGCACAGGTGATAGTCTGGGAACTTTGGGGACTCCAGCGGAGGAAAAAAGGCCCCAGGGAACCCGCAGTGGCTATTTCAGGTGGAGGGTGCTCGGAATCCGAGTCCACACCGCGCCGGGAGACCTTGGGAACGCTGCGCCGCCTCCCTCAGCGTCGCCCTCTCTATGGGTCCCAACGGAGTTAAAAGGACACCCGAGCCGATCGCTCACGGCCCGCCGGACGGTGCCGCGACCTCACCGACCCACGCCGCGGTCCCTCGCCAGGCCCGGAAGCCGAGCCGCACCTCCCCTGACGCGTTATTTCCGCCCGCCGGGAGGCGGGTCGCCACCGGATGCGGAAGTCACTGCAGGGGTCACTGGGAAGTGTAGTCTCCGAGGCGGAGGCGTCAGAGAAGCGGGCACGTCAGGGCGAGAAGCTTCACCTGGGACCCTCTACGTGTTTTGCGAACGTGGTTTTAAGAAACAATACCGGATCCAGGTGCCGCGGTGGTAGTTCTTTAGTGATCGGGGCACGTTACCTAGACACAGCTCCCTGGAAGGCCAATGGCTGTTGTGGGCGGTCAGGGCGCGTGTGGTTGCGTGGAGCATCCTGGGAGGGGTAGTCCCGGCGCCACGCCGAGGATGCTGGGTAGTGTAGTCCCGGCAACCTACAGAAGTAGGTCCCCAGCTGGTGGCTGGAGTGACCCCTTGTTCTTTGGTGGAGCTGGTGAGTGAGCCTCCTGCGGGACCCTTGCGGCAACCGTGCCATCCCTTCCTGGCGCGCGGCAAGGTAGGTCCTAAAAGGCTGGTGTATGGGCTGAGGCTGGGACGGTGCAGATGGCGGGGAGAGGAGGTAGCGGTGGGGACACGCCGTCGTGGCTCAGGCCGTGCTCTCCCGGATGTCTTATTTTGGGGGGTGTGGGCGCGCATCCCCGAGGACCGTGGGTAGAGCTCAGCCGCGAAGCCGGGTGGTGCTGGGTGCTGGGCTTGGGCCTTCCGTCCAAGGGTTCCTGCGAGTGGAGACAGGTTCGGCCTTGGCCGAAATCGCGATGTTGGGAGAGTGGTCGTTCATGTCACAACCACCCGGGTTTGCGAGGAGTTCAGTAAGTAGGCTTTGGGGGCCGATATTTGCCAGGTGCCGGGGCCAGGTGTCCTGGGTTTCGGTGGGTGGATGTTTTTCGGGTGCAGCCACCCCTCCGCTCTGCCGAGGCGGGGCGGCAGGCGGCTGGCTTGGCAGACGTGCCTGCCTTCACTGGGTGTGGAGTGGCCATTTTGGCGCGATCCTAGGCTCTCGGTCTGGCTGGTCGCCCTTGGGTTCCGGCCTCGGGGGAAGAGGTCGGGTTAGGGTCCCCTGGGCAAGTTTTTCAAAGGTCCCGAGGATCTTCGCCGACCACTAGAATCACAGATTCCCACAGCCCTGGTGTGAACAGGCTTTGGAATTTTAGGGTCCATTTTAACTTTGTATTACAGAGAAATTTCAAACAGCCAGAAGTAGATAGAACTCCATAAACTCATCACTCAGACTCCGTGCTCATCACCTTAGGACCAATCTTGATTCTTCTCATAGTGGGTACACTTAATGAGAAGAATCAAGATTGGTCCTAAGAGATTCCCCTTACTGGTTAGGCATATGGCCCCTACAGCCTGATTCATCTAGGCTCAGTCATGTTATAGCTCTGCCACCTTGGGCAAGAGACTGACCTGTGTCTCAATTTTCCCATCTGTAAAATGAAGATAATAAATTGTACTTCATTGGTTGAGGAGAGTTAGGTGAAACTCATACAGTGGCTGGTGTATCCTCAGTGCCTGATTCTTATTAAAAACAAAGGTGAGAGAGGATCTGCTTTGCTCTGCCCTGCTCATGCTCAGGGTCAGTGGCATGTCAGGGCAGGCTCTGTTCCCAGCAAGCTGCCCACAGTCTTTTCTTCTGTGATAGGTCCATTTCTTTGAGGAAGAGGAGGCCCTACCCTGCTGGAGTGTGAGGGTTTCCAGTAACTCTTCTGAACCATTTTTGTCCTTAATCTGCCCTCTGTAGCCCCTGCCTACCTGCCCATCTAGGACTGCCCGGTGGGCAAAGAGAGGACTCTTGGGCTCCTGACAGTCCAGCTTCAGGTGGGGACCCCTTTCCTGTTTGCATGCCGAACCACGGTGAGTTTCTTTTGCACAACTTTGACACCTTGTGCCCTACAGGGTCCCATCCCCAGGAAACAAGGCCTGTTGTAAGAGTGACAATTTTCACAGGGACTATTCTTCAGACCTTGTGTCCTCATTCGTAATCCCTTCAATTTCTCCATGCCTTTCTGCTTTAGTATATAAACCCCATTGATTGAGCTCAGATGTGATCCCACTGCAGAGCATTCCTGGATTTCCCCAGAGAGTACTTCCAGTCTGTCCTTGTCAGCAGCGGAACACTTGACACTATCAGGACTCTTGACTCTCAGGCTACATTATGACTGTCCAACTGTCACGTAGTTCTTTGAGGATTGGGCACCTCATCCTTCTCCTCTTGAGTCACTAACAATACCTGGCACCTGGTTAGATTAAGCAGGTGATGTAGTGTGAAGGCACTTGTTGTCCTTGCTGGCTGGAAGGGAAGTTCCGTCAGGGGGGTGGGGGGAGGCAGGGGAGGTTCTGATTGGAGAGGCTTGGGTTGGGCATTGTTGGAATGAGCCAAAAATGACAAATTAGTGAGTGTGGCCTTGATCTGAGGACAGGAGGGAACAAGGCAGTGACATGATTTCCCCCTCTAGCTATGGCTCTGCATCTTTCATTTCCATCAGAGCTAAGCTTGAAATAATTGCCTCTGCTGCTGTCTCTATGTCTATCCTTCCTTCATCTCTTAAATATCCCAATGAAGCCTTTTCAGCTCTACCTACTGAAAAACATTCTCATCAAGGTTGTCCATCCTGTCTGTGGCAAATGTCACAGTCAGTTCTCAGCAACATTTTACATAGTTGTGTACTTCTTCTCCTTAAAATATCCTTTCACGTGGTTGCTCCTGGTTTCCAGGTTTTCCTCCTACCTTGTAGGCCACTCCTCCTGTCCCTCTTGCCAGCTTCTCTTCTCCCAAACCCCCACTGTGGAAGACCCTGGTTCTTGGACTTCTCATCTTCTCCAGCTACACTGTCTCCTTGGTGGCCCTGACTCCTCTCCAGGCCTTTTTTTTTTTTTTTTTGAAATTTTTTCCCAAGGATTTTATTTATTCATGAGAGAGACACACAGAGAGAGAGAGAGGGAGAGAATGAGAGGCAGAGACATAGGCAGAGAGAGAAGCAGGCTCCATGCAGGGAGCCCGATGTGGGACTCGATCCTGGGACTCCAGGATCACGCCCTGGGCCAAAGGCAGAAGCTCAACCACTGAGCCACCCAGGCGTCCCCCATCTCCAAGCGTTAAATGCCATCTCTTTTAGGTTCAGCCTAGATCTATGCCTTTCACCCCAGCTTCCAGTCTCCTGCTGTCTACATCGAATTTCTTCTTGGATATGTCTTTGGCATCCCAAACCTAATGTGTCCAATAACAGAATCTGATCGCCTCCCCCAAATTGCTCCATCCCAGTGGAGTATAGACCACTCTTTCAGGGAGTTTAGCTCCAATAGGGAGCAGTGACATGATATCTCCTTCTTCCTTCAGATTGCTCAGGCTCAAAACCTTGGAGTCATTCTTAACTCTTTCTTGCTCTTATACTCCATCCCCACTAAGCAAATCTGGACTTTAACCATCTCCAACCTCCACTGCTTCCACTGTGGCCTAGATTACCACCATCTCACCTGGCTCACCTGGATGATCATAGCTCTTGCATGATCTCTTTGCATCTTCCCTCGTCCCCCTAAAGTATATTAGTCACTATAGTAACCAAAGAGATCCTTTAAAATGTCAGTCAAATAATGTCATGCATTTACTCAAAACCTTCTAGTTGCTGCTTATCTCAGACAAAGTAAAAAACCATTATCCTACAGGGCTGAGTATGATCTCCCCCAATGTTTACACTCAAACTTTCTCTCTCCCACTTGGTCTCAAGCACAGCACACCAGCCACAGTGAACTCTGTACCTTGACCATGCACTGGGTCTTGCCTGTGATGCTCAGCATACCAGCCATAGTGAACTGTCTCTTTTCAGAACTACCCACTTGGCTCACTCCTTCACATGCTTCAGATGTCACCTTTTCAGAGAGACCATGCCTAACCAGACTCCCCCATTCCCTGCCCCCAGATAAATAGATAAATAAATAAATAAATAAATAAATAAATAAATAAATAAATAAAATTCCAAAACTCCACCTCTGTTACTTTTCTTCTTCTCTGCCATATTGGTCTTCATCTCACTCATCACTTCCTGATGTACTGTGTGTTTTATTCATTAAATTTGATATGCCCGTCTTCCTTCTTTGGATTTGTGTGTCAATGAGGGTAGATTTTTTTTTGTTTTTGTTCACTTTTGTATCCCCATTGTCTAAACTAGTACCTATCATGTAGGAGAAGCTTAATAAATACTTTACTGAATGAATGAGTGATCCAACTGTACGTATCTAGAGCTAATTCTGGGAGGAATGGATGAGGCTGACTGTGATGTCGGGAGAGGGTCTGCAGACCCTGCCAGGAGAGACTGTGGCCATTGTCCTCCTCCCCTAGCTGGTGTGGAAGTGGGGAGGAGTTGAGAGAGTTCTCAGAAGTAGAATCAATCAATCTTGGTAATGGGCTTGCTGTGGCAAGTGGGGAAGTAGTCCTGGTGCTGGAATAGGCATGTGGGTGGGAGGGAAGGTACCTCTGTCATTAAGAAAGTTGCAGAGGGAGAAGGCATAGCATGTCTGGAAGGGTTCTGATTATTGATTGCTGCACCACAAACCACCCCAAAACTTAGTGGCTTAGGAGAATCAGCATGTTATAATTTCTCACAATTCTTTGGGTTTACTAGGATCAGCTTTGTGGTTCTTCTGCTCTGTGTGAGTTATAGATCTGGCTGTGGCCACAGTCCCTTGGAGACTTGTTTGGATTGGAACATCAGAGATGGTTCCCACATGTATTTGGCCCTTTCTAGGATGGCTGGAAGGCTGGGGTCAGCTGGGACAGCTGGGCCTCACTCTCCATATAGCATCAGGGCCTCTGCCTCTGCATGGTCTTTCCAGCAGAGGAGCTGAACTTTTTACATGGTATCCTGGGCCTCCCTAGAACATAAGCTTTCTAGTCTTCTTAAGATTTAAATCTGTAAAAAAAAAAAAAAAAAAAAAAGATTTAAATCTGTAACTGACACAGTGTCACTTGTACCACATTTATTGGCTAAAGCAGGAAAAGGCCAACCAGAACAAGCTCCCAATGTTTGAAGCTGGAATAGTTTGAACAGCAAAATAGTAATGATACTCTATTATAACACATAGAATAAGATATGAATCCATACTGATAGAAATAAATAAATAACTGAATAAATTAAAAATGAGGGAGAAGGAACAACTCTTATAGAATAATTAATGAACTTAGAATTTTTTTAAAAAATTATTTATTTATTCATGAGAGACACAGCGAAAGAGAGAGGCAGAGACATAGGGTGAGGGAGAAGCAGGCTCCCTGCAAAGAGCCTGATCAGGGACTCAATCCCAGATCCCAGGATCACGCCCTGGGCCAAAGGCATACACTCAACTGTTGAGCCACCCAGGCATCCCTGAATTTAGAATTAAAAAGGGAAATAGAACATCTTTTGGTTAAATACCACAGTAATACCAGGCATGGACACATCCCACCAACACATGCTAACATTAGTGAGTGGAAGTTTGAAGAGAAACAAGGTATTTGTATAATCTCAAAGTATCTATCTCTCCCAAGATATTTATTAATTTTAAGAACCCAGCAGACATTGCCATAACCAAGTGATCAATATCAAGCTTAATATCATCAGTAATGAGACGTATCAATATCATTAGCCCCTTGATGCAGTGCACTGAAAAGGACATGACATCACTTAAGAGGTAATCTAGCCAAAAATGAACTTATCTCCCTCTGATCATGAAAAAAACATCTGACAAACCCAAAATTGAGGGCTCTTCTTCAGAAGTGTCAAGTTCATGAAAGACACATTTTCCACATTAGTGGAAAAACTGACAACATTTGATTAAGGACTGTGCTTTAGTCAATGCTAATTTCTTGGTTTTGATCATTGTTCTATGGTTTCCTAAGATGTTAACATTAGAGAAAGCTGGGTAAAGGTTATATGAGAATTGATATTTTTCAAACTTCTCTGTAAGCCTAAAATTAGTTCAAAATAAAAAGTTTTGGGGATCCCTGGGTGGCTCAGCGGTTTGGCACCTGCCTTCAGCCCAGGGCATGATCCTGGAGTCCCGGGATTGAGTGGACCCTCCCTCTGCCTATGTCTCTGCCTCTCTCTCTCTCTCTCTCTCTCTCTCTCTCTGTGTCTCTCATGAATATGTAAATAAAATCTTTAAAAAAAATAAAAATGAATAAAATGTTTTTAAGAATCCATCAATCTTATATTCTTGAGAGTTTTTTTTTTTTTAAAGATTTTATTTATTTATTCATAGAGACAGAGAGAGAGAGAGAGGCAGAGGGAGAAGCAGGCTCCATGCAGGGAGCCTGATGTGGGACTCGATCCCGTGTCTCCAGGATCACACCCCAGGCTGCAGGCGGCACCAAACCGCTGCACCACCCGGGCTGCTGGAGAGTTTTTTTTAAAGTAAGGAATGAGTGTTGAGTTTTGTTAAAGAATATTTCAGCATGAAAAAAAAAAGAATATTTCAGCATGTATAAAAACACTTGGTTTTCCTCCTTAGATTTGTTGATTAATATGGTGTGTTATAGTAATGGATTTCCTAATGTCACACCAATATTGAATTTCTGGGAATCCCAGAAATTGTCTTGGTGAAATATTTTCTTATGGTTGTGTTGGAGTCTCTTAACTGATATTTCTAGAATTTTGCTTCAATATTCACAAGTGATAATGATCTTTAATTTTCATTTTTTTGAACTGCCGTCAAGTTTAGGTCTCAACATTAGAGTTGCTTTCTAAAAAGAATAAGGAAGTTCCCTTCATTTTTCAGGGTTCTGGAATAGTACTTAGAGCATTGGGATTATCTGGCTTGAAAGTTTGGTAGAATTCCCTGTTACCACCTAAGGTCAGTTATATTTCCTTAGAAGTCATGCATTTCATGTAGGTATATAAATTTTTTTATAGAGGTCTGAAAAATACTCATATAACTTTTTAAAAAATATATTCTTGTGATTCAGTAGTTATTTCCCCTTTGTTTCTTATTTTCAGTATTTATGCTTTCTCTTAAGTTAGCCATGTTTCACCAATTTTTTTTTGCAGAAATTAGGATTTCAGGGGCGCCTGGGTGGCTCAGTGGTTGGGTGTCTGCCTTTGGCTCAGGGCGTGATCCCGGTTCCAGGATCAAGTCCCACATTGGGCTCTGTGCGAGGAGCCTGCCTCTCCCTCTGTCTCTGCCTCTTTCTCTGTGTCTCTCATGAATAAATAAATAAAATCTTTAAAAAAGAGAGAGAGAGAGAAGAAATTAGGATTTCACTTAATATACTTTTCTGTTTATTAATTTCTGCTTTTATTTTTATTAAAATATTTAAAACTATACATTTCCCATACTTCACTGTTTTAAATGAATCCCACACATCTAGAATGTTTTGTTTTTAGAAATTCTGTGAATTTTAGAAATTCATTTGTGTTTTCCCTCTAACTTCCACCTAATCCAACATTCAGTAAACTTTTTCTACTTTCCCTTTCCCTTGTCTCTCCTCCCGTTTTAGTGGCATTTCTACTTTCTCAGGACACATAGCCATATACCATTAGTATATATTTTTCTTCCCCATTCTTACCCACCATGTAGTGCTAGATCTACAGTTACGTATACTAAATACTCACCATCAGTTCTTTTTTTTTTTTTTTTAAGATTATTTATTTATCTGAGAGAGAGACAGAGATAGCGAGAGAGTGCAGAGAGTGCATGAGCAAGGATGAGAGGGAGAAGCAGGCTCCCAGCAGGGCTGGATCCCACGATCTTGGGATCATGACCTGAGTTGAAGGCAGATGCCTAATTGACCGAGCCACCCAGGTACCCCTCACTATCAGTCCTTTACCTGATTTACCCTGTCCTGTCTTAACTATGTTTTAATATTATCTTCCAGTAGATTCCTCACAAAGAGCTTATGGCTCTGGAACTCCCCAAGCTCTTGCCTGTGTAAACCTTACTTGAAGGATCCCTTGGATGAATATGAAATCTTTGGCTCATAATGCCTTTCCTTTAAGTTTCTTGTAAATGTAGCTCCATTGTCGCCTTGCTTTGAATGACTATTTTTTTCATACTTTTTTTTAATGGGATAAAATATATATAACACAAAATTTACCATTTTAAGTGTATAGTTCAGCATTAAGGATGTTCACATTGTTGTACAACCACTGCACTCTCCATCTCCAGAACTTTTTTCATCTTTCCAAACTGAAGCCCTATACCCATTAAACAATAACTTTCTATTTCCCCTTCCCCTGAGTCCCCTTTCAACCATCCTTCTACTTCTGTCCTTGTGAATTTGATTACCCTAAGTACCTCATGTAAGTGGAATCATACAATATTTGTCTTTTTGTGTCTGATTTATCTCACTTAGCCTAGTGTCTTCAAGGTTAATCTATGTTGTACCATGTATCAGAATTTCCTTTTTATATCCGTGTGTGTGTATGTGATTTTTGTTTATCTATTCATTTGTTGATGTATGGTTAAGTTGTTTCCATGTTTTAGGTGTTATGAATACTGCTGTAAACATAACTGTACAAATATCTGTCCAGTCCCTTCTTTCAATTCTTTTGTAATATACCCAGAAGTGGAGTTGGGAGATAAGAAGTGGAGTTGGGAGATTATAATTCTATTTTTAATTTTTAGAGCAACCACTATGCTGTTATCCATAGTGGCTTCACCATTTTACATTCTGAGCATTACATCAGGGTTGAATGATGATTTTGATAATTCTGATAGAAGTCTGATATATTTTTTGCCTAGATCACTTGTTCTTAAAGGCCTGATAGCTTTTCTAGTAGATATCTTGAAGTTGGTGGTTGTGAGTAAACTTCCCTGGTACTCTGTAGGTCTTTTCATAATTTAGGTTCAGGTCATCTATTTTTGAAGTTTTCTTGGGCTATAGTTGTTTTTTTGTTTTTTTGGTTTTTTTAGATTTTATTTATTTATTCATGAGAGACACAGAGAGAGAGAGGCAGAGACACAGGCAGAGGGAGAAGCAGACTCCACACAGGGAGCCGGATTCAGGACTCGATCCCAGGACTCCAGGATCACGCCCTGGGCTGAAGGCAGGTGCCAAACCGCCTAGCCATCCAGGGATTCCCCTGGACTATAGTTTTAAATATTGTTTCCCTTTTTGGGTTTTATCAGAAACTACAATTACGTGGGTGATATTCCTTTTTTTTTTTTTTTTTTTGGTCTGATTTCCATTTCAACCACTTTTTCTCTAGCCTGTTCTTTATTTCATTTTTATTCTCTTAAGTGGTTTTCCTGCTACACTTCAATGCCCATCCTGTTTTCAATCTATTCTTTGCTGTCTGGTAACTTAGTTTCATTTCTTTCTGAAATTCAGTTAACACTCATGTTATTTTTTTGCCCATTTGTTCTTTGCCTTTTTTTTTTTTTTTTTAATTTATTTATTCATGAGAGACACAGAGAGAGGGAGAAGCAGGCTCCATGCAGGGAACCAGATTCAATCCTGGGTCTCCAGGATCACACCCTGGGCTGAAGGCGGCGCTAAACCGCTGAGCCACCCTGGCTGCACTTGTTCTTTGCTTTTGAATTTTGTTTCCAGAGTTGTTGAAATATAGTTGACATGTAACATTGTATTAGTTTAAGATGTGCAACATAATGATTTGATATATGTATGTATTGAGAAATGATGATCACAATAGGTTTAAGTCTATTCATTTCCTCAAATGTATAAAATGTTACAAATTCGAATTTTTGATTCTGGGTGATTTCTCATATGCTCAAATATTTGAGGATATGCTCAAATATTTGAATTCAGCTTGTAGTGTTTTGTTACGTAGTGTTTTGTTACGGCTTTTTTTCTGTCATCGTTTTTTCTCTTTTCCTTTTTTGGGGGAGAAGGGAGGTGGTGTAGTTTTTTTGGTTTTTTTTTTTTTTTTTGGTGTAGAATTTTCTTTAGCCGAACTTTGGATTCTCATTTTCTGTTTTCTGTTTTGGTTTTTTATAGAGGATGACTACACATCTGCATTTCTGTAAACAACTGTCGAATTCTGTGTTGTTGACATTTCCTAGGTCAGGGAACCTGTTCTGTTAGTGTAACTAGTTGCTTTCTTTGTTGGATTGCAGGAGGAAGAGAGATTGTGTGTTCTTTTTTTAAATTCTCTTCTGTTTTGCAGGACCCTTTATTTCTTCCTTGCTTATTTTTCCCTTTACCTTGGAGTTTCCAAGAGGCACCTTTTCCTTGTAATCCCACCTTTCCCTCTGGAGCTTTCCCTCTCCAAGACTTCCTGTGCTTGTTCTGCCTGCCCTTCTGCCTGCCCTTTAAGTCCCTTCCCTGTGGTAAGTGCTCTGACCTATCGGTATGCCTTTTCAGCATTTTCTCATGAATGGTAACCTTTCTTTTCTGATGGTTGTTTTCCACCAACTTTAAATCCACACTAGTGGTGCCTCTCTTCTCTCTTTCATGTAGTTTTAACCCGGAGCTGTTCTACTCTCTGATGGCTTCATGTAGGAAATATAGGAGACAGCTCACTGGTTTAGTGCTTTATGCTTTAAAAAACATTTTTTTTGCCCTTTTGTTTTTTAATAGGTGATTTATTCACAGGTAACTTGAAGTTAGAGTATTCTCTAGGTATGCTGAAAGGATGTATGTTTTGTGTAACCTGTGTTTCAGTAGGAGCTTATCTGAGGTATTTAGCAATCTTTTACTTGATTGGACTCAAGCTATACACTCAGGCTTACCTGTGAACAGTAGCAGAAACCTGCGCAACTCCTTTCACCTTCGTTGGTTGTTAGCCACCTGAACTTTTTGTTCTCTTGCCTCATGTATTCAGCCACCTTTAGGCGGTGCTTGTGTGTAGCCCTGAGGCTCCATGCATAGTTGCTGCTGCTTTTCTAGGATTCTGCCATACAGTTTCCAGGAAGTCTGGAAGCCACAGACTTTGGATCTATTCCTCATGTGCCACACGGACTGGGGACTGCCCTCAGATGAAAACCATGTTCAATACAGTATGTGTCCCTTCTTTCAAGGGTTGTACACCCTCTAATGCTGCTTCTGGTTGCAGTATCTTCAAATAGTTGTTTTTTATATTTTGATCAAGATGTATAGTTATTCGGAAGAGGGATAGTTTGATATAAGCTGTTCTCAGAATGAGAATCTAATGCTTCTGGTTTTTAATTTATTGTTTCTTGTTCTTTTAAAAGGACACTTTCTTCTCTTTTTCTCAATTTTTGTTTTTTTCCTACTTTCTGGAGTAGAAGGCAAGTGAAAACAATTAGTTGTTTTTTTAAACCCAATACATTGATAATTCAAGAAACTGGCATTTCCCCTTTGTGATTTCTTATTTTGAATATTAATGCTTTCTCATTTCTTAAGATAGCTGTGTTTATTTCACTAATTTTTTAAAAAATTAGGACTTATTACAATTTTTTATGTTAACTAATTTCTGTTATCTTTATTAAAATATCTAAAGCTATCCATTTTCCTCACCTCACTTTTTTTTTTTTTTTTTTAAGCTTTTATTTATTCGTGAGAGAGAGGGAGGCAAAGACACAGGCAGAGGGAGAAGCAGGCTCCATGCAGGGAGCCCAATGCATGACTTGATCCCGGGACCCCAGGATCACGCTCTGGGCCGAAGGCAGGTGCTAAACTGCTGAGCCACCCAGGGATCCCCTCACCTCACTGTTTTAAATGAATGTCACACATCCACAGTGTTTCATTATTATTTTTAGAAATTCTGTGACTTTGTGTTTTTCCCTCTACCACTTAATGCAACATTCAGTAAACTTTTTCTACTTTCTCCTTCCCTGTTTCTCCTCCCATTTTAGTGGCATTTCTACTTTATCAGGACACATAGGCATACCATAAGTATATATTTTTCTTCCCCATTCTTCTCCACCACATAGTGCTAGGTCTACAGTTATATACATTAAATACTTACCATCAGTCCTTTACCTGCTTTCCCCTGTCCTGTCCTACCAAGTTTAATAGTCATCTTCCAGTAGATTCCTCACAAAGAGCTTATAGCTCTAGAATTCCCCAAGCTCTTGCATATGGTAAGCCTTAGTTGAGGAATCTCCTGGATGAATCAAGTATTATAGAAAGTGTGGAAAGGGGTGTACTATATGTGGTCATCAGGATTATGAATTGGTCAGCCTTTGGGGGGCAGTTTGGTGGTGTAAGCGTATGTTCAGTTTTATGTCCAGAAATTCCACTCCTTTAGCACTTATACAGAAGGACTGACATGTTTGCAAAAAAGTATTGCTTATAACCTTTTGGTGATAAACACCACAGTCTATCCATTGACAGAAGAATACTTTGTTAAAGAAAACGTGGTCGGGATCCCTGGGTGGCGCAGCGGTTTGGCGCCTGCCTTTGGCCCAGGGCGCGATCCTGGAGACCCCGGATCGAATCCCACGTCGGGCTCCCAGTGCATGGAGCCTGCTTCTCCCTCTGCCTGAGTCTCTGCCTCTCTCTCTCTCTCTCTCTCTCTCTGTGACTATCATAAATAAAAAAAAAAAAAAAAAAAGAAAAGAAAAGAAAACGTGGTCTGCTGATGGACACAGTATAACAATTCTTAAAAAGAACAGAGTTAGGCTGTGAGTACTGGTGTACACAAATGCACCTAAATTAGAACAATACAGATGGGGGACACCTGGGTGCCTCAGCGGTTCAGCATCTGCCTTTGGCTCAGGGCATGATCCTAGGGTCTGCGATTGAGTCCTACATTGGGTTCCTAGCGGGGAGCCTGCTTCTCCCTCTACCTGTGTCTTTGCCTCGCTCTCTGTGTCTCTCATGAATAAATAAATAAAATCTTAAAAAACAAAGAATAATACAAATGGTTTTTATTTATAGGAAGGTAACATTGTTTGCACATGTACCCAAATACAGATGAAAATGAAGAGACAAAATGATAAATCAAAGAGCACTCACAAAATAGTTAACAGTAGTTACACAGGTGTGGTCCTGGGGCAGAGTCCAGAAAGAGAACTAAACCTTTTCCTTTATAATCTTCAGACTATTCAGGGTTCTTTCCAACACTAACAGAGATGCTAATTGCATGTATAATTAAATAGAATTAAATTAAACCACAGAAATAAATTTCTTGAAAAATGTTCTTTGATTTCCCTTATGATTTGCCATTTCATTTCTTTCCTGTCACTTCATCTAAGTCATAATATTTATTTGTCTAATCTTTGTCATAATTTATTATTTTAAAATTGATAATTCATTCTTGCCAATTTCTGTCCTTGGTTATTGCTCTGGGTTCCACTAGTTTTGTTCTCAACACAGTGTTTTAGTTTTTTAATTTTTTTATTTTTTTTCTGTCCTGGCTCTCCAGTGAAAAATTGTATTTTTTTTTTTTAAGATTTTATTTATTTATTCATGAGAGACACCGAGAGAGAGAGGCAGAGACACAGGCAGAGAGAAGCAAGCTCCATGCAGGGAGCCTGATGTGGGACTCAATCCTGGGACTCCAGGATCATGCCCTGAGCTGAAGGGAGGCACTCAACTGCTGAACCACCCAGGCATCCCACATTTTACTTTTTTAATGAAAAATCTCAAATGTAAAGGAGACAGTAGTATAATGACCATCCTTATGTATATAATCTTGATTTAATGCTTCTTATTTATCATGTTGCATAAGTTTTTTGCTGGTTAAGAATTTTAAAATAATTTTTAATGGGAGAATTCTAGACATGTTCAAAAGAAGCAGGAATAGTATAATAAAGTCTAAGTTTTAACAGTCATCACCGTGTTGCAATCTTGTTTCATGTTTTTATCTCATTTTTTCTGAAATGTTTTTAATCATTTCCATCCATAAATACTTCAATATGTATTTCTTTAAAAAAAAACAACCAGAATACCATTTGCACAACCCCTCAGATTCATAGTGCAGCATTTAACATCATCTATTGCCAAGTAAATGGCCTCAAAAATGCTCTTTTACATTTAATTTGTTGTGATCAGGAGAGTGTGGAACCGAACCTGCTGAAGGTCTGGCTTCCTGGACCTTCTTCCAGGGCCCTAGTTGAGACTTAGACTGTTAACATTCCTCAGCATGCCACCCTTCCCCCAATTGAGGCAGGCCCTGCCTCATTCATGGGGCAAGCATTCCCACCTGACACCCTTTCATTTCTGTTTTCCTTACCCAGATCTGCCTTCTGAGATATCCTTCTTTAGGGATACCAGGAAAAATGGCCACAGGGTCCCGGAAAGCCAGGGTAATGGTGAGTGTCTTCTGTATTTCCACACTGGCTATCTCAGGATAGACACATTCTCTTATCCTGACTGCCTTGTTGGTCCTTGACAGAGTCTAGCATTAGTCCTAGAGGCATGACTAACCTTACCTGAAGCCTGTTCCACCCATAATGTAAGTCACTCACCAAGTGGCTAACTGTGAATAATGCATAGTTCTACAGGACAGGATACAGGCTACATTCCTTTGTTCAGCTTTAAAACTTTTACAAGCTGAGAGTGACATCATGGAAAATAATAAAGTAGGAAGCACCAGAAATCTGTCTCCCCACCTAGACAACAATTGTACTGGTAAAATCTGTCTGATATAACTATTTTGGAACTCTGGGGTCTAGTTGAATGCTTGCAGCTTCCAAGGGAAGGTTTGGAACAGCGAGTTTCAGCTTTTAGTGCACCCACCCCCACCCCCATGGCAGAAAGCCATACATATGTTCCTGAAGCAGTTTGCACACAGCTTGCAGAGGCCAGAGTGGGCAGTAAGGACCTTGTCCTCCAAATGTCGAGGATCTGCATTCTGATTCCTGATTGCTTCTTCTGATTACAGAAATGGGGCACCATTATTACAACCCCCACTGGCTGAAGTAGGAGCTTTAAAGAACCAGATCCTTGGAAGTTTATTCCCCTTTATTTTTTTCCTTTTTCATCTTTTTCATCAGACATTTCAAGACTAGAACATCCAAAACGATTGCACTTGCAGGGGATTTAGAAAGTTACCATGCATGCCCATGGAAAGGCACAGGATCAGAAAAGCATAAGAAAGACCTGAGAAAACCCTAAGTTTATACCTCAGGCTGAATCCCAGCAGAGACAGCCTACCACAAGTTTAAAACCACCCAGTAGATACCTGGGAATCTGAATGCGAATGTTGCCATATTATAAGATTCAGATATCCAGTCTTCCACAAAAAGTCATGAAGCATACAAAGAAAAAGGACAATAGAGTCCATTCAGAGGGGAAAAAATCAATAGAAAACTATCCCCAATAAAGGCCAGATGGTGGGACTTACTAGACAAAGACTTTAAAACAGATGTCTTCAAGATTCTCTGACCTAAAGGAAGACATGAACAAAATTGAGAAAATTATATTAGGACAACATAGAAATAGAGACAGAAGATATAAAAAGCAACTAAGAAGCTCAACAAACTCCAAGTAGGATAAATTGTCAAAGAGACTCACACCACAATACAGTGTAACCAAACCCTTGAAAGCCAAAGGCAACAGAGAATCTCAAAAGTATCAAGAGAGAAGCAACTTGTCACATACAAAGGGTCCTCTAAAATCTATCAGCAGATTTCTAATCAGGAACTGTGGAAGCCAGAAGACAATGCATTGATATATTCAGTGCTGAAAGAAAAAACTGTCAACTAGGAATTCTATATCCAGCAAAACTTCAAAAGTAAGGGAGAAATCAAGACATTCCCAGAAAAAGAAAAGGTGATACAGTTTGCAGCCACCAGACTTACCTTGCAAGAAATGCTAATGGAAGGCTTTCAGGTTGCAATGAAAGGATACTAGACGGTTAGTTGATGATGTATGAAGAGATAAAGTTCTACAGTAAAGGTAAATAATTAGCAATTATGTAAGCTAGTGTTATTGTTACTTTGGTTTACACATTTTTTGTTTTCCACATGATTTTAGAGACTAATGCCTTAAAGAAAACACAATTATGAGTCTATATTTTTGGACACAGGCCATAGAGGTGTAATTTTATGATTTTAATAACTGACAGGAGATTAGGATGGAGCACATAAGAAAAGAATTGTGCATGCTATTGAAGTTAAGCTGATATCAATTCAAATTAGGGTGTTTTAACTTTAGGATGTTAAATTTAATCACTGTGATAATTCTAATGAAAATAGATACAGAATGTATACAAATGGATATGAAGGGGTGCTGGAGTGGCTCAGTCAGTTAAAGTGTCCAATTCTTGATTTCAACTCTGGTTGTGATCTCAGGGTTCTGAGATTGAACCCCATGTCAGACTCCATGCTGGGCATGCAGTCTGCTTAAGATTCTCTCTTACCCTCTCCCTCTGCCCCTCCCCCTGCCCCTCTCTTTTTCTCCCTCCCTCAATCTCTAAAAAAAGAAAAAAAAAAAAAAAGGAAAAATATCTCAGGCAATAACAGTTTTACCACTTAAGAATCTAGAAAAAGAACACACTAAACTCAGGGTAGCAGAGGAAGGAAATAGTCAAGATTAGAACAGAGTTAAATAGAGAATAGAAAAATAATAGAGAAAATCAATAAAACCAGAAACTGGTTCTTTGAAAAGCCTACCAAGGGATCCCTGGGTGGCGCAGCGGTTTGGCGCCCGCCTTTGGCCCAGGGCGCGATCCTGGAGACCCGGGATTGAATCCCACGTCGGGCTCCTGGTGCATGGAGCCTGCTTCTCCCTCCGCCTATGTCTCTGCCTCTCTCTCTCTCTCTCTCTCTCTCTCTCTCTCTCTCCCTGTGTGTGACTATCATAAATAAATAAAAATTAAAAAAAAAAAAGATTGAAAAGCCTACCAAAATTGACATAACTTTTAGCTAACTTGACTGAGAAAACAAAAAGTCTCAGATTGCTAAAATCAGAAGTGCAGGTGGGGCATTATTACTGATTCTACAGAAATAAGGGGGTTTATACAAGACTATTATAAACTATTATACCCCAACAAGTGGGATGGCCTTGATGAAATGGACAGCTTCTTAGATACAAAAAAAAAGGGATCCCTGGGTGGCGCAGCAGTTTGGCGCCTGCCTTTGGCCCAGGGCACGATCCTGGAGACCCGGGATCGAATCCCACGTCGGGCTCCCGGTGCATGGAGCCTGCTTCTCCCTCTGCCTGTGTCTCTGCCTCTCTCTCTTTGTGTGTGACTATCATAAAAAAAAAAAAATTAAAAAAAAAATAATAAAAAAACCTCAGAACAGAATCATTAAGAAATAGAAATTGATAGACCAGCAAGGGCCTTGAATCAGTAATCAAAAGCTCCCAGCAAAGAACCACCCTGAACCATCACCTTCACTGGTGAATTTTATGCATTTAAAGAAAAACACCAATTCTCAAATATCACTGCCACCCCCCACCCCAACTTGAAGAAGGAATACTGCCTAGCTAATTCTGTGAAGCCAGCATCACCTTGATACCAAAACCAGAAAAAGGCAGTAGAGAAAATTACAGGCCAATATCCCTTGTGAAAACAGGTGCAAAAATTCTCAACATAATATTAGCAAACCAAATTCAGCATATTAAAAGAATTATATGCTTTTCTACACTAGTAAAAAAATTCTATACTTTGCATAGAATTATACAGCATACTAAAAGAATCCCACCAAGTGGGGTTTAGTCCTAGACTGCTAGGATGGGTCAGCATGTAAACATCAATGAATATACCGCATTAACAGATGAAGGGCAAAACCCCTGTGACCATCTCAACTGATACAGAAAGTACTTGATAAAATCCATCACTCTTTTATGATAAAAACACTCAATAAACTAGGAATAGAAGAAAACTGCTTCAACATAATAAAGGTCATTTGTGAAAACCTCACAGCTAACATACTCCATGGTAAGAGATTAAAGGCTTTTTCTGTAAGATCAAATATGACAAAGATGCCGACTTCTGCCACTGCTGTCAAACACAGTACTAGAAGTTCTAGCCAGAGTAAGTAGGCAAGAATTTTTTTTAAAAAAAGACATCTAAATTGGGGGCATCTGGGTGGCTTAGTGGTTGAGTGTCTTCCTTTGGCTCAGGGCGTGATCCTGGGGTCCTGGTATCCCAATGGCTTTTTTTTTTTTTCCAGAAATAGAAAACTTGATCCCAAAATTCATATGAAACCTCAAGGGATTCTAAATAGCCAAAACAGTCTTGAAAAGGAACAAATATGGAGGGCTCATAGGTCTTGATTTCAAAATTTACTACAAAGCTATAGTCATCCAAGCTGTGTGGTACTGGGATAGAGATGGAATTACAGACTGACAGACTAGAACAGAGAGCCCAGAAATAAACTTGCATGTATATGGTCAAAATGATTTTGGACAAGAGTACCAAGACTATTCAGTGGTGGAAAGGACAGTCTATTTAATAGACAGTGCTGGGAACCTGTATGCCTACATGCAAAAGAATGTAGTTGGACCTCATGCCATATACAAAAATGAACTCAAAATGGATTAAAAACCTAAACAAGTAGGAACTAAAACTATAAAACTCTTAGGAAAAAACAGTTTCTTAGGGGAAACTTCATGAAATTGGATTTAGTGATGATTTCTTGGATATTACACCAAAAGCTCAACAACAAAAGAAAAAATAGCTAAATTGGTCTTCATCAAAATTTATGACTTTTGTGCAAATATATTTGCAAATCACTGGTAAGTGATTAATATTCAGAATATATAAAGAACTCAACCCAACAAAAATACAAACACCCTAATTCAAGAATGGGTAAAGAAAAGAACTTGAATAGATATTTTTGCAAAGAAGTTATATAAATAGCAGATAAGCATGTGAAAAGATGATCATCATCACTCATCATTGGGGAAATGCAAATTAAGTCCACAATGAGATGCCACTTTACACCCATCAGATGGCTTATTACAAACAAAACCAGCAATGAGTGTTGGTGAGGATGGATATGGAGAAATTAGAATACTTCTGCATTGCTAGTGTTGTTGTAAAATGATGCAGTTGCTGTGGAGCACAGTGATTCCTGAAAAAAATGAATATGACTTTGCTATTTGCTCTTGTAATTCTACTTCTGGGTATATACCCCAGAGAATTGAAAGCAGGGACTCATTATACACCAATTTGTGAAGAGTATTATTCAGTCATTAAAAGGTGAATACAAACCAAACCAAATGTCCATCAATGGATATATAAATATATGAAAATGAAAATATATATTTATATATACATAAATATAAAACTGAATAATTTTTAGTCTTGAAAAGGGAGGAAATTCTGAGTTCATGCTTCTACAGGAGTGAAATTAGCCAGACACAAAAGGACAGATATTGTATAAGTCTACTTATTTGCAGTATGTAGAATAAGCACATACATAGAGATGGAAACTAAAGTGGTGGTTCCCTGGGTTTGAGAGGAGGAAGGGTTATTATTTAATGGTTACAGACTCAGTGTTGGATGATGAACAAGTCCTGGAGATACAATGGTAATGGGTGTACAACAGTGTGAATGAACTTAATGTTACTGAAATGTATACCTAAAATGGTAAAAATAGTAAAATATTTATCATATATATTCTACAATACAGATTAAAAATCTGTAGGCTGCTACATTCCTCTTCTATATTCTACCTTTTATTCATTCCACCTCTTATACATTCCACCTTTTATACATTCTACCTCTTCTGTATTCTACCTTTTATTCCTCCCGGGTTGTCCTCCCTGTCTGCATTACAGCATCCTCTCTTCTTTGCTCACAGCGTCGTCTTCTCTGCTCCCCACATGCTTCATCTGGAATACCTAACACTTCCCTCTTCTCTTGCCCATCCTTTAGGATAAAAGTTCCTGGGTCTGCCTCAGGACCCTTTTCCTGATGTCTGTATTTCCCATGTCCTCCATTTTGAAATAGAGTTAAGGAGATGAGTAAAACTGGATGGGGGGATGAGAATGAATATAGCGATGAATTTGTAGGTTGAGTGGCCACGAAGGTGCACCCTGAGCATCCACAGTGTAGGGCCATACATTTAATATACTGTTATCTATATTTCACTAATTGACCACAGAGGTGGGCCCCAAACCAGGAAGTACGCCCAAGACCATGCTCTTCACCACTGCCCACTTATGTCTCTCAGATCCAAGGAGGCCAAGGGACCATGGCATCTAGGGAAAGGACTGAATTATAGGTTAGCCTGTGCTGTTACTAAATTGTGTGCACTTTAGTCATTCAGATGCTCAATACTAAGATGATTGGTAATATTATTTGATCTTTTAAATTCTTAAAATTCGAAGTCTGTTATGCTTTTACTTTTAATTATTATATGTTGTTTGCTCTTCTAGGTTTTAAGATTTTATTTATTTATTCATGAAAGACACAGAGAGAAGGCAGAGACATAAGCAGAAGGAGAAGCAGGGGCCTCACAGGGAACCTGATGTGGGACCTCTTCCTGGAACTCTGGGATCATGCCCTGAGCCAAAGACAGACACTCAACTGCTGAGCCACCCAGGAGTCCCTCTTCTAAGTTTAAAGTTCCTGAAAGTTAGGGACTCTTTTTTTGTTTGTTTTTAAGATTTTATTTTTATTTTTTGGAGAGAGAGAGCAAGGGAGAGTGAGAGAGCACAAGCAGGGGAAGGGGCAGAGGGAGAAGCAGACTCCCCACTGAGCAGGGAGCCAAACACGACACAGGGCTCAATCCCAGGACCCTAGGACCATGTCCTGAGCCAAAGGCAGACAAGTAACCGACTGAACCAACCAGGTGCCCCTAGGGACTCTTTTTTGCATATATTCTCCACGCAACCCACCGAAGATCTTAAATGTAGATTCAAGATTCACAGCTGTTGGCTGGATAGCAACAGAGTTTCAGAGGTTTTGAAAAACATGGTATCAAGGTCATAATCAAAGGCAGAATTTTTTTTTTTTTTTTTTTTTGAGAGATAGAGAGCATGTGAGTGTGAGGAGCAGCAAGGGAAGGGGAAAGAGAATCCGAAGCAGGATCCACGCCCAGCAGAGTCTGAGCAGGGCTCAATCCCATGACCCCAAGATTATGACCTGGTCAAGAGTCAGATGTTCAACCAATTGAGCCCACCCAGGCACTCCTAAGATTTATTGATTTATTTGAGAGGGGGGTGGTATGCATGAATGGGGGGAAGGGCAGAAGAAGAGGGAGAGACAGTCTTCTCAATAAGCATGGAGCCCAACACAGGGCTCGATCCACAATCTTGAGATCATGACCTGAGCCAAAGTCAAGAGTTGGATGCTTAACCAACCGAGCCACCCAGGCACCCTGAGGACAGAATCTTGCTAGCTCGCCAAGCCTCCTGCAGGGCGGCCTCTTCCTTTCCCTCAGCCTGAATCATGGGCAAGGCTGGCTCCTCGGTGAGCAGGGCTGTGTTTTCTGTTCCAGGCACACATGGCATTCAGAGATGTGGCTGTGAATTTCAGCCAGGAAGAGTGGATGCTGCTGAGCCCTGCTCAGAGATCCCTGTACAGGGAGGTGATGCTGGAGAACTACAGCAACCTGGTCTCACTGGGTAAGCCCTAGAATCCTTGAGGACTCACATTCTTGCTGCTGGGCATTTGAGGCTATGCTTGAAGCAGCCATCTTGCTTTCTGAGTTGGCCTCTGTGCCCCTCACCTATAGCCACCTTGTTTTCTTTTCCTGTGAGCAGGAATTCCATTTTCTAAGCCAAAACTTATCACCCAGCTGGAGCAAGGGAAGGAAAGCTGGAGAGAGGAGGGGAAATGCTCACCAGCCCTCTGTCCAGGTGAGTGGGGAGTGTGGGGCAGACGGAGCACAGAACTGCAGGCAGCGCACGGTGGGAGACAGGAGGCATTGCCCAGGTGCTGGAGAGGGCGGCTTTCCTGCTTCTCCTGACCTCCTGTGCTGTATTTGCGTTGCCTGGTGTGGCCTCCCTTCTAGACCTTCATCCTCACCTGAGAGCAGGGCTGTCCTGGTATCTCTCATCTCTCTTTCTTCCTCCCACTATGTTTGCCCTCTTTACTTCACTCAGTTTTCTTCCACATCCACGGGCATCTTTCTGTTTTTTCCTTTTTTAAAATATTTTATTTATTTAAGGGGGGGCACCAGCCAGGTGGTGGGGGAGAGGCAGAGGGAGATACAGACTCCCAGGACCCTGAGATCATAACCTGAGCCAAAGGCAGCTGCTTAACTGACTGAGCCACCCAGGTACCCCTCATGGGCTTCTTTCTGTTACTGTTTTTTAAAAGGATTGAGCAAGAATGTAAGAAAAAACCCAGTGAGCTACAGAAAGAAGCTTGCAGATGGCCGCCTTCTCTTTATGTCCTCACATGGCTTTTCCTTCGTGTGTGCACATCCTTGCTGTCTCTGCCTCTTATAAGGACAGTAGTCACATCGGATGAGGGCTCTACCCTTATGACCCCTTTTAATCTTAATTACTTCTTAATTAAGGTTTAACTTAATTACCTCTTTAAAGGCCCCATCTCCAAATACAGTAACATTCAGAACCAAATGCTAGAATTTAGATGTGAATACAGTTGGTTTTTAAAAGCTCAGTTCATTAATCAAGAAAATTGTGTTGAGGTTGGTCCAGTACAATGACTACCTGGTTTCTCAAATTGTTTGGTTGTTTCTGGCCTTCTGAAGACTAGAACCAGCTATGATAAAACTATACACGCAGTGTTAACATCTTCTACATATGAGGTACTATAAGAAGAAATTTTTGCTTCTATACTGATTTCTGGGGAGATTTTTATTTAGATTAATTATGAAGATTAACAGGGTTTAAACTGGTCAGGGGTACCAGGAGGGACCATCTTTGGGCGACTAGACAGTGCTTGTGTTGTCCATTACCTGTGGCCTCTTAGAAATTCTAGCACAAAGTAATCCTCCAATAAATATTTGTTAGTGAGTGGAGGAACTCCAGGCATCTCACAGACCATCTCTAACCATTTTTATGCTGCTTCCTACACTGGGGGTTCTCCATTCTGAGTGAGTGCTCTCTCCATCTGTCCCTTTGTCCTCAGTGGGAAATAGGGAAAGACCTGACATTTCTATACAGGTCCTGTGATCAGATCTCTGTCAGTCAGAGAAAATAGTTGTGGACACGGTCTCCATTGTGTGGGTGCTGGCTAGGAGACAGTCGCGGGAGCTGAGGAGGACTGTTGCTTAGTGGCCCTATTTGAAAGAGCCGAAATTGCCTGTGATGATCATAAAGCTGGCTGCATGGGAGAGGCTGGAGGGTGGGTTTTCTAGGCCATAATGGAAGAGGCTGGAAAAGTACATCATTTAAAGGAAGCCTTGACTGGGTAGTTCTCAAGTTGGAAGCATTTTGAAGAGCAGGGAATCAAGCCTCATAGCCCACGAGGCAGAATTGCTGGGGCTGCCCCACCGAGTCTCTGCTCTGACTCCTGGCTTTTCTCTCTGCAGCAGAACCAAAGCCAGAACTCCACCTCTGTCCTCTCTGCCCTTCGGATTTTTCCAGTCAGAAACGCCACACGCAACACATGCTGTGTAATCACCCACCCTGGGTCTTCGCATGCCTGTGTGCAGAAACTCATGTTGACCCAGGGGATCCGTGCCCAGGGGCCCAGAAGCAGCAGCAACATGCCTCTGATCCAGAGCCCTGGAGTGATAAAGCGGAAGGTCAAGAGAGAGAAGTTGCCAAGCCTTTGTTTGGCAAGACAAAGAAAAGGACTTCGGGAGCATTCTCTAGGCCACCCCAAAGGCAGCCAGCCAGCTCTCGGAGTGGCGTCAGAGGCATGGAAATAGGGTCTAGCCCCGTTCCGACAGGGAACCCTGAGGAGGCCGACCGACTGTTGAAGAGGATAGAAGTTTTAGGATTTGGAACGGTCAACTGTAGAGAGTGTGGCCTGGGCTTCAGCAAGATGACAAACCTGCTCAGTCACCAGAGGATTCACTCCGGGGAGAAGCCATATGTGTGTGGCGTGTGTGAGAAGGGCTTCAGTCTGAAGAAGAGCCTCGCCAGGCACCAGAAGGCCCACTCGGGGGAGAAGCCGATTGTGTGTAGGGAGTGCGGCCGAGGATTCAACCGCAAGTCCACGCTCATCATCCATGAGAGGACCCACTCGGGTGAGAAGCCATACATGTGCAGTGAGTGCGGGCGAGGCTTTAGTCAGAAGTCAAACCTCATCATACACCGGAGGACACACTCGGGGGAGAAGCCCTACGTGTGCCGGGAGTGTGGGAAAGGCTTTAGCCAGAAGTCTGCTGTCGTTAGACACCAGAGGACACACTTGGAGGAAAAGACCATCGTGTGCAATGATTGTGGACTAGGCTTCAGTGACCGGTCGAACCTCATCTCACACCAGAGAACACACTCCGGGGAGAAGCCTTACGCCTGCAAAGAGTGTGGGCGCTGCTTTAGGCAGAGGACGACCCTTGTCAACCACCAGAGGACACACTCCAAAGAGAAGCCTTATGTGTGTGGAGTGTGTGGGCACAGCTTTAGCCAGAATTCAACCCTCATCTCACACAGGCGGACACACACCGGGGAGAAGCCTTATGTGTGCGGGGTGTGTGGGCGCGGCTTTAGTCTGAAGTCACACCTCAACAGGCACCAGAACATTCACTCAGGGGACAAGCCCATTGTGTGCAAGGATTGTGGGCGAGGCTTCAGCCAGCAGTCAAACCTCATCAGACACCAGAGGACACACTCAGGGGAAAAGCCCATGGTGTGTGAGGAGTGCGGGCGAGGCTTCAGCCAGAAGTCAAACCTCGTTGCACACCAGAGGACACACTCAGGGGAAAAGCCGTACGTGTGCAGAGAGTGTGGGCGGGGATTCAGTCACCAGGCAGGTCTCATCAGGCACAAGAGGAAGCACTCAAGGGAGAAGCCTTACATGTGCAGGCAGTGTGGCCTAGGATTCAGCAACAAGTCAGCTTTAATCATACATAAACGGGTACATTCAGAAGAGAAACCTTGTGTGTGCCGAGAGTGTGGCCAAGACTTTATCCAGAAGTCACACCTCCTCTTACATCAGATGACACACCAGGGGGAGAAGCCTTATGTGTGCAAGATGTGCGACAAAGGCTTCAGCCACAAGTCCCATCTCAGCAGACACAGGAGGATGAAATCTGTCCACTACAAACTGCCACTCCCGCCTGACCCTGAGGCCTGTGCAGGGCAGTCTTCTGACCTCTTACACTCTCTTTGAAAGCGAAGATGGTAGTGTGGACTGAATCATCAAAATTGTTATACTTTGATGAAATGGGGTAAGAAGTACACTCCATAAGTGGTCAAAGGACATTTGACTTAGCTTTCTCCACACTTAAGTCTTCATATTTTATGGCCTTTTGTTCTAATAAACATTGATTGCTTCTTTACATATCTGTAACCTTGACTGCATACCTCATTCACTCGTCTGTAAAGATAGAGAACAAGGAATGGTACAGGTAGCTCCTAAGTCCACTATTCCACAAGAATTCAATTCCTTGGAAGACAAGAACTAAGTCACTAGAACATTTACTAGAAAATCTGGTCCTTGGTATAGGGGGAACATTGAGGAACTATATTCAGGGATTTCAGGTGAGGGGGGGAATCTTCCAAGTGTCTTCCAAAAATCATGGCTTCCTCTAGCCAGCCCACTTTGATCTGCAACTACACCCTTCTCGTGACTTCTGTCACAGCTCCCTTTCTTGTTTCTCTCCTTCTGACTTTCAAATGTTGCCTTTGCTGAATCATCCCCTAACCACCTTAAATGATTTTTCTCAGGTTTTATGTAGTCCCTGGTCCTCCCATCATGGAGCCCCTTCAACAGTACATTGTCCCCAGCCCTCCAGTCCCCAGGTCTGGTCTTTCAGCTGTGGCCAATCAATTCTTGCATCTCAGAGCCTGGGGTCTCCAGTTATGTTCATATCAGACCACCAAGAACATGGATGATCTCTAACCACCCCTGGCCATACCACCTTACTGGCACTCCAATAATATAATGACCTTTAACCGCATGTTCTCCTCAGTCCTCCAATAACAAGGAGAAGACTCTTGAACCCACACTTCCAAATCAGTCCTGGAATACCAGAGTTTAGAACTTATAGTCATGCTCCCCAGCACTCTGGCCCAGGTCCAAGCCCCATGCCAGCCATCCAAGAACTGGTCCAAGGTCCCTTAGCCACACACCCTCAGCAGTTCTCGAATGGTAAGATTAAAGGTATTTAGCCATATTTAAAAATTCCTAACCATACTTCCACTGTGTTCCAGTCCAAAGTGGTTTTGCTCAAAACAAATGATCTTTAAGGTAAAGACCATCCCAAGGATGCAGCTGTAAGCCTTTTTTAAGACTTAAGATTTAAATGTATAGCTCCTAGACACTCAACTACACAAAATGGTTTCTGTGAATTTTAAAGATATCATCCCACAGCATCCTGGCAACATAAACCAAGAGAACCTTTGCTTGAAGAGCTCTGTAGATGTTTTATTTCATGGAGTGAGCTTTTTTTTTTTTTTTTTTTTAAGGTTTTTATTTATTTATTCACGAGAAACAGAGAGAGAGGCATAGGGAGAAGCAGGCTCCATGCAGGGACCCTGATGTGGGACTCAATCCTGGGACTCCAGAATCACGCCCTGAGCCAAAGGCAGATGCACAACCACTTAGCCACCCAGGCATCCCTGGAGTGAACTTCTGTAAGAGGCACGTGAAACTCATGAGTTTGTAATAGGAACACAAGTCTAGTCTGAAAAGGACAGAAAAATTCCTACTTTTCTATGGGCAGGAAGGCAGGCTGAGAAATCTAAGCTGCAGATACAGGCTATTCAGAAAAGGAAGAATAACTCAGTGTAGACAAAAAGCAATGGAGAATCATTGTCAGGGATCAGTACTGGACACTAATTAAGGAACTGGTGGCATGTGCCCAGCTGAATTTCAAAATGTCTATGAACTGGTACCGACTGTATAACTGATTTCTCCTTTTTTTTTTAATAGAAACATTATTGTGGTTATATTTTATCCCCAAATGAACTATGTTAGATAAGTGTCTTTAGCTCTCAAGTCTTCATGTAAAGAATCACCTATGCTTGGGCATGGCTTAGATAAAAAGATTCTGAACTTTGCCTCAATGCCATAATGGGATAAGACTTTGAGGGTCTTAGGGAGGAGTGTATATTTCACATGGACATGAAGTTTGGTGTTCAGAGGGTAGACTGTGGAGATAGTCTCCAAGATGGACATCAAGTCCTTCATATATGTGTGTGTGGATGTGTGTGTGTGTATATAAATATAGAAATAGATATATAGAGAGTGTGTGTGTATATATATATATGTACATGTATATTTTTTTGTGTATGTAATTACCCTCCCCATGGGTCTGGATTGGCCTGAGTGATTTGCTTGATCGAGAGAATATAGAAGTAAAGTGATATTACGGGACTTCTGGATGCTATTTCATGAAAAGCCTTACAGCTTCTACTCTGAATCCCACTTCCATGCTGTGAAAACCTCAAAGCCACACTGAGGCCTCATGAAGATATTCTGGTCAGTAGGCCTAGCTAAACTAGCCAACAGCAAACACCTGCAGTTACATGATAGAGCCATTTTGGAAAAACCACTCTGCCAAGCCTTCATACCTCAAGAGAAATCCATTCAGCTGAGCTCAGTCAACCTACAGAACTATGAGGGATGATAATAAAATTGTGTTAAGCCCTAAATATTACTGTTGCCTGTTAAATAGTGATAATAATTATAACACCTTTGTAACATAGGACTGACTTTTCTAGCTATGACTCAAAATCTTGAAGCCATAATGAAAATAGGTCAAGTTTGGCTACACAAAAATAAATTCTGCAAGACAACCCACACCTTCAGCTTAAACAAAAGACTGGAGGGAAATACTGAAGTCTGTCCTACAAAGAGATCTACAAAATATCTTTAGGAAAAAAATGGATTTTTTCAAATCAACGGTGCAACAAAAAATACTCTGATCAGACTCAGCACAGTGTAGAGGTCTTTTTTCAATTGAAAGTGTCTAATGTCAGAAAGATAGAAATGAAAACCCACAGAGACACTTAACACCTGTCAGACTGCAAAAATTAGAAAATTTACTCTTGTTGACTATGGAAACAGGTATACTTACGTGTTAGTCTTGGAAATATAAATTGGTGCAAGTATTATGGTGGACAACTTGGTGATATCTACCAAAATTAAAAATTCATATTCCCCTCATGAGCCCATAATCTCAATGGAATTTATCCAATAGCTGTACATATTCATGTGCAAAATGATTTATATAAGTTCTTCAGTGCAATAGTAACTTCAAATTTTAGTAAAGACAAAATTGTTCACCAATAGAGGAACTAATTAAAGTTGACCATGTGTAAATAGAACAAGATGCTGTATATTGTCAATGAATGAGAAGCATCTCTATACACTTGCATGGGAAGGTCTTCAAGATTAATCAGTAGGGGAGGATTGGGGAAAACAGTCTGAGAACTCTACAGCCAGTGTGCTATGTTTTATATTAAAAAGCAATAGAACATATTTTTAGAAAATAAGAACTAAGTTGAAGGACTTTCACTTCCTAATTCAAAACTTACTAAAGCTACAGCAATAATCAGTGGACTATCTTGAATAGAAGCAGGATTTTCTTCCAAAATAGCCCAAAAAATGCAGCTTTTCATACAAATTCACTCAAATGGTTTAAGTTTTGCACCTAAACTTACACACTTGGCTTTTCTTCTAAAATGGCCTAGAAAGACATTTTTCACCCAAATTAGCACAGTGAGTGGGATTTTCTGTCTGTAATACTACACTATGATCTTGAAAATATAATTTTTCATCCAAATTCATTAAGTCTTGTGGGTTTTGGGAAATAATTCTTATGCAAACTTTTCTAAGAGGACTAAAAATTGTAACTTTCCATCTAAGCATGCTCAGTAGTTAGGGTGATAAGTTCTATGCTACATTATTTTAACAAAATTGCCTAGAAATACACTTTCTCATCCAAACTCATTCAAATCATTGCTTTTGGGAGGCACAAATCCTTCATCAAATTTTCTCCCTAAGGGACAAGAAACATCATTTTTTACATCCAATATCGTATAAATAGTAGAGTTTTGGGAAATAAGTTGTATGCCAGTTATTTGTCCCCAGATGCCCTGGTAATGGGATGTTTCATCTAAATCTGTTTGGGGCTTATTTATGTCCCAATTTAGGGGCTTATTGGAACGATATCATACATCAGATTTTTTTCCTAAACTATGCAGAAAATGTGATTTCCTAATTAAGGAAATTCATTCAAATCTTGGTATCTTTTGGACATAAGTATTATGCAAGACTTTTCTTCTAAAAGACTTAGAAATGTGACTTTTCAAATTGACTCAAATAGTTTTTTGGCATTTTTTGGACATAATTTCTATGCCACATTGTCTTCCAAAGTGACCTAAATATGCAGTATTTCATCCAAATGTTCTCAAATGTTAGGGTTTTTTTTGTAAATTCCGTGCCAAACTGTTCTTTGCAAATGATCATAAAATGTCATTTTTTATTAAAATTTAGTAATATCATGAGGTTTTTTAGACATAAGTCCTGTGGCATATTTTCTTCCAAAGTGGCCCCCAAACATATTTTTTAAACCCAAATTCACTACAAGTTTCAGTTTCTTGGACATAAGTTCTATGCCAGCTTTTCCTTCCAAAAAGTGGATTTAGATATGAGTCCCATGCAATTTTTTTCTTCCAAAATGGGTCAGAAAGATAGCTTTTCATCCAGATTTTCCCAAAATGTATTTTTGGACATAACCATATGCCATATTTTCCCTCCAAAATGGTGCAAAAACAAAATATTTTATCCAAATCTGCAAAATCTTGGGAGGTTTTGGACATGAATTCTTCACCATAATTTTTCCAAAAATCAGACAGAAATGCAAGTTTAAAAATCCACATTCAAATTGTACAGCTTTCTGAACATAAATCTTAAGGCAATTTTTCTTCAAAATGTCCAGAAATAGGATTTTAAAACTCAGATCATTGCAAAATTTAGATTATTTGAATATAAATCCTATGTCAGATTATTACTTAAAAATGACATAAATATGATTTGTTTTAAATCAAAGTATTTAGGGGATCCCTGGGTGGCTCAGCGGTTTAGCACCTGCCTTCAGACCAGGGCGCGATCCTGGAGTCCCGGGATCAAGTCCCACACCAGGCTCCCTGCATGGAGCCTGTTTCTCCCTCTGCCTGTGTCTCCGCCTCTCTCTCTCTCTGTACTCTCATGAATAAATAAAATCTTTTTTTAAAAAAATAAAAGTATTTATAAATCATAGATTTCTGAGTTTTCTGTTACTCTTTGATAGTTTTCAAGTCCTAGGATACTTAATTACTTTTTAGATTAGGATAAGTACTGGTGGACAAAAATTATAACACAAATTTATACCATATATCCCAATATAAATCATTCTCAGTATCTGAAAATGTCTTTACTGAGAGAATATCTCTGAATATGTATGAGGCTGAATATCTCCTACTCCAGTGGGAGTCCTTTATATGCAACTTTCACATATCTGTTCTTTGGCTTGAGTCTAGAGGGTTGATTTTTGTTTGTTGCTTTTGTAGAGCCTGCTGTTATTTATTGTAGTCTCCCATTTCTTCAACAGTACTGAACACGTAGTTCATGAAAAGACGTATGTACTAAAAATTAATCATGGGTAAGCATGTTTCTGGTTCTCAATGTCCTATCGTTTTTCTGATCTGTTTTTAAAGAAATGGTACACTTCTTTTTTTTTTTCAAAATCTTATTTAAATTCTAGTTAACATACAGTGCAATATTAGTTTCAGGAGTAGAATTCAGTGGTTCATTACTTACATGCAACACCCAGTGCTCATCATAACAAGTGCCCTCCTTAATACCCACCATTCATCTAACCTATGCTCCACACACCTCCCTCCATCAGCCCTTGGTTTATTCTCTATCGTTAAGAGTCCCTTATGGTTTGCTTCCCTCTCTTTTTTCTCTTTTCTTCCTTCCCATATGTTTATCTGCTTTCTTTCTTAAATATAACATGAGTGTGATCATAATGTATTTGTCTTTCACTGATTTATTTCACTTACCATAATACACTCTAGCTCTATCCATGTCATTGCAAATGGCAAGATTTCATTCTTTTTGATGGCTGAGTAATATTCCATTGTATTTATATATATCTCTTCTTCTTTTTTTTAATTTTATTTATTTATTTATTCATGAGAAACAGAGAGAAAGAGAGGTAGAGACACAGGCAGAGGGAGAAGCAGGCTCCATGTAGGGAGCCCGATGTGGGACTTGATCCCAGGTCTCCAGGATCATGCCCTGGGCCGAAGGCAGCCCTAAACCATTGAGCTACCCAGGCTGCCCCATATATGATATCTTCTTTATACATTCATTAGTCAATGGACATTTGGTTTTTTCCCATATTTTGGCTGCTATTGATAATGCTGCTATAAACATTGGGGTGCATGTACCCCTTTGAATCTGTATTTTTGTATCTTTTGGAGAAATACCTAGTAGTGCAATTGCTGGATCATAGGGTAGTTCTATTTTTAACTTTTTGAGGAAACTCCATACTGTTTTTCAGAGTGGCTGTGCCACTTTATACTCCCATCAACAGTGCAAGAGGATTCCCTTTTTCCAGCATCCTCACCAATACTTGTTGTTTCTTGTATTGTTAATTTTAGCCATCTGACAGGTGTGAGATGGTATCTGTGGTTTTGATTTGTAAGGAAATGATACACTTTGAATTGCTGTAAACAGGATAAACTTAGCCATACCAGAGTGGTGTCACCAAAAATGGCAAACGGGGACCCCAAAATTCTGCTCCTCCACAAAAGCAAAGAATAAGTTGGCAAAAACTCTCAGAATCAACTTTTTCAGAACTCTGGAATCCGTTTTAAAAACAACAAACAAAAAAGACCTTACAACAACCAGGGGAATGATAAAGAGAATTTTCCTGAGAGTGCTGTGGCATTATATCTTACCTGCTGAATATCTCCCACCCCCAGCTCAACAGCAGCCAAGAAGACAGTAGCCCACATTTTGGGTGCAGATTGTTACTGGAGGGAGCAATATGGACCTTTTTCACAAGGAATCATGGCTGTGGGTTTTGAGGTGTCTGGTGACTTCCTGGAGGATTGGCTCAAGGGCTTGCCTTTGCTGCATCTGGCCCAGGCTTTCCCCAGACAGAAGCAGCTTCTCAGATGGCATATATTGAAAGCATTTAAAGATAGCCTCAGATAGGGAGAGCAATGGACAGCCAGAAAAATCTGAGAAGGAAAAGGTTGAGTAAAGAGATACTTGGGGGAATGAGTGGTACACATATACCAGGAAATCTAGAAGGCCAAGTGCATGCACAGGCCTGGACATATGCTCAGAAAAGACCCTAATTTGTCACCTCTGGCTTACTTTCTGGCACCACAGGAAGAGGAAGTAAAGGCTGAGGCAGAGTTTTAAACAGCCTAGGTAAGCATTAAAGAGGTGTCACACAGCCAACCTGCAAAACTGGGAGAGTATGCTCTAAGGGTTTAAGGAAATCTCTGTCAAATCATTAGCTGATCACTAAGCTAACAGAACAGAGATTTCAATGGCTATACATGACAAAGAATGCAGTCTTTACAAAAGTGGCTTCAAAAAGTAACTGCACAAACAACAATCCATAACGAGCATCAACAACAAACCCTGGGATGGGGAAGAACCTCATTTTTAGAACTGCCACATCCTATTATTCAAAATTTCTAGTTTTCAACCAAAAATTATGAAGAAAAAAAACCCATAAATTTTGAACCATTCACAGGGAAATAAGAAAGTAATGATAACTATATCTCTGAGGAAGCTTAGATATTGGACTTAATAGACCAAGACTGTAAATCATCTGCCTGAAGATAGGCTCAAAGAGCTAAAGGAAACCAGGAAAATGATGTGTCACCACATACAGACTATCAGTAGAGATATAGAAATTATGAGGCAAAGCCTAATAGAAATTCTAGAGCTAAATTTTACAGTCAGAGGTAACTGAGTAACACCTCTGGCCATTTACCCTAGAAGGACAGGACTGGACCGTCTCAGGGAGGGGGACAGCACGTTTGATGGATGCAACACCTGTTACAAGTTGGAGGAATGACTGTTGCTCCATCATAACTGGAAAAACTTCCACCACCCTCTCCGGAAGAAGCCTTCATTTTGGGGTGTTTGTGCTCCCATGTGCAAGGAACCTCATGGAAGGCCATTCCAGAACACCATTAATATGGCAGTAAGAAGGCATCTTTGGGTTATTGTGACAACCAACCACCATGAATATAATTCTTAAGTAGAGAGTCTTACTGACCAGTGATGCAGAATAACTCAAGTCGGGACTGGCACTGCTAAGGGTTTGTTTCTGATCAATATTCCTGCGTTTCTGATTTATATCGTTGGTATTTTCAATAAAGCGTTTTTACAGAAAATGAAGTTAAAAGGGTTGACTCATTTGCCTCAAACAGGTCTTTCTGTAAGCATAACATGCACCTAACAATAGACCGCAAAATCCACAAGGCAAAACCGACAGGATTGAAGGGAGAAATCAGTAATTCAACAATAATTACTGAGACTTAAGTATTCCACCCTCAGTAAGGGATAAAACAATTACAGATCAGCAAGGAAAATGGACACTGAACACTGTAATCCAGCCAGACTGAACAGCCTGGACAGCTGTCTAGAGCACAGCACACAGCAAAGCAGAGCCTGCACTCTTCGTAAGTGCACCTGGGACACTCTCCAGCCAGAACACATATTAGGTTAGGACAAGTCTAGAGAGAGTCCAAAGGATTGAAATCAAACAAGGAACATTCTCCGGCCACAATGGACTACAACTAGAAATCAGTAACAGAGGAAGACTGGAAAATTCACAGATTTGTGGAAATTAAACAGCATTCTGCTTGATAACTAACGGGTCAAAGAAGATATTGCAAAGGAAATTAGAAATGAGTTTGAGATGAAATGAAAACACAGTACACCAAAATGTATGGGATGCCTGTGAAGCCAGTGCTCAAGGTGAAATTCATAGTTAGAAATGTCTACATTTAAAAAGATCTCAACAACAAGTTTCTACCTTCAGAACCTAGAGAGAAGAGCAAAGGAAACCCAAAGGTAGCAGAGGAAGGAAATGATAGGATTAGAATGGAGATAAATGACGCAGGGACTCAATAAAGCCTGAAGCAGGTGCTTTGAAAAGATGGACAGCATTGACAAACCTTTAGCGAAACAGAAAAAAAGAGGAAAGTTCGAAACAATATCAAAGCAGGGACATCATTAATGAGCTCAGAAACAACAACAAAAAAAAGAGTATATGGAGTGCCTGGGTGGATCAGTTGGTCAAGCTCCTGCCGAGATCTCCCCTGCCCTCTGCCCCTTCCTCCACTCCTGCTCATTCGCTCTCTCATATAAATAATAAATCCTTTTTAAAAAAGAAAAAAAGCATAAGGAGATACTATGAACAATCCTATGCTGTTCAACGAATTAGAGAACCCAGATGACACGGACAAATTCTAGAATAAGACAGCCTACTAAAATTTACTCAAGAAGTATAAAATCTGAACAGATCTATAACAAGAGATAGAATTAATACTTGTTTAAAAGTCTAGTATGGATGTGAGAATTTCAGAAGCACAGAGATGAGCAGGGTACTCAGGCCACCTCAAAGCACACGGGTAGGATAATAGTAAGGAAGTCAGCTTTGCCCTGGGATAAATTAAATTCCTTTACCTACTCAAGGGTCTAGATCCAAGAAGTGATAACCTACCTGCCTGCTCCCTATTCATGCTCCTTGGAGCAAAGCCTGGGGAAGAGCCGCCCGCAGGCCCCGCATCCTGCCGGTCGGTCGGCCACAGGTGACTGCGACTGTCGGGAGGCCCCGCCAGGTGGCGGCGGACCCAGCATCTGTCCCCCCGCAGACCGCCGAGGACGCGGCCCCAGGAATAGGCCCCGTGCCTCGCCCCGCCCAGACGCACCCCTCGCCCCTGCCCCTTAGCCCACAGGGACTCCCTTTGGGTGCGACTTCCTCGGCTTCACGCCCTTGTGAACCTCCCGGAGAGCACGTCCATTAGGGCGGGGGGTGGGGGTGACTGGGTGGCGGGCACTGGGGGGGGCACTTGACGAGATGAGCCCTGGGTGTTATTCTGTATGTTGGCAAATTGAACACCAATAAAAAATAAATTTATTATTAAAAAAAAAAAAGCCTGCCCGACCACTTTCGCCTGGCCTATTTCATTTCACTACCAACCGGATTAAACCTGACACCGACCACCCAGAAAGGGCCACCAGCCACTGTAGAAAATCAACCGCATTACATGTGACACATGTAAGTGAGCACAGCACCACCTCAGGCAGACAGGCAGACATATACGTGATTACGTCCAGGTGGTTTAAGAGAATAAAAAACTTTCCAGTTGTTCCCTTGGGGGGAAAGATGGACAATTATGAGTTCCGAGGATGGAATGTCTGTACGTCATTTACATTTTCAGTAACTGGATTCCTGTATTGTGTGAATAATGAAACAGAGGTAACAAATAGTGTAATTTACATGTATTTTCTGTAAAAACTGGTGGGTTTATATCCACAGGAGGTGAGTGTACCAGTTCAAATTGGTATTTCCTAAATAAATAAGGGGTCCCTCCATGGAACATCAGTATGAGCCCTCAGTGAGGAAGAAAAATGGACACGTTAAGAATATTAGTCCATTGATTATTAAGGTAAATACCAAATACTGCATCTAAAAGGGTGGGGGGGAAATAAAATAAATAAAATAAAAGGGTGGGGAAGGGATAACTGTTAGAAATGGAGGAGGTGGGGAGAGGAGGGAGGGAAAGAAGAGGGGAAGAGGTGAAGGCAGAGAGGAGGAGAGGTGGAGAAGGGGAGATGGAGACAAAGGGCCGAACAGAGGGCCAGGAAGAGGGCAGGGGAAGCTTAGGGGAGGGGGCAGTGAAGCAGAGTCTAATACTGAGCAAGTTCCATGAAGACATCTAGGCCCATCTGAAACATTAGACCAGATTTGCATCCTAATAAAAAGCTGTCCCCTTCCCCCCAATAAAGGATGTTTTAAGAAATGTATACGATTTTAGGCTTCCTATGTCGCTGAACGCTCGATGTATTTAAGAGCTCTCCCGGACAGAAAGCACCAGAAAGCTCTGCCTGACCGACCAAGGGGCGGGTGACAGCAGTCCCAGGCCAGCCCCACTCCCCCCATGGATTCCGACCACGTGCACATTCCCAGGTCCCAGCTGATGAGCAAAAGGTCTTCAATGGCAGAGGGGAAGAAGCCAGAGGAAGGCCTCTACTTTCTCCCCTCAGAACTGGCCCCTGGTCCCCACACTGTTCTCCTAAGCCCCCCTCCTTTGCTGGGACAAACACCCAGCAGTGTGCAGAGGCTGGTTCCTCCCAGGAAAGGCCAAATACCTTGCATTTCTTTGTACAGTTAAAGCCTGGAAACATCTCTGCTCCTTTGTCCATGTTTCAGGATCAAAGAGAAGGGGAGCAATGAGCAGAGAAAGGACATTTTACCTGTGTCTTTGTCCTGCGTAAAGGAAACCTTCTAATGTCATTTACCTTCAAGGCCCCCAGGGATCCCTGGGTGGCACAGCGGTTTAGCGCCTGCCTTTGGCCCAGGGCGCGATCCTGGAGACCAGGGATCGAATCCCATGTCGGGCTCCTGGTGCATGGAGCCTGCTTCTCCCTCTGCCTATGTCTCTGCCTCTCTCCTCTCTCTCTCTCTCTGTGTGTGTGTGTGTGACTACCATAAACAATTAAAAAAAAAAACAGCCAGGACTCCTGAAACTGGGACCCTGGCTGCTTCTTGGTTACTGGGTCCCACCAGCCACAGGAGAAGCCACTTTCAGACTGGAGTGTCTGGGCCCCCAGTGTCCTCACTGCGTGGAACTCAGAATGCGGTGACTTCTAAATATATCATCACATAGAACAAAGCTTCTGGAACACTGTGAACACAGCTGACTCATGGGTCACCTGGAACCAACCATAGTGAACACCATTTAAGTTAAAATAGTGTAGGTTACAGATAGCTCGAAGGGTCTCAGTTTGCCGAAGTCCTTAATGTTTTCTACCGAATATCCTCATGTCATTTTTGGCAACTCAGTTGAACAGTTTTTGGGTTTTTTTGTTCGTTTGTTTGTTTGTTTTTAATTATTTACTTATTTATTCATGTGCAACACAGAGAGAGAGAGAGGTAGAGACACAGGCAGAGGGAGAAGCAGGCTCCATGTAGGAAGCCAGATATGGGACTCGATCCCGGGTCTCCAGGATCATGCCCTGGGCTGCAGGCGGTGCCAAACTGCTGCACCACTGGGGCTGCCCAGTTGAACAGTTTTTGGAGAAAAAGCTTATCAAAGTATTGATCTCACTTGATCAGGGCAGCTTTTTATTCCTATTATAGTAGCACACTGTCAGGATTTCCTGTTCTCCATTAGTTATTTATCGTGTAGCACCCCTAAGTCCTCAAGAAAATGATTTCAAAAAACTTAAATATGGCACATTGTATTGCACGTGTATGCTATAAACATGTATTATTCTGGAAAGTGAATGAACATGTGAATAAGGAGAAGCACAGAAATGCAGAACGTAACTATTACCATATTAAAATTGTGCCGATCACTAAGGAAGCCAGGAATTCCAAGAGTCATTCCTCGGACATATACAGATCCGAGGCTTAGCATAAATATTTTTGGAACATTAATAATGTTGCTAGTGTTTTCCTTTCTCCATTTCTAGTAAATCTGACACATAAAGGTCTCCCTCTTCCAGCCGCCAAAACCCACTTAGGTGACACTTGGTGGCTTGTCTGTTCCACTGTGTCTATATTGGCCCAGACTCAGACTTCCCCTCCAGGGCTTGGAGAAGCCAGTGACTCCAAGGACACCAGGGAACTAAGTTCTAAGACAGTTAAGGAATGAAGACTTTCATTTCTCGTGTATCTGTCTTCTTTTCTTCTCCCTAGCTTGTCCCTGGCTCTGTTTGATCAGGGTTGGGCACGCCCACATCCTGTACAGGTGCCACCTGGTATGTGCAGGAAGCTGTGCACCTGTCCTTTGGCCTGAGCGTGAGTCGCCGCTGGCTGAGCCTGGCACACAGGGAAGACCAGAGTGGAGCCCGAGAGTGGAGCCCGTCCCCCTGACAAGTGGGAATAAACAAATGACTCACTCTAAGCAGTCACTGTCGGGGTCACCTTCGCGAAGGCCACTCTGGCAGCTCTGATGGAAGAGCGTTGAGGAGCATAATCTGGAGGAGGGCAGTCTCATCAAACCTGCAAGAGATGACCTTGGCTAAGCCAGTGGTTGTAGGAAGAGGAGGGAAGGAAGCCAAGAACAGTATAGGAGAACCAATCTGCAAGGCTTGGTGACTGGATGTGCATGAGGGTAAGGGGAGCTGGGGTCAACGGCCAGGGAGGCCCCTAGGGGCCCTCGGGTGCTCCCAGCTGAGACAGGGGGTAAGCAACAGGGCAAGGCCTCAGAGCCAGAGCCTACTGTTACTGAACAGGCCCTCAGCTCTCCAAGGGATAGAAATTGAGAAGAGGGAATGCCTGGCTGGCTAGGTTGGAAGACAAGCAGCTCTTGATCTGTGCGTTGTGAGTTCTGGTCCCATCCTGGGCAGAGAGACTACTTCAAATAAAACCTTAAAAAAAAAGGGGTGCCTGCGGGGCTCAGTGGAGCCCGGGACTCTTGATCTCAAGGTTGTGAGTTTGAGCCTGGTGTTGGGCATGAAGCCTACTTAAAAATTAAAAAAGGAAGGGAGGGAGGGAGGGAGGGAGGAAGGGAGGGAGAGAGGAAGGAAGGAAGGAAGGAAGGAAGGAAGGAAGGAAGGAAGGAAGGAAGGAAGGAAGGAAGGAAAGAAAGGGAAGAAGGGAGGGAGGAAGGGAGGGAGGAAGGAAGAGAAGAAGGAAGGGAGGAAGGAAGGAAGGAAGGAAACAGGAGTTTTAGGCTAGGCTTTATTGGAGTTTATGCTCCGGCTACAGGGAGACAGCATAGAGGGAAGACTGTGGAGGGCATGGAGAGTTTCTTAAAGAAACTTAGATGGGAAAAGTGTGAGGTTTAAGAATGTAGAGGTGGGGTTTTCTTGGCTCTTGTGTACTTAGAGATTATGCTTTCCGAACATTGCCTGTCTCATTAGCATGTTAAATCTCCACCGCTGGGCATGACTTTTAGAATTTAAATAAAGGAAATGTAACTTGAGGGTACTCCTAGTGGTCACCTGCATGGGAGGTCTACCCTGGCGCAGACTGGTTTGATCCACATCTCACTTGTTTTTTGCAGGGCCTCTCTCCTTTAAGTTGACCTCTTGTTTTGTGCATTTCTGTAAGATATATTGCTCAAGAAACACAGATTCATGAATTTTCTCTTAGGGAGTGTTCACTTTACGGTATAGTCACATGGCTTTGAGGTTCGGGGAGGGGCCCTGAGTCCTGTCCCTATTTTGTCTCAACCCCAGGGACACAAGGTGAGCCTTACTGTAAGGTGATTTCTCTCCAGAATTTACCAAGGGCTCTAAATAGTTTGGTTTAACTTAACTGCCAAAAAAAAAAAAAAAAAAAACCCTGAAAATGTAGTTTTACGGGTTTCCTCAAAATAAGTGCATCCCACTGATTAAGATTCAGTACATACACTTGACCCAAGGGGGTGAAGTCAGGCGGCACGTCTGGAATTGTGCTTCTGTGGCAGCGCCCTGTGCCATGCCTCTAAGCTTCCTCCCTGCTGAGGTCACAGGCTTGCTTGCACAATGCGGTTGCCACCTGGGGAGGGTAAGGTGAAACAAAGCACTAACAAAACCATACAATTCCATGGTGCTGTTTGCTCCACTCTGTAGGGAGTGGAGAAACCTGGGGATGTGGGGTTGGACATGCTGCTTTCCAACCAGTCATCTAAACAGCACAAGTGTGCCTTAATCCAAAAGCCACCATGCCTACTGCACTCTGCAGCTAAATGTGAAGTCTTTGTGCTTTCTTACTGCAGAACTTTGGAGAATGACATGTAAGAAGCTTGGAAAGGGGCTTGAGTAAGAAATTTCAGCTCACGTTAGGCCTCAGAGAGAGGCTTTCCATCTTGTGGTACCCTTGACAAAGACTTATTAGAGAAGATGTGGGGATTTGAGGGAGGAGAGACATGGTCAAAGCCACGGGTGATACCAGAAGTCTGAAGGGAAAAAAGGGTGCCTGAACCTGGCTGTGAGTTTATTTTGGGCTTCCTTCTCCAGGAGAGCCTCAGATCCACTGGGCAGAGGACAAACATGGACTGGCACATGCATGCCTTAGACTCTCTGTGTGCAACATTCGCTGTCTCGCCACATGTCATGGCAAATCCAACTGAATGGGAGTCCCACTTCCCACTTTCTGTCCCCAAAGGGCAGGCACATACTAATTGTTCACCGAATACATTTTGATTGGATGAGTTCAATTTCCCCGTAAAGTTGCATCTTGATTTTAAGGAATTTAAGAAAGCAGAAGAAGCAGGTGAAATAAGATTCCTCCTTTAACAAAAGGCATTTCACAAAGTATTTTTTGGTATGTTGAGTAAAACCAGAATATCATTTTTATAAGGAGATAGGTTTCAATATATTATTGAACAAAAATATTTGTGTAAAATAGTCTGTGTAGAGAGACGTTTAGAAAACTATCTCTGGGGGTGCCTGGGTGGCTGAGTCAGTGGCTCAGTCGGTTAAGCATTGGACTCTTGATTTTGTCTCAGGTCATGGTCTCAGGGTCCTAGGATTGAGCCCTGACAGCTGGCTCTGTCCTCAGCAGGGAGTCTGCTTAAGAATCTCTCTCTCCCTCTACCCCTCTTCCCATCCCACCTCCAACTCAGGGCACTCTCCCTCAAATAAATAAATGCATCTTTAAAAAAAAAAAAACCCCTATCTCTGGATGGTGATATTTCAGCAATTCTTCTTTATTTAAGTTTTCTGTGTTGTTTTAATTTTTTACAACAAGCACAATTGTGTAATGGTTTACACAATTATTTTGATAAGAGAAATAGTAAATTGCTTAGACTATCAACATTTGATAAGGCTTAAATATCTACCATAACTATAAATGTGGCCAAGAGGCAAAATATACTACATTCCTGTCTTAGAACAACACATAAACCCACAAAACCAAGACATTGTTTGGAATTTAAAATAGTTATTTCAAAAATTTTAAGCTAAAAAAAAAGACATTTTTAAGCTATAAAAGAGTCAATACCCAAATATTTCATAGTCTGCTGATACACATACTTTTATCTACAAACTTATAGCAAAACTACCAGATTAAAAAAAATAATAAGAAGAAGAAGAAATGTGTTTTTCAGGGATCCCTGGGTGGCGCAGCGGTTTGGCGCCTGCCTTTGACCCAGGGCGCGATCCTGGAGACCCGGGATCGAATCCCACGTCGGGCTCCCGGTGCATGGAGCCTGCTTCTCCCTCTGCCTGTGTCTCTGCCTCTCTCTCTCTCACTGTGTGCCTATCATAAATAAATTTAAAAAAAAAATTAAAAAAAAAAAAAAAAAAAAGAAGAAATGTGTTTTTCAAACTTACAGCCAAGACACTCCTGCCACAAAGCCAAACTATAGTTTGGTTAGAAAACTTTTTGCCCATACCAAAAAAGCCAAGCAATGTATTACATCGACAACTATTTTTGAGGACCCACCACGTGCCAGAAACTAGAATTAGGCACACGATGCAGCACCCACGCATGTTCAGTGTCCCAGGGAGATGGGCACACGGCCAGGCAAGTTTAACGGCCTGGTCACTTTTGCCAGAGGAGAACCAGAGGCAGCTGTGGCAGGCAGTGGAGGAGCAGGAGCGGCAGCCACAGGTACGCAGGCCCAGAGCTGAGAAAGCATGCCCAGGTAATGTTTTCAGGCTCAGGTATATAGTCTCAGGAGCAGCAAGGAGAGGCTGGAGTGATGGCTGCAACCGCTAATCCAGGAGTCACCTGCCAACTGGAGGAGTGCATTTGGATTTCTCACAAGGACAACTGTGGGCTACATGGAGAAAGGCAGGACACAAGGCAGAACCGGAGGAAGGAGGATCTGAGAGGCCCCAAAGGAGTGGATGGGGACCCATGCAATGTGCCGGGTCAGGACCCCGGAGCCCGGCATCCTAGTGTTGGGGGTGGAGTGACCTCTGGGGGACAGCGATAGAGAGTCACACAAAAGTTTCTGAAAGCCCACTACACCCAAGTTAAAGGCTAGAAAAGAGAACAAGATGTAAAGAGTGAAATTGAGAAATTCACTGACTTGTACACTAACTCATTCCAAGGGGAAAGTGTGTAGTGATGATCCGTGCGTAGACGAGTAAGCTGTAGAACACAGTGACTCTCGAATGACACAATCCTGACCATTGCAGGACTTCTAGCCTGAGAAATAACCTGAGCAGTGCAAGTGGTCCCCGCTGGATCCAAAGCAGGTGGGGATTTCTGTGTGGCCTGAAGCCTGGATGCAAGCCGCTGGTCTCACCCACAGGGAGTGAACACCATCACTGATTGAGGGTACTTGCAACAGGAATTGTTACCTGGTGGGAAGCAGAAGGAATTCAGGATCTCCAGACCAGAAGGCAGGAGGGGGGCCAAGTGGATACATGCCACCTGCAGCCACCTCCCCACCATGACACTTGAGAGCAGCAGTAAGAACTGCTGCCTCCTGGCAGAATCTGCTCTCCACGTGAGGACTTTAGGTCTTCAGAATGAGCTCAACACACTGCCTCCTTCAGCAGGAAAGCTTTCCGCAGTGTCAGCAAGGTGAAACCATGTCCTTGTGACTTAGGGGTTCCCCATTCAGAATCATGATTTATCTTTTTGGCCCAGAATGAAGTTCATTACAGAAAACATTGCACAGACCTTTGGAAGAGCATGGTTACTGCTGCATAACCTACTACAATAACAGTCACTGCTTACAACAACCCACATTTACTATCTCAGAGTTTCCATGGGTCAGGAGCTGGGCACAGCTTAGCGGAGACCTCTGCTCAGGGTCTCATCAGGCTGAAGTCAAGATGTCACTTGGGGCTGTCATCTCATTTGTGGTTCAGGATTCTTTTCCAAGCTCACTGATTGTTGGCAGAATTCAGGTCCTGGCAGTGGTACAACTGAAGCTTCAACTTCTAGAGGCTGCACACCAATCCTCTCACAACATGGTAGTTTGCTGCTTCAAGACCAACAGAAGAGAATCTCTGCTGTTTCAAATCTCTGACCTCTATGTGCTCTTTTAAAGGGTCCCCCTGATTAGGCCAGGCCCACCCAGGATGATCTCCCTTTTGAGGAACCTAAAGTTAACTGATTATGGACCTTAATTACATCACAGTCTTCCCACTTTTGCCACATGACATAATCTAATCATAGGACTGGCATCCCTTAATATTTACAGGCTGTCCTGTAAGGGGCTACATAAGAATGTGACTCACTGGCAGTTACCCTGAGAACTCTGCCTTCCACACCCGGTCAGTTTGAAGGAAAAGAAGGAACATAATCCTGAAATATCAAAGGAAAATCATACAATAAATTCAAGCAGTGTGTTAGGGCTCTCCAGAGAGACAGAGCCAATAGTAGAGGGTGGAAGGGAGAGAGGTTTATTGTAAGAAATAGGCTCAAGCCATTAAGAAGGCTGACAATCCTCATGACATGCCATCCGCAAGCTGCAGGTCCAGGAAAGCCAGTGACATAGTTCTAGTTTGAGTCCAAAGGCCTAAGAACCAGGAGCACCAATGCTGTAAGTCCCAGTCCAAGGGAAGGAGAAAACTAATGTCCCAGCTCCATAGTCAGGCAGACAGTGAATTCTCCCTTCCTCCATCTTTTTGTTCTATCTGGCCTTCAACAGATTGGGTGATGCCCACCACATTCGGGAGGACCATCTGCTTCACTCAGTGCACCAACTCAAATGTTAGTCTCATCCAGAAACACCCTCACAGACAGACCCAGAGGTAATATTTAACCAGCTATCTGGGCACTCTACAATCCAGCTGGGTTGACCCATGAAATTAATCATCACGAGCAGCTTTCCCAAAGTCAGGTGTGGTGGCTAGGGGTGGGTGCAGAGGAAGCTGAGATGGGGAAAATAGGAAACCATGTGTGAAGCTACGTTCCTCTGTGCACATTGATGGAGTCTTGGCCAATCTCAGATTCCGCCTGGCTCACTCGAGTGCCTGGGACAGACGGGCACATAGGGGATGGGGTGGGACTTGGAAGGAGAACCTGGGGTTGCTTGTCTTGGTGAGAAGTGGATTGTCCTGGGCTGGCAGTCTGAGATGGGAGAGCACCTGAGAGCTCAGTGGGCATCTGTGATTTTTTTTTTCTGATTACCACCTAAAGATAACACTGATTGTAGAAAGGTGGAAAGAGAAGAGGGGATTCAGGTAAATTAAATTACATTTCTTTAACGTGAGGAACCAGATCCAGATATATTTGTGGCATAAATGCTTAAAGCATTTGCTTTATTTAATGCTTAAATAGCTAATAAGTGTTGATATCTCTTTTTTAAAAAGATTTATTTATTTGAGAGAGAGAGCATAAGCGGGAGGGGCAGAGAGAAAGGGAGAGAGAACCTCAAGCAGACTCTATGCTGATGCACAGCCTACCCTAGGGCTCAATCTCACAATCCTAAGATCACAACCCTGAGACAACCGAAGCTGCAACCAATGGTCAGACACTTAACCAACTGTGCCACCCAGGCACCCCAATATCTAACTATTAATACTTTGTTGATGCATACTTTTAATTTTTTTAAAAAAATTTTATTTATTAATTTGAGAGAGAGAGAGCATGCATAAGCAAGGGGGAGGGGTGGAGGGAGAGGGAGAAGCAGACTCCTCACTGAGCAGGAAGCCCCATGCAGAGCTCCATCCCAGAACCTTGGGATCATGACCTGAGCTGAAGGTAGACGCTTAACTGACTGAGCCACCCACGTGCCCAATACATACTTTTTAAACATTTTCATATTTATCTACATCATAACCTTCTCCAGGTAGCCAGCTATGAAAAAGGAAAGTGTTTTCTGAAGCTTACTGATAACTACCATGGAACACTGCAAATCCTTATTTTCTAGACAATCTACTAATTGACTCATCAATTCATTCTATTTATTTACTCTCAGAAGCAGCCAACTTCCTAAATGGCCTCCTCCTGGTCCTTACCTCCTGGTTATTCGGGTCTTTGTGTGGTTGCCTCACACTGAATGGAGCTGACCACAGTAAAATGCAGTGAAACTGATGGTGGGTAATCCCAATCGTAGGTGATAAAACACAAGTGCCTTCTGCCATGTTCTCTCTTAGATTGCTCCCTTGAGGGGAAGGGGGCCACCATGTTGTGAGGCCACTCAGGCAGCCCATAGAGAGGCCCCCACCAGGAAGAACGGAGTCCTCCTCACAAAACCAGCAGCATGTGAACAAACCATCTGGAAGCAGATCCTCTGGGCCCAGTCAAGCTTTTGGATGACTGAGGCCCTGACCAGCTTCTTTAGGGCAAACTTCATGAAAGATCCCAAATCAGAACCAGCCAGCTCAGCTGCTTCTGAATTCTTAAACCACAAAAACTGCCATGGTAAGGTTTTATTACTGTTAAGCGACTCAGTTTTGGAGTAATTAGTTATGCAGCAATAAAAACCTAATATACTTAAATGTTCACCAAGCAACTCTTCTTTGCTGGGTTCTGGGTCAAGAGAAAGAAATAGCAGATGGTGGGGCACCTGGATGGCTCAGTTAGTTAGGTGTCTGCCTTCAGCTCAGGTCATGATCTCAGGGTCCCACATCCCTGTTCAGCAGGGAGTCTACTTCTCTTTCTCCTTCTGCCCTCCTCCCGCTCATGTGCACTCTCTCTCTCTCTTAAATAAATAAACAAACAAACAAACAAACAAACAAATAAATAAAATCTTTAAAAAAGGAAAAAGAAATAGCAGATGGCAACTTTCCTACAAGGGCAATGTCTCAGAAGTGGAGGGTCTGGGATGAGCTGTGGGCACCTGGTGGAAATATCAGTGAGAGCAGGGAGTGGAGAGTCTAGACTTTTAAGTGAATAGGGCTGCTGAGGTAAGATGGTGGTATTAAACTAGTTCGGAGCAAGCCCTCTCTACACCCAATAAAATTATGAACGAGTAAGTAAAAACACAAAAACTACTCACACTATTCAAATTTTAGAGCAAGGAGTGCTCAGAGACAGACGTTTCTAGAAGTTACATGTCTCATACTCCATGAGGCTAACGTCTCAGCAGCCTAAGGGAGAGTGTGAAAGGCCAAATTCTAAAAATCTCTAATACTTCCCCAAATTTGAAAACAACCAAGGAACAGAGTATACTTGCCAAAGGAAAAGGCGTGAATGTCCCTCTAACAGCAATCTGTTCCTAACAACAACTTGGTCAGAAGAGAAAAGAATCAACCAGATTTCACCAGTTTCTTTTTCCATGCTTGGAGAAAGTACAAAAGGGAATTCCAGGAGGAACAAGAAAATATAAGAAAAGCTGGGGATGAGAATGTGAGTCAAGCCTAATAGTGGATATTTTACAGAAAATTGTACTTGAGAACGCCCCTCTCTGTTGCAAAATCAGAGAGGGTTTGGGAACTACTCCCAAGGATCATCTCTTTCCCTTCTCTGTTTGATGGGGGAAAGGAAGTTTCTACTGAGCGATGTAGGACTAAGTAGAGGAGAGGGTTGGGGTAGAAAAGAATAAAGTATTTCGTGTTGAGAGTTTGGGTCAGAAGTAGGATTTCTGAGGTTCCAAATGCATTGGAAGGAATTAATCTAAAAATTGAGCCATTTACTACTACCCAGCTGGAAACGTGGGGACCCCAGATCAGGGGCCTGGAAACTGCCACTATATATAAATTACAATAAATAAGAAGAATTGAATTCAAATCTGCTAAGTTTTAGAACTCAAGGTGATTTGTGAATGAGCAGACCTCTGTCTATTTCCAGGCCTCCTCATTTAAAGTAACCCTCCCCACTCCCCTATCCTGGGAGGGGTCCTGGTGGTGGGTTAGGGGTCTGATAGTGAAGCAGACATGAATTTTAGGTCACTTTCATCCTTCTCGGAGGACATGTTTGGAGACCTGTGGGCCAGAGTGGGGAGAAATGGGTTCAGCTATGCAGAAAGAACAACGAAGTTCTCTTCAACCCTCACTACTTTGGTATTTGCAGGGGGTGAGGCTCTTCCTACTGTGAGCAGCTCCACTTTCACAAATATTGAAATAATGGTGGCCAAACAAGAGGATATAAAAACAAAAAAGATGATGAAAATTTTATGACCCCAAAACCCATGCAAGTAGCCGAAAAAAATGTAGCCTTATACAGAAAGGAAACAAATGGTACATGTGTATATTACCAACTTTATTCAAGCAGGGGTAGGAAAAAGAACCAATAGTCAATGACATTGTAACAGAGGCTGTGATGGTCCTTTTTCATGTGTCAACCTGCCTAAGCTCCAGTCCTCAGTTCTTCACACACTAAGCTAGGTGCTGCTGGGATGGCATTTTGTATCGTGATTAAAGGTCTTAGCTGACTTGAAGGGAGAGCATCCTAGCAGGTCGGGGTGAGCCTGATTCAATCAGTTGAAAGCCCTAAGTAGAGAGAGTTCTGCAGTTGGGCAACACCTTTGGCCAGCCATGCCTAACACCTTCCCTGAGATGTGGGGCTTCTCGAGCCAGCCTCAGAACCACCTATACTGTCCCTTGCAGTGGGTCTCTTGATACACATCTCCTACTAGTTCTGCTTCTCTGTCTGAGCCCTGACTGATACAGAGGCCTAAGATTTATGCCTCAAAATCAAGAGGCCCTGAGTTGTACTGAAAGCCTTCTACCAAATCTGCACAAAATATTTCATACCTGTGTTTTATAAAGCATTCCAAAAATACTTGGAAAAAAAACCATAGAAGTTTCTAACACTGTGAGTCTAGCATTTCTCTGGTTCCAAAACAAATATCAAAAATAAATAGAGGTCCATTTCATATAATAAAAAGGCATAATAACCCTAAGCAGATTGTAAGCAAGTAAAATCTGGGAGTGGAATTCAGGAAGAATGTGTTATATTTATCCCAGCAATGAAGGCTTGATTCAAAAACAAACACTATCAATGTAACTCACTCGTGGGAAAAATTAATTTAATGGATACCGAAAATCATTACCATACAGTTTTCATTCCATTGGGATTCATAGTAAGTTAGGAATCAATGGAAACTATATTTGGCTACTAGAAAATTTATATATGTGGCCGTCATCATATTTCTATTCAGTACTGCTGCTCTAGACTCTAGAAAATACTCTGATCCTAGAGAATAAAATTCATTTCTCCCAAATCAATAAGAAAAATATAAGGTACTCAACTGGCCAGTATACACGTGGGAATTCATTCACCTGGATGGTCAGAGGGAGTGGTATACTCCATACCACTGGAGCTTTGTGGGAATGTGAGACAAAGCCACAAAGTGAGGATGGCTCCTCCAAGAGTTGCCACTGAGCCTCAGGAGGAGTCTGCAGGGAATCTAGATGCAGACAAGTAGCTGTGGCCTGAGCCACCAACCACTGGATGCTCAACTGATTGTCACTCAATGGGGGGCCCAGGCAGTGGCACAATCACCGGTCCTGAGCTGAGCCTGCAGGGTGGGGGCTCTGAAGTCACTGAAGTCAGCTGCCCTCCCTGGCCCCCCAGTGCTGGTGGATGTGGGCAGCTCCCACCAGACCTCCTCCTTCTGGCAGCCAGGGTCAGGAAGCTGTGCTTCTCCAGGGTACATACATGGCCCTCAGGGCTGACTACCTGGAGTAGGGCATGCAGGCAGCAGACAGGGCAACAGATCCAGCCATTAGCAATGTCAGGATCTGCCTCAGAAAGCTGTCTGGCCTGGAGTCCCAGCTTTCCTGGGGCAGCTGTCTACCAGTGATTGAGCACAGGGGGATGCTGGGCAGTGCTCCCCTCCAGCACCCTGCCCGGGAGCTGGCTGTGGCTTCCTGCGGGCTGCATCTGGGTTGACTTCTCCCGCTGTGCCACCCCCTTCTTCCTTCCACAAGGGCTGATCCCCCATAAACATGGGTCCTCTTCTATTGCCCATCCCCAGCTGTCTCAGCCTGCTTCTGGAGAGCCCAGCCTGGGGATAAGCTCCATGATGAGGGACACCAGCTTCACCCGTGACCATACGGAGGGAGGCGGGAGATGGGGCCTACAGGTTCCACTTTGTCCTTGCTCATCCCACTCAGCACCCACTTTTTTTTCCACTATGGTCCTTCCAAGCTACAGCAGCTCCAGGCCCCCAACCAGCATCACTCACTTCTACAACTGCATGTAGTTGGTTCCTTTCATTACCCCTTACTTGTTATCACTATGGTAGTTCTGCTCCTGTTTCAAGCCCTGATACAGGGTCCTGAGAAGAAAAATAAAGCTCCAAAAAGGACAAGAAATAAGATGACTTTTGAAATCAGGAGGGCCTTGCCTAGAACATGTGTTTAACTTTTCCGCAAAACACGTTCTTCAGTGCTTATATAATGCTTTACATAACCCCATAGGATTTCATCGGAGAGTTCCTGGATTTGAACCTATGTTTTTGCCTCTTAAGTCATTTGTTCACTCCATAAATGAGGTGTGATTGAAACTCAAAGGTGGGCTTTAGTGAAAGGCAAGAGCCCTGGCAGGAGATGTCAGGTGTGTGCACCTTGCCCTTGGGTACAAGGGCAGGACCCTTCCCCAGGCAGTGTGGAAACCCGAGGACAGTGGAGATGTGCTTCCTACACTCAGTGTCTGAAAGTTACCTGAGAGTTCCAAGAGGATAGTTTCTGGAACCTGTGGGTCCATGGGGCCTTCCCTGATCCCTGAGCTCTGGGCAAAGTGGTCTTGAACTCCATTCCTCCCTCTTGAGCATCGATTCCAGAACCTGCAGGGGGTGAGCCACAGCAGCATTGGGCTCTACTCCACCTCCCTAGTGTGATGGCTGCAGCTTCACTTCCATCTTTGAAATCTGGAACCTTGTATAGTCACTTCTATAGCCATCCCTAAACCAAACCATGAAGGCAGAGGAGTCTGGGGAAGGTCATTCTGTATTGGCTGAGCTGATGCAGTACAAACCACCCCTGACACCAAACCACCTGGTCCCATCCCGTTTTTCTCAGGACACTGGTTACCTTGTAGCAGCCCCCCAACACAGATGGCCAAGTATGACAGGGGACAGCCAGTGCCACACAACCCCACATGGGGGCCTCGCTTCCAGTGACTCTGCGCCTGTCCTCTCACAGACAGTCACCCACTCGGGGAAGGAAGGGCAGGTAGTGATGACAGCAGTCACTCAATGAAGCCTGTTATTTATTGTGCTGAATTCATCATTCTAAATTAATAAATATTCTATCAACATACTTTAACACCATCTATTTAGGGACTCCACGATCACAACATTATCACCCGAGGACTGAAATAACACTCTGAAAAAAGAAGTCAAAATTACACATTCTTGCAGATGGCGAAATCAAAGCTTGTTTGTCAACCAAAGAACAAACCACAACAGTAGGAATATTGATGAACTCAACATCAGAGACAACATTTTTAAAATAAACTTAATCTTTAGGTACTAATTTGGAACCACCTACGAGATACATTAAGGAAAAGAACAAGATGCAAAACATCGGATGAGTGTGTGGTTTGCTAGTACTTGTCTTAAAGAGGGCAAAGAATATATCTGTTATCTATGTTTGTATTTTATGTATACCCTATATGTACAGATGCATATATTATATACATGTGCTTATATAATCCTATACTATTTCTGGAAAGACACAGATGACACTGGTATCGTTGGTGCCTCTGAGGAGGGGATGTGGGTGGCTGTGGGACAAGGATGGCAGAGTTTTTACTACATAACATTTCATACTTTTTAGCTTTGAGCCATGTGCAATTATTGCCTACTGAAAAATAAATTTATTTTTCAAAAATTTTTAAAGATTTACTTATTTATTTGAGAGAGAGAGAGAGTGCACACGCTTGCACGAGTGCAGGGAGAGAGGCAGAGGAGAGGGAGAATATTTTAAGTAGACTCTACACTGAGTGTGGAGTGTTTGACACAGGGCTCAATCTCCGGATCCTAAGATCACAACCTGACCCCAAACCAAGAGTCAGCAGCTTAACTGACTGTGCCACCCAGGCACCCCCTGAAAAATAAAAGAAAATTCTAAAATAAGCAGCAACAAACCCTTAAAAAAACAAATAAACATTAAGTTCCTTACTATCCACAGTATACTGGGAAATGCATACATGGTGGCATACAGTGTCATATTGAAAAAAAAAAAATCTTATATGAGTTCCTCTCAGCCTTAATTCTCAAACTGCAAATACACATCTCAGAAAGAAAGAAAGAAAGAACAGCCAGAACTGGATGGTTTCTTCCAATTAGGTCCTGTGCAGGCCCTTGGGTCTAAGAATCGTCCAGGCCGAGCTTAGCAGCAAAGAGCGAGGTGATGACATCATCTCCCATTTTCAAAGCCAGGTCATACGCTGTCTGGCCATTCGTGTTCTTCTTTTGGATGCTTGCATTGCATCTGCCAAGGTAATGGGCATGAATAGAAGACTCAGGCACTTGAACCTGATGGCCTGGTTCCTCCATGACACAGAGGCCATTCTGGGAGCCTCCTGGCCCCACCTTCCTAAACCTGTCCCCAAGAGACCTTCCCCCATGACCCCACTCTCACGGGTGGCTCTGCCCTGAGACCCTTAGAGGGGCTCTGTGATTTCAACACATTCAGTTGCCAACATTGGCTTCCACTGCATCAAAGTCCTACACCAAGTGTGTTGGTGGGAGGGCAACATTTTCATTGTGCTTTTAAAACCATTCAGTGCTGGGGACCTACCGTGGCATGGTGGCCTCCATTCACAGGGTTAACTGTTCAGGAACTAGGGCCTTCTGTAATCATCACAGGTTGGCTAAGGGACCACTGTGGCCTCAGAAGTCTCCCCCAACCATCAGGAACATACCTCAGTAAAGCAGTGACGCACTCCCTTCCTGCTAGGCCAAGCAGAGCTGCTTCATGAAGAGCTGTATTCTGGAGCCTGTTGGGGGGGGGGGGGGTGGAAATCATCCTGCTAAAGCTTTTGTAATATAGGATGCTATGGGCACACGGACAAAGTCACACCAGTGACATCAACCCTTCCTTGTCTTTTGTCTTTCCTTTCTCCCTGGTGGCACAACTGTTTGTCATTTCACTCCTCAAGTTCCTTGGGTCTCTATTAGGCATTTGCCATTGGAACGTATATGTATTCACGGGGTTACCACATCTCCTGAGTAAATGTATAGTCTTCCTTCATAACTTCCTCTAAACTGAGAACAGAGCACACATTCTATTTACGAGGTGGGGAGAGGGTAGATTTTCTGTGTAACCCACAGTTCAGTTGGGGAAGTAACAAATTGTGACTGCCAACTTTAATTTTGTACGCTGCCCCTCAAACAACATGACTCTAACATGGCAAGGGCACTAAATGGGACACCCTCTTCTGCTTCAGAGCAGAGGTGATACCTATGAATCTGTTCTTCTGAGTAGCTTGGTATTTTATTACCAGACCTTCTAGAATGTGTTTTGCACAGCAGATACATTGTGGTGTTCTGCAAATTTGTATTTTAAAGAAACTCTACTATGAATGAACAAACTACTTAAATCTAAGTATCATGTTGGATGAAGGTACATCTGCTTTTTGTAAATCGTGGATTACCTACTAGAATAAATCTCCACAGTTGAACCCCTAAGAAGCAGACTGATGGTTACATTCACCCCTCCTGGCTACTGGGACAGAACTAAGAGAAAAAATGTTTGAAATTGCTAGTGAAGGAGAGTAGCTGTTGTCCAAAAGCAAACGGCACTTCTCTTTGCCCTTCTCCTAGTAAGACTTTGAATCTGTGTTTCTGAAATCTGTTGATAAGAGGAATCAGTTTTGGTGGAGGATGTGTACTTCTCCTTAGCCATCCCTTTGTGTTGAATATGAGTGTATTCTGGTAGGAAAGATGCAAACAATGGAAACAGCAACACTAGGGTGGGGCTTTCTGCTACCTGCCAAGCTACTGGGAAGTTTCCTTCTACAGAGTTTCCTTGTGTAGAAGTTTTGTGTATAGAGACCACCTAGGCTGCTTCTCTCCACTAATCAAACAAGCTAGGGTAGGGGGACACTTTTTAAATCCTTATTTGCTAAGGAACAATTCACTGAACCTCTTTTGTAGGAAAGCCAGATCTTTGGATGGCTTGTGCCTCAACAGCTGTAAGATGGATGGAGCCCTGAGGTCATATTCCTAGATCTATAGAGGTCCAGCTGGGTGTAGAGGCCAGGCTGACCAGGTCTAAACACTGTGAACTAACAAATATAAAGCAGATTTAGCAGAATTGGCTCTTGGTGGAAAAATCTGCTTTCTTCTATTGGCATAAACTAAAATGGAAGAAGAGATCTCTATGCTCTATTTTGAGGGAGGGCTTCTGGTCTAGCTTTCCTCCCTCCCCCTCCATGTGAGCTAAATTCTGCTAACTATGCTAATGCAGTGGGAGTGACATCGGGCTATTACACACCATTCAGACAGATGGTACAACCACTGAGTTAGACTTAGTAAAGATGGATTGAGATCACATGTGGATAAATGTCAATTTATAGAATGGTAAAGAAGAATGGAAACTGAGGAACACCAAGGAAAAACAGGTAATCTGTTCCATGTCCAGAGTAGTTTCTTCCTTTCAGCTGGACTTTTCATAAGGCTAGGACACAACATACATAAGATTTTGATGTGAGTCAAAATCTGCTCAAGAGATTTTGTATCAGCCACACACATTATACATAAAGTGCTTCAAGAAAAGCTTGTCTGATTCATACAAATATAAAGTATACCTTAATGCAAAACAAGGTGGTGTTATCTTCATGAATAATGATAACCCAAGTGTGGGATAAATGGAGAAGCTGACAATGTGAACCCTAAGAAAAGGTGAGCAAGTAAATTCCAGCCACCAGATACATACACCAAATGTACCAAACATTCTGCTATAAAATAAAACTAAAAAAGGGATTGTGACTACCTGATACGCTGTCCTGTTGGGCAGAAACATAAAAGTGCACATAGAAAAATTAACAGGGATATATTTTGGATAAAAACACTAGCGGACATTTTGAGACAGAGGAAAATAGAAGCAAAGCTCTTTAACTTTGGCTCCGTGTGCCAGCTTGACGTACTCAGCAGTGGGATCTCTAACAGGCCTCAATCTGGTCTCAGTAATAGGTCAGGGGTAGCAGTGTCAGATGGCCCTGCTGCAGCACCGCCAGAGAACTTCCAGTTTGGCAACTTGGTTGGCCCGATATAAGCAGTTAACTAGTGGAGCCTGTTCTCAAGAAACTCCCCACCCCACATTTCCAAAGTAATTTGCAAAAAAACAATAGAACTACAAAGCTGGGAGAGGTCGAGAGGCAGGACAGCCCCAACACTAGGGAAGTGACAGAAGCATGGAGGGGACCTGGATCTGTCCATCCTGCTTCACAGCTGGGGAAACCAAGGCACCAGATCGTGTAGGGAACTCAGATGTGCAGGGTCCTCCCCAATGTGTGAGCATCCAGAGACAATTGGTAAGGTTTTCTTTCTGCAGTAACTTTATGGGTACATTTCCACAGGGAATACACTGGGCCCACTCCTCTCTTAGTGATCTCAACAGTTCAGACCATGATGAAAATGTTGCTTACCATCCCAAGGGCGAAGTAGGACCTGCCTGGCCCGCAACAGTGTAAACTCCTGAGTTAACAAAATGTATCATCATTTATAAGAGCTACAATAAAGTTGGCAATTCAATAGTCCATTTAAAAGTTTGTTTAGGGCACCTGGGTAGTTCAGTGGTTGGGCATCTGCCTTCATCTCAGGGAGTGATCCCGGGGTCCTGGGATGGAGTCCTACATTGGGCTCCCCACAGGGAGCCTGCTTCTCCCTCTGCCTATGTCTCTGCTGCTCTCTGTGTCTTGCCCAAATGGGGAAAGTAGAGGCAGTTAAGTCTCTTATTAAGGTCAAAATGGGTTAAAATGGCTCCTGAGTGGTTCAAATTGAGGGGGGCATGTGCGTGGATTGACTCTGCTCCAGCAGAGCCCCACAGTGGCCACTGGCTGCTGGCTGCTGGCTGTGACACCACACCTGGGCTCTCCTTCCACTGGATCTTACTTACAGGCCCCACTGCTGCTCGGTGTCTGCTCCTCTCTGCACGAGAACCGGAATCACTTCATGGTGCTTATTCACGACAGCCACGATTATAACGGGTCGCTCTTCGCCATCCTTGCAGTTGGGATCTGCTCCCTGCAGCATAAGAAGGACGAACTTGCCATGAAACTCTGCTCTCAGCAGCATCCAACTGCCACCCTACGATGCATAACAAACATGCCGGCAGAACTAAAGTGCTTTCAGTCACAAGAGAAGAGAATCAGGACACCCAAGATCTAACCGGTAATGGACCGAGCCGCAAGCCACTCCTGCTCCCCTTATCAGGAGGGGTAGGCACCCAGAGCCTGACTATTTTAGGAAGCAGGAAGGTCACACAGGGTCACACACCAGGGATTCTGTCCACCTTTATGCACATTATTTGGGCTCATATGACTTTTTCCTTTGCTATAAAAACTGGCAACCAATAACCATTAATGTCAAGTTCTTAACTGGCCATTAACTCTACTTCCAGGCAGTTTTAAATGAAATGGCACCGTGGTTATCACAATACGGAGCAAGACTCCCATCTGAAAGAGACAGAGGTGTACCAAGAGGCTGAAATCCTCAGAGACTTGTTTTTGGAGTTGCACTGACCTCATCCAGCAGCTCTTCAATCACAGAGACTCTCCCTTCCCCTGTGGGTCCGACTTCCTTCAGCAGGAGCCTGTTTTCAGGCTGCAGGATTATACAACAAGGTCAATTCCATCACCACAAAATATTACTGTGTCCCCTGCCTGGACTCAACACTCCAGGCAAATATTTCCTCTCTGAGGTTGAGTTCTGAGCCCCAGGGACAGGTGACTGTGAGCTTGTGCATGTGTGCATGTACATGGTTTTCAAAAGCCATCAGCACAAATAAACCCAGCTAATGTAAATCTTGCTGGTCTCTCATACCTTGTCTTAGGTAAGGATACTACACTGACATGGTTTATATTTATTAAGACAGGGATGCAATGAGAAACCTCACCACCCCAGAAACCCCACACTAGTTTTATTACTATTTATTACTATATATAGTCATAAATTTATATATATTTATATATATGAATATATGCTTTTCCTAGGAAAAGCAACCAGGTGAATCCTAAAATTTACTCTGCACACTTTATGAAGTGTTCAGAATCAGTCAAAGTATGACTGTTCAGAAAATGTGCTCACCTGAATGAAGCATGAGTAAATTGGTAGTCAGCTTTTGTCTGGGGGAAAAAAGCTCTCACCTATCATCAGAAATCTGAAGAATTTATTATATGCTCTATTTTCAAAATGTGATAAAATTCCCCTTTATATATAATTTTTCTTTATGGAGGATTGTAAATTCTTGTTGCTGCAAGGCTGAAGAGGCCATCTGGAAGGCAGGAGACACTACTTTTAGTATGCTTCTGCCACTAGACCTGAGGGTGACTTGGGGTAATCCCAGGACTCCCATTTTCCTGTCTGCAAAGTGAAAATAATATATCTACCTCCTTCTGGCTCTCTGGAGAGCCATTAGGATGAGGACATAGGTCAAGGCCTGTGAGACTTCCAAAAGAAGATCCTCGGTTCAGGCCATGTCCCTTCTGCCCCCTACTCTAGAGTGATTAGCTTGGAACAAGGTACTCTAATAGTGAACCCTCAGGGAGTCTTAGGGGGCACACTTGTTCTTAAGTCCACTCCATATGGAGAACTATACCAGAAGGCACTTGAATGTCAACCTCAAGAGGTCTGAGACCTTTATAGCTTTTGTTCATGATTTATTTTCATTACCAAGAACTGTGCTTGGTATATGTGTGCTCCAAATAACCACTGAATGAGTGAACCACTGAATGAGTGAACCACTGAATGCTGTTATTATTCGTCTGATATTTATCCTCTAAATACAAATGAGAAAATAAAGGCACACAGCAATGGGAGATTTGAGTCACATACAGAATAAGTGGGTGGAGTCTCCAAAACTGTTAAAGTTTATGCAACTGTATATTTCTCTTATACTCATTGACAATACTTTGGAGAAGGCCAAGAGTACAAGGGATCATAAGCAATATAGGTTAATGTAATTCTAAGGTCTCCTTCCCAAAATAATTGGTGTTTATGACATGCAAAGCATATGGTTGGGAAAAAAACAAGATGAGGTAATAAATCACCTGTCTTTGGAGAAATCTTGATATAAACTGGGTGCCAGTGTGCGCACCTCCAGGGGTGCACTGCAGGTCTGGCTTTACTGAAGGTGGAGGAGAGAACCCACATGTACCCATCTCCACCTCAGAGGAGATCTAGGCTTTGGGCTTGTTGCTAAGAACATCTGTCCTTCCTACTGCAGCTGAAGAGAACCAACTGAAAGGCAAGGTGGGGGCTGAACAAGCGTACCCACTGTCTCTTTCTCCAAAGGTCCAGTTAAAAATGTTCGTGGTCTATATTTTTGAAAAACAAAACTCTTAACAGCTGTGGGAAACTCTGGAAGGATGCCAGCAGTGAATCGGGAATTGTGAAGAATTCCAAAGACTGAAAGTAGCTGGAATCTAACTGAAAGGGAAAACAAAGCAAAGAAAAACCAGCTGAAGATGCCAGAGATAGAAGTATGTTCCCTCCAGGGAGCCCCGCAGCTCAGTTAATCCACATGGAAGGCTGGTGTTGGACACAGGCTGGATTCATGAGCATTCTATGAAAGGGCTTTGTTGTTAAGTGGTGTCCTCCTCTCCCTCCTGTGCTCTCTGCTTAAACCCTGATAACTCTTTTCCAGAGTTCATGATTTGCCTAACAAAGTCTTCTACTGGGGAGAACTGGGTGCAAGAAGGGCAGAGCCCAGACCTCTGTGACAGACACAGGGAAAGAGAGTAAGGAAGACAGCTCCATCCAGGAATGAAACACCCTAGAGCCCTTCACAGCACCATCCCCACCTCCAGAGGAAAGGCAACTAAGAGAACCCCAAGGCTTTCTCCTGTCCTCTGCCCAAAAACGCTCCAGGGAGGTCTGCCACACAGATTCCCATCCACCCCCTCAGAAAGCTGAAGCCTGAACACCCATGGCAGGCACTGGCACTACTCAAACTAGCCCTTCACTTGTCAACATGACCTGGCAACCAAGGACCATCACATACTTGAGACCAACCAAAAACATGACAGAAAAAGACGGACAGACAGAACTGACCTCAGAAGAAACAGAGGTGATTTGGGAAACTAACAAGAACTTTAAAATAATTCTAATTCATAATCTTGACATATTTTAAAGGATTCCATAAAATAAAAATATACTTATAAAAAAGGAACAGAAAATGAAAAAGTATTCTTCCATTTAAAAAATCTCAAAGTAGGGCCACCTGGCTGGCTCAGTCAGGAGAGCATGCAGCTCTTGATCTCAGGGTTGTGAGTTCAAGCACCATGTTGGGTGTGGAGCCTACTTTAAAAAAAGTAGAATAGAATAGAATAAAATAAAGTAAAATAAAATAAAAAATCTCAAAGTAAAACATTAAACAGACAAGCCTAAAAAGGACAAAGGAGTATACATACTGTGAGCTGCTCCTTTTCTTGAAATTTTTTGGTCTTGAAATTCTTTGTCCTCTTGACTTTTTCAGTGGTATCTGAGGTGCTCTGGCTGTAGTCACTTACTGAAATGATAGAGTCAAGGACTAAGACGATGCCCCCCTACCACTCCCCACATATAAAGAACTATCCTACTAGCATGCCCCTCAAGAGGTCAGAAGAATAAAATGGCTTTTATAGAAGTGTCTATGGGATCAAATCTCACAAGGACTCCCAGAGCCACTTATCTCAGTCCAGGCAGGGCCAGAGGATGAGTGGGAAGGCGGGGGAATATAATATATAAATAGTTTTTAGGCCCAAAAGAACACTCCCCACAACTTCTCTTCCCAAGGTGTGTGAAAGAATTAAAAAATCTCACTCCTATCTTCAGAGATGCCAGAAGAGTAAAATGGCTGGAACATTAAAGTAAGATGCGTGGTTGGGCTGGCAAATTTCAAGCAACTGCCTGCCATCCTTGCCAGGTCAGTGTGTTTCTGGTCTATCATCTTAAAATCACTGTGAGAGTATAACTCACCCAAGCTGGACCTGCTGCCAAATGGCCCATCACCATCCTCGGTGACACCGTTCAGAAAGTGGTTGCTGAAATCTACCGGCTTGCTGAGGTAAAGGTTCTGGGCAAAAAAAAGTGTAAGCAGCATGAATGATGAAGCGTCTTTGTCCCCACAGAAGAAATACTCTCCCTGATAACCTGTTCCTCTCTTCATTAAGGGCTGCTCTATTTACACAGTCAAGCCCAAACCCAGACATCCTTCCCGACACCTACCTCCCCTCACTGTGATGTTCTGTGTGTTATGCCTCTTAAGTGGCTCCTCGGTCTGGCTCCTCCTTTCTGTCATTATAGCCACAGCCCCCCTCTTCAGACACCAGGCTGACTCCATTCCCAACCGGTTCCTGCCAGCCTACCTTCCAGTTGGCTGCTCCAGTCATCTTTCTACAATTTATAAGTAATAGCATTCTCCTCTTGCTTAAAACCCTCCATATCTTGGAATTAGGGTGGCAAGATGGAGAAGCTCAGGCTACTGAGTTTGAATCCTGGTTCTATCACTCATTAGCTTAGAGACCCTGGAAGAAGGTGACTAAATTTCTCTGTACCTCAGTTTCTTCACCTGTAAAGTGGACATAGTAGACCTGAAAGGGATGTTGTGAAAGTGAAATGAGGTAAAATGGAGGTCTATAAAATTAGGATAGGTGATCCACAGTCCAGACCTGGAATTCTTTATCCACCTGGACCGATCCCACAGTGTGACATCCTGCCACCACCCTCACATGGCTGCCTCTCTTGCCGCAGGGAATCACCTACTGCTGCCTAACGCTAGAACACACAGGCTGAGAAAAAATACATTTAAACCTGGGGATTATTACTCTACTTCTATCTGATAGATAGCATGTTGGAGATGCACTCAGTGCCCACCCCGTTCCCCTAACTGATTAGCAACACCTCCCAGCTTCTGGGTTGGCTGCTAACACCTCACAGCTGGCCAACTGCCTCCACAGACGGGTGCCATCTTGCTCTAGAGGTTACGTCCCTCCTTTTCTTGCCTCAATTGGGACAACCTGGTGGTGTGATGCACCTTCAGAGCTCCTCATGGATCAGGCTAAAGCTAGACCTTATATACGACCACTCAGCCCCTCCCCCTGCCTTGTCTCATGCGCCTTACTCCCCTTCTCCTCAAGCACTTCCCTGACCCACATTCTGCCTAGCCACACAACCAAAAACATGGCCTTTAATGCTTTACCTGACTTCAAAACACTTTCACGTGTGTCAGTGTACCTCAGTTTCCCAGCCTCCGAGTTAGGCAGTGCTTGTGTGTCTGTCCTAATTTTAAGGACACTGCTAGCCTCCTGCTGGGCACACAGCTGGGGCCTGATAAATGCTAGTCCCCATGCTTTTCCTTGCCTTCTGTACCCATCTTCTCAACCACTCATTCTTTTATATATTCTGCCTTCTTGTCCAATGAAACTAAAGCTACTGGTATGAATCAATTAATGTTGTCACACACTACAGGCACTGTAGCAAAGTTCCAGTCACCATAGAAGAGGGTAGATTGAGGGAGACAGAACCACAAAGTTTGGTTTATTTCTTATAAGCAAATAGGTGAAAATACACACAGGAAAGGATTTTTGTCAGTCTTTCACCTATACTCAGACTTCAGTGAGCATAAATAAGCCTGAGAACCAGTGGACCCACAGAGTAGGTAGTAGTTCCTGTTCTTATTACACCTTTATGTGCCTGAAACCTGGCTTCTCTGAGCTTTAGTGCAGTTATTCTATTTCTATGATATTGCTGGCCTTTAGTCAAGTTTTACAACATTTGGAATTAATGCCTTCTTGGGACTACACACAGAAGCACTTTGATATAGTATAAGCTACAATTTACTAGTCAGTCAATTTTTAAATGAACAGCTTTTAAAGGTTTTACTCACCTTGTTTGATACTTGAATATAATTCAGCCGGATGCTAACTTCATAGCCATCTTCGTGGACAGTAGCAGAGATAAGCTTTTAAAAAAGTATTAGAGAAAATTCACAAACATGCACATGGGACTTAATGTCCTGAGCAACAGCCAAGAAATCTTGAGGTGTTAAACTGCAAAATTAATCAAATATTTAATGAACTCAAAAGAAGGCAAGAAAAAAGAAACAAAGGAACAAAAACTAAGTGAAACAGAGTACAAACAGCAAAATAGTAGACACAAATTCAGCCAACTCTATAATTCCATTAATTGAAAATGAATTAAATTAACATTCCCATCAAAGAGTAGAGACTGCCAAACTGGGTAAGAAAGAAAGACCCAAATTAATACTCTAAAGAGACACACTTTAAGTTTAATCAAGCCATCTGGCTGGATGTCATCACCCAGGTGTCCTGAGGGGCCAGAACAAGGCCAAGTATCACAGTTGAGCAGCTTTCTTTGTAAGTATCAAGAGGAAATTTCTATCAAACAGAGGTCAGCAAATACTTTAAGGATCAGATAGTAAATATCTTAGTTTTTTTGGGCTTTTTATGGTCATTGCCATTGTAGCACGAAAGCAGTTATGGACAAGAAGTAAATCCAATAAAACTTGATTTACAAAACTGGGTGGCAGGCCTGATTTGCCCCACATCCCATAGTTTGCAGATGCCTGGATTAGGGCAGAGAATGAATAAACCACCAAAATAGATTATCAAAGGAAACTGAGCAATACTTGACAATGAAATAGCTTCAGTGTTGGCCTATTTGGTGGCAGAGGATCAAACGGTGATTTTCAAAGGTTCCTTCTAGTGTCATGACATATGGAAGAGGTCCTCTCACAGAGCTCTTTATAATGACTTGTAATGCTAGAAAAAGAGCATGGAACCCAGGGGCTGACAGACCCACTTCAAATTGTGAATCCCCTGAGACCTATCAGTGCAGTCCTGGGCAGGTCACCAAACTTCTCTGAGCCAGTTTCCCTGGGTGCCAAATAAGGCTTGTTCTGATTATCTACTGCAGCATAAAAAAACCACCCCAAACTTAGCAGCACTAAACAACAACCATTTTGTCAAGTTCATGGTTTCCAACAGGGCATAGCAGGGATAAACTGTCTTTGCTCCATGTGTCTGACACCTTACCTGGGAAAACTCAAATGGCTACAGCTAGCTGCATGATTGGAAGCTGGAATGACCTGGACTTCCATTACTCATCTGCCTGGCTCCTGAGCCAGGATGACTCAAGGACTGGGTTCAGCTATGGCTGCAGAGGGGTGCTCATACCTGGGCCATTCCATGGGGCTTAGGCTTCTCATGGCAGGGGGGCTGGGCTCCAGGAAGGAGCTTTGGAGGGGAGCTTGCCAAATAAGAGAGGAAGCAGTGCAGTCTCATAGGACCACACCTGGGGAGTCCCGTAGCCCAACTGCCTGCCACAAGCCCATTCACATTTGAGGTGAGAAGACAGTGACTCTACTCTTTGAAGGGAAGACTACCAATGAATTTGTGGCCATTAAAAAAAAAAAAAAAAAAAAAAAAAACGCTGCAAAGGTAATATTCCTACCTTGTAGGTTTGTTATGAGCACTTGAGATGGATGAACACAATGCATATAGTGAGGGCATCGTGAAATGGCAACTCTTATGATTACTAATGCTGCTAATATAGACTGGATTGACATTTGGCTAGGCTGAATTCTTCTGGGTTTTTGTTTTTGTTTTTGTTTTAGCTCTGAGCACCAGAATCTCCATAGAATGGGGCCTCTAAAAGCATGTAATGTTCACAATTTACTATCTTAGGTCAGGTGCCCAGAAGCAGACTCTGAGACAAGGTTCATGTGCAGGTGATTTGTTAAGGCGGCGCTTGCAGGGGAGGACAGTAAGCAAGGCGGAAAGCAGGACAGGAAAGGGAAAAGAGCCAAGTAAACTGCAGTTTCAGATGAATTCAGTGGAGGAGAACTACAGCCTGATCTCATGGGACTCTCTGGTGTGGAAATTCCATCCAGAGCTCACCCACCTTTCCCATTCTGGGTTCTGCAATCAAGGCCCGGAATTCAGGGTTGTTCTGAGCATAAGACCTGAGGTGGGCAGAGATATGATCCAACTGTTTTCTCCAGTATCCTAAAGAAAAAGAGAAACCCATCCTCATGGATAAGTCTTCTGAAGCCAAGAGAGAAAAATGCCCATGTGCAACATGCATTCTCAGAGAGGTTATTTTCCTTTGCCAACTTTGTGATAATTTTTACTTACTGAAACTCAACTATGTACCAGAATAAGTTCCATTTTGGTTCCCAGGGTTTTTTTTTTCCCACACATAATTAACCAGAAAATATTACAGAATCTCCAAATAACATATTTTGATGGCCACACTTGGGGTCTTTTTCTTTTATTCTTTTAAAATTAACCATATTGAGGGGTGCCTGGGTGGCTCAGTCGATTAAATGTCTTCCTTCAGCCTAGGTCATGATCTCAGAGTCCTGGGATCAAGCCCTTAGGGCTCCCTGCTCAACAGGGAGTCTACTTCTTCCTCTCCCTCTGCTTCTCCTCCACCACTCATGCTATTGTCATCTCTTCCTCTCTCTCTCAGATAATAAATAAACAAAATCTTTTAACAAATAAAATTAACCATATTGAGATATAATTTTTAAGTGTACAGATTGAGTTTCAGCAAGTGTATATACCCTGATCAATATGAAGGACACTTCTATCACTCCAGAAAACTCCCTTGTGCCCCTCCACAGTCTGCACAGGGCTTGAAACACATTTGAATTCATTCATTGCTACCAGTTGACACTTGGGAGATTTTGCACAACTCTGGATTTCTGGTCTCTCATATGCAAGAGATAAACATATAGGAAATGTCTAGAGCAGACAAATCCATAAAAACAGAAAGTAGATTCGCAGTTGCCAGGCATCTGGGAGAGGAGATGTGGGGAGTGATTGCAAAAGGAATACTGGGTCTACTTTTGGAGTAATGAAAATGTTCTGGATGTAGAGTCATGATGCTTCTGTACTGCTATACTAAATATCACTGAATTGTACACTTTAAAATGGTTAAAATGGTGAATTTTGTTGTGTGAATTTAGAATGGTAAAAAAAAAAAAGATAATGGCAGATAGCTATAATGACACAGACTAACAACATTTCTACTGTAAGAGTAGCAATCCATACATGCCATTTGATGTACGGACTAGACAATGGAGCTATGAGTCAAAACATCAGAGTCCTGGGGCACCTGGGTGGCTCAGCTGGTTAAGCAGCCAACTCTTGCTTTTGGCTCAGGTCATGATCTCAGGGTCCTGGAATGGAGCCCCACGTCAGACTCTATGTTCAGTGGGGAGTCTCTCTTTCAAGTGGGGAGCTTGAGAATTCTCCCTCTTTCTCTCTCTGCCCCTCCCCACTCTCTGAAATAAATAAAATCTTTAAAAATTTTTTATTTTTATTTTTAAAGATTTTATTTATTTATTCGTGAGAGACACCCAGAGATAGGTGGAGAGATAGAGGGAGAAGCAGGCTCCCTGTGGGGAGCCCAATGTGAGACTTGATCCCAGGACCCTGAGGGACGCTCAACCCCTGAGCCACCCAGGTGCACCTAAAATTTTTTTAAAAATAAAAACATCAGAATAGTAAAAGTTTAAGAGCTATATAATACAAAGGAAAAATTACCTAAAGAAAAACAGTGGAATTTACTTCTTCTGTATAGAAATAAATCTAAAGGAAGAAAAAATGCAATTTTCTCTCAAAGAAAGAGGGAGATACCCCCTGACAAGAATGTATACCTTTTCCCTCACCTCTTCCTGGGCTGACGGCTGTGAGGAGAGGTTTATGGTCACTCATTTTCTCCTGCCTCTGCTTCTGAGAAGCCATTTCCAGTTCCTTTTTGGCTAGCAGAGTGCCAGATGGGTAGAACAGTCCAGTAGTCTGTGTGCTCACGTTCTTCCAAGTCCCAGCATTAGGTCTGGATAAAGGAACCCTTGGGGACTGCCAGGCAGATTGGGGCTATAAGCAAGGCAGAAAACATAAAATACTGGAATAATTTAATTAATTCTTCATATTACTTATAGAAAAGAATTCTATCAGAAGTAAAAATATCCCCAAGAAACTGCACTTTGAATTAAAAAGAGGTTTTCAGCCCTTGCCTTACCTTCCTTGCTTCTGTCTCTCCCAGCAACTCCCAGTCTGATCCATAAAGCCAGCCTCATCTGCTCAGACATTTTACTATCTCAAATTCAGCTAATCAACTGAACTGATATTCTCTGTCTTGCTGCCTGAGGCCTGAAAGAAATCTAACCTCTCACTTCTACAATCCAATGGAGCATAGACTTTACTATTCATCCACATGCAACCACTGGTCACCAATATTTTCTCTGAGATGCTTCTGCGCCTGGATGTGGGAACTTGAGAGGACCATCATGTAAGGTTACGTAGGTTGTACACTGCACAACATCACTGCTTCTAAAGGAATACCATTCACATGGTGGGTATTATATATTTGTGAATTCAGTAGGACAATTTTTCTGGTAGATGAAAGAAAATGTCTTTCTTACAAAATTAGTATATTATGATCAATTTCCAAAAATCGCAGTCAAGTGTCTTGAGGAAAGAACCCTCTGTCTCCTTTGCACAAAGGTTCCACATGGGCTATTGCAGTCTCAGGATCCATAAATCTCAGTCTGGGTTAAGAAGGGCTATAAGCCCCCTAAAAATGAATGCACAGCTGCTGAGTACATGTGCATCCTCTTTAATAACTATCAATCTTCAAATTCTTCTAATGAACAACTAAAAAAGAAACCTGAAAAGACTTTATGTAGCTTAGAGAAATTTACAAAAGGCTAATACCAAGCTGGTTAGAGATTAAGTCCTTCTGAAAATAACCCTGTAAGATTTTCCTTAAACTGTGCGCTGTTGTAATAAATGGCAAAAACAATTTATTACGCTTGATACAAGTTTTCTAAAATATAAAAGATCAGGAGCAAAGTTCCTGGTAAGCCACATATGAAATTCACGAGAAGTATATTTGTATCATGTATTTTAAATCCAATTCTCCCTCGTGACATTATATTGATTTACATTATTTATATTATTAGTCTTGCAGATGCAATTAGACCTCAGTCTACTACAGATCAATCTTTGGATTCTGAAGAAATCACTCAAGTGTTTAAAACCTAAATTGATCGAATTTATGTACACATCTCATCGAGAATCCAAGTGAAAGGTCTATGTGTTTTGGCTCTCTTTCCCCAGGTTTGATCCACAAGGCAGAGTAAACAAATTCAGGGTTTTAAGGTATTTCCCTGGCACCAGTGCTTACTACAGTGCAGGCCTCACCTCAGCAAAAGGGCCAAGTTCTCCAGCAGCTAGATCCAGGCTATTGTCCAGGCTAAGTCTTCCCAAGGACTTTACATAAATACCACAGGAACCACAGAATCGGGCAGATGGGTGATTGCTGGCCCCACATTTAGGGCAAACAGAATAGCAAGCAGAAACGCCCAGCTAGAGGACAGAAAATATTTTTACACTTTCATAAATATTAGAGTCCTAATTTTCCCACGTAAATTATTCTCATACCATACGATCACCAGCCACCAAAATAACATACGCCTATACCCCTGACTCTGCAAGTCTACCTTCTAGAACTTATTCTACATATGGACAAGTACACAAAGAGGTATATTTAAGACCATTCCCTGCAGGATTGTGGTCTTAGAGAAAATAACTGGAAACAACCTAAATGTCCAGCAATAGGGGATGGCCCAAATGTATCATAGTACATACAGATGGTGGTATATTATGGAGCACTAAGAATGAGGTTATTAACGAGGTATGGTTCTAGGTGAAAAGAACAGGATCAGCGTTTGTATGAAACTACTAGTTTACTTATTAACACACTGAATGGCTCAAAGAACACTTACACGCTAGGTAACAGTTAACTGCTTCTGGGGTAGGCTCTGTGAGCCTGGGATGAGAAGGGAGTTTAACACTTCACATGAAAACTGTTGTATTATTTACATGCAACGATCAAATAAATGACTTTCAGTGTTTCATTGAAAAGGTAAGGGGTGCCGTGCCTGGGCAGCTCAGTGGGTTAAGCATCTGGCTCTTTGTTTCCGCTCAGATCATAATCTTAGGGTCCTGGGATCGAACCCAATGTTGGGCTCCACGCTCAGTAGGGAGTCCGCTTGAGGATTCCCTCTCCCTCTGCCCCTCTCCCAACTCTCATGTTTTTTCTCTCTCTCTCTCACTAAAATAAATAAAACTTCTTTTTTAAAAAAGCAAGTAGATGATCCATAAAAGAAGAACTGTCAAGAGTCAACAAATGCTTGAAAAACTTTAACCTCAAAGAAATGCAAAGCAAAATAGCAATGAGAGCCTTCCCAATTTAAGAGAATTATCTCTGTCTCCAGATTCTTAGGTAAATAGGTGCTAATATTCAAATCCCAAGAAGTGATTTCTGCAAGGTGGGGGAAGAGGAGGAGCCTGGCTCTCTCTAGGGTAGTGGTGAGACCTTAGTACCAAAAAGCTCAGATTTAAAATACCCACCGTGGCTCCACACGAGTCACAGAAGTAAGCCTCCCGGCGATTCCTATGACCATACTTGGAGCAGGAAATTGTCTCCCCTTTCTGAATGGGAAGAGAAGGGGCTTTATCTTCACTGTGCGTGGGCTGATGAACACAATGGCATTTATCAATAGGCAGATCAATACTATATTCTGCAATTCCCCTCTGAGTCCAGGGGGAAAAAGCCCCAAATCAATGCAAGCCCTGGAAATAAGGAATTTTTGCCCCGAAAGAGTAGTAAAACTATGATGAGCTTCACCAACTAATAAATTAATATAAAGAAGAGACATTCAGCAAGTCGATGCCTCACACATCTTGATATTCCTCAGTATCTTTAATACCAAAGGTAGCAAGCCTTTCATTAATTTACCACAACGATATTTATAAAAGAAAGAATGTAAGCAGACCTAAGTTCTACCTAAGGTGTCACAATTGAGGTTTATCTTCTTTCCTTTAGGGCTCTGGTTTCCACCTGGAAATGTGAATTTTTATTTTCCATCCCTGACACGTGAAAAGAATTTTATTTTGGGGAGAGAGAGAGAATTGTGTCATGAGAATTTCTGAAACTTTGTTAGGTAGGCCTGGATTAGAATCTGCTCCTGCAGGGATCCCTGGGTGGCGCAGGTTTAGCGCCTGCCTTTGGCCCAGGGCGCGATCCTGGAGACCCGGGATCGAATCCCACGTCGGGCTCCCGGTGCATGGAGCCTGCTTCTCCCTCTGCCTTTGTCTCTGCCTCTCTCTCTCTCTCTGTGACTATCATAAATAAATAAAAATTAAAAAAAAATCTGCTCCTGCTACTTACTGCCTAGGAAGAGACTTTCTCATCAGATAAAGGAAGATTAGAGTATTCATCACTGCTATGTGATCATCTATTATGTGTAGACACATAGTGCCGAGCACTGCTCCTCTAACCTCACATCAAACCAAAGGACAGATCTGTGAGGTGGGCACTATCACCACCTGTGTTTTACAGAGGTTGGAAACTGAGGCATGGAGAAGGTGAGATCCAACATTTGACCTCAGGCCATCTGATTCTAAAGCCTGCCCTTTATCCATGCAACCTCTTCAATACAAGAGCCTCTTCACAGGTCTGTAGGTGGGGTTCAGATGCTTCAGGGCAATTAAGTATGGAGGGATGCTTAGCATAGGGGCAGGCTCCATAGACCAGCTTCCCTTCTTTCTCTTGCTTTCCACAGATCCCGATTTCTTTTTTTTTTTTTTTTTTTAGATCCCGATTTCTTTAAGAGAAAGAACTATACTTCACATTTTCCCCCCCATCAATATAGTACCTTGTACCTTTGCACATGGGAGACACGCAAATAGTTACTGAATTAATGAATCAATGAATAACTGATACAATTGATAACTGCCACATATTCCACATACAAAACTAAGAATGTCACCAGGGAAGATGTTTTTCTAAGGACCATTTTTCCTCCAAGACTGATATTTTGGTCAACTTTTTTTTGCCTAGCTATATCCTGTTTTACTCGAGGGACTGGTCTGTTATTCTAAAACAGACATCTATCCAGAAAGATAGAATGAAGATCTCTGTTTGTATATACTTACCCTTATCCCATTTCTGTGCAATTAGCGAGAGACTCCTTAGGGCAAATCAAGAGATAAATGCTTTGCACACTTTGCTTCAGACTTAAATTTCAAATGTATCCTCCTGCTGCAACAGGGTTTTGATATAAAACTTGCTGACCTGGGTTTCTAAATATAAAGCCTTCAGATCTTTTATTTAAATGCATCTATTGTTCAGGGCACATGGGCAGTTCAGTCAGTTAAGCATCCAACTCTTGATTATAGCTGAGGTCATGATCACAGGGTTGTGAGATCAGGCCCTGCATCAGGCTCTATGCTTAGTGTAGAATCTTCTTGAAATTCTTTCCCTCCCTTCTCCCTCCCCCTGCTCATGCCCAACCTCTCAAAAATAAATAAATCAATGAAATCTTTAAAAAAAATGCACCTACTGTCCAAGTGGATTTTTTTAAACAGCATTGCTTTAAAGAAAGAAAAGTTATTTTATTCCATTCATATTAATGCTGCTAAATAAAGAATAGACATAGGTATCAGACTGAATATGCATTGTTACTTCTATGGCACTTTAATTATATATACTCTCATTGTGACATCCAAACCCTGATACACCATCCAAAGACAAATCAAATCCTGAAAAATCAACTTTGTAATTGTTCCGGAAACCATTTTGCTGATAGGTGAGACCCAGAAACAACTACATCTCTGATGAGTAGTAAAATCAACTTAAGAACATATTCACTACTGTCTCAATTTCAAAAAACAACATGGCACAGTCAGTAAAGACATACTTGACCATGAATGAAATATGAGAGGGTCCACTTCTACACCAGCTGTTACCAGCCTTCCATGAAAAATTATTAAATGATATTGTAAGAAATTGCTGATTTTATAGAATCCCCCCTAGAGTTAAGACTTTGAAAAAAATTTTGTGTTGGTGAATATATAAAGTGCTCTCCAGATTTAGAAATGTTGCTTTCTGTGTCTCTCTCCAACCTCTCACTTCTTTCCTCCTCTGCAAATTACATTTCTTCATTATTTGACACTGGACATTCAGCAGCCACCAAGTATAGGTCTGGTCCATGTGGTCTACCTACCTGCTGTGATGAAGGCAGGGCCCCCTCACAGGTGACACAGTATTTCAAGTAAGCTGGATTCCCTGTGCCACAGGTGTGGCAGACTACTTTCTCCTTGGAAACAAAGAATAAGAAACACATTTTTCTCTAAGCCAATAACTGTGCAAAGAAATCATCGAGCAGTCTTTTCAATCAGCCAGCTATGGACCCTATTTTAACACCCAGACCTTGATATTGGATTGGCTTAGGAATTACTACAACATAAAGAGTGTCAGACAAAGGAAAATCTTTTTTTTTTTTTTAAGATTTTATTTATTTATTCATGACAGACGCACAGAGAGCGAGAGGGGGGGAGAGAGAGAGAGAGAGAGAGAGAGAGAGGCAGAGACACAGGCAGAGGGAGAAGCAGGCTCCATGCAGGGAGCCCGACGTGGGTCTCCAGGATCACACCCCAGGCTGAAGGTGGCGCTAAACCACTGGGCCACCAGGGCTGCCCGGAAAATCGTTTTAAAAGCAACAAAACCCAAATAGAACTGAAAATGGGTATTCATTTGGCCTCAGGAAGGCAAACAGAAAATTCTGCATCAATTTTGTGTGTTTTTTGTGTCCCCCCCTCCCCACAATGTGGGAAACATGATAGCATTCCCACTCTCCATCTCATGGCTCGAACAATCAACAGAAAAGCCCAAGACTAGCAAAAGCTTAACTATGTGTTTATGAGTAATCTTGTAAACAGCCCATGGGACTTCATGTTAATGAATTTAGGTTTGCTCTGTAGTTTCTCACCCAGAAATGCAAAGATGAAAAGACTGTCTTAGAAAAATGAATGGTTAAGTGCAGCTTTCCAAGTTAGGAAATTGAGGATAAGAGGAAGGAGGAAAGGAAGGAGGAAAAGAAGGAAAAAAGAAGAAGGGAAAAAAGATTAAAATAGTCTAACTAGAGTTCAGCTATCAGAGGTTTGCTAGTACCTGTCAAGTGGCTGGACTACTCTGCACTATCAGGATATTATCCCCCTTAAACTATCAATGATCAGTGACACTCAAAGGTTCCTTTCTACTCCAGTGCCTATGTTTTCCAGGTGTTCTGACACTAACATCATGTGTTCTGAAACTATACAGGCAAAGATGATGATCAAGAGAAAGTCCAGCTTGTAGGGTTTTAGTTCCAATGCCACTAAGTAGGCTATGAAGTTCCCAGACTTTCCAAGGTTGGTTAATTTCACTCTAGCAGAAGTCTCCAAGTTCTTGCAATTCCAAGAACTTCTAACATGCAAATGGCCGACTAACTGCTATTCAAAATGGCAGAGGACCAGAGACTTAATCTCAGTGGGTCCTGACAATCCCTGGTTCCAGCATTCTTCAAAGTTCCTTAAAGTCTCTGTAGCATAATCTGTAATTGCCAGAGCTTTTCTGTGAGATTTAGGGTTGTGGTCTTCCTAAAGACTCAAAAAAGATCTGGTGACACTCAGACACTCATTGAGAAGTGAATCAAACTCCCTGTCCCTGTGTTAAAAAAAAAATACTGGCATCAAACAAAAATAATAAAGCTGGGGGATCCCTAGGTGGCTCAGCGGTTTAGTGCCTTCCTTCAGCTCGGGCGTGATCCTGGGGTCCCGGGATCGAGTCCCACATTGGGCTCCCTGCATGGAGCCTGCTTTTTCCTCTGTCTCTCTCTGTCTCTCATGAATAAATAAATAAAATTTAAAAAAATAATAAAGCCATTGATGTAGGAAATATTCTGGCAAGACTGTAAACCAGTAATATTGCTTACTTATTAAGTCCAACAGCTTACCTCACGATGCTCACTCTGATAGGTCCCACAATCCAAAATTAGTATATCCCCACATGGTTAACATTTCTGTGTGTGTGTGTGTGTGTGTGTGTGTGTACAATGAGAACATCTAAAATCTACTCCCAGCAAATTTCCAGTATACAAAGATGGATATATTAATTAGCTCGACTGTAGTAATCATTTCACTATGTACATGTATATTAAAACTTTATTTATTTATTTATTTATTTATTTATTTATTTATTTATTTATTTATTTATTTATTTATTTAGAGAGGGAGTGAGCAGGGGTGGAGGCAGAGGGAGAGAGAGAATCTTAAGCAGACTCCACACCCAGCCAGAGCCTGATGTGGGGCTGGATCTCACAACCCTGAGATCATGATCTGAGCCAAAATCAAGAGTCAGATGCTTAAACGACTGAGCCACCCAGTGGTTAAAATTTTTATTTAAATGAACTATTAACATTTTTATTTAAATAAACTATTTTTAAAATTAGCATGGCATAACTTTGCCTGATCCAAACTCTACCCTATCCCAATCCTGCCTTGCAAATTCCCTTTTAAATTTTTTTAACTAATGAACTTCATTTCTTAAAGCAATTTTAGGATTATATCGAAATTGAGCAGAAATTACAGGGATTTCTCATATATTTAGTTCCTGTTCCCACACATACACAACCTCCCCACTACTAACATCCTACACCAGGATGGTACATTCATTACAACCAGTGAACCCACAGGGACACATTGCCACCCTGTGGGGTTCACTCTTGTCAAACTCTCTTTTTAAAAAATCTGCTGCACCCAAGTGCAGCACTAAAATCTTGTAAACACCTTTCCTTGCCTTCTCTCTTCCAAGATACTATTAAGACAGTCAAAGTGGCAGACTACCTTATAGCTTCAGGTTCAATAAACATAGCCTTCTTGGCCAAGAGGTGTTTCTAATGGTTTTCTTGGTGACTTTTTGACACCATGTCATGGCTCACTTCCTTGAAAACCATGACCCACAGATAGAAATAATTTTATATCATAATCACTACGCTCACAGATGACTTGGGATCTAGGTCCCTATCAGACTACCTTAAAGAGAATGCTAAACATCTGTGCCGAGGACCCCTTTTTAAGAATCAATACCCATCTGAGTGGCTCAGTCAATGGAGCATCTGCCTTTGGTTCAGGTTGTGATCCTGGGGTCCTGGAATCTGGCCCCATCAGGCTCCTTGCTCAGTGGAGAGTCTGCTTCTCCCTCTGCCCCCACCTCATCCACTCTCTAGAGAGCTCTCTCTAAAATAAGTAGATAATATCTTTCAAAATAAAAAATAAAAAAAATAAGAGGGTCAATACCCTCATTTGCTACCTCATCAATTTGTAATGGGTCTAGTTGAATAGTTCTAAGCAATTTAGTGGACCCAACTTAGTTATTGGGATATAATTTTTCCTTACAAAGTAGTTGGGAGATGAGAACAATTTTCTAATCTCCCAAATGATAAGCTTTGACGAAATTAAGTGAGGGAGAATGTCATAGGTCATTGCAAACTTCATCTCAAAGTGGATATTGTAAGTTACCAAGCTAACCTTCTGCTTGATGTAGAGCTGTGGTTATACTGGCTTTAGCACCATATCATTGTTGTGAGAGGTGGGAGATCTTATAAGGAGGTAAATGTCCCAGCCATGTGAATTATCAGATCTTTTTCAGGAATGACTTCAAGAGGATTCCAGCTCTAAGGCTCTCAGATTCTAGGAACCCAGTATGACTAGAGAGCTGGAGATATACTATATGTGCTAGTTAGAGCCCAAAGGAAATTGATGATCTCTTGGTAAAGTAGAGCCCATGTGTTCTGGTGAAATGAGAGATGCTCAAATTAATTTTCAACTTTAAAAATGGCCAGTGGGATACATTTGTTTAACAAACAAAACAAAACAAAACTTGAGGCATCTGGGTGGCTCAGTCTGTTGAGCATCTGACTCTTTGTTTCAGCTTGGGTCATGATCTCAGGGACATGAGATCAAGCCCTGCCTCAGGCTCCACCCTCTACAGGTCATCTACTTAAGATTCTCTCTCTCCCTCTCCCTCTGCTCCTCCCCTCCACTTATGTGCACATGCATATGCACTCTCTCTCTTAAATAAATAAATCTTAAAAAAAATAAAGAAAACAAAACAAAATCAAATCTAAATGTGTGAATACATATGGATGTTTCTGTGCATCCAGAAAAATACATAGAAGGATATTCACTATCATCAGTTATTTCAGGAGAATAGAAATAGAGGTGGGTGGGGAAATGATGCACTTCTTTGTATATCTTTAGACTATTTCACTTGTTAACAAAAATCAGAGAATATTTTAAAGTACAAAATCCTCTCTTCTGAAATACAGGCACCTGTGCTAGTGAGTAAATGGAGAAACTTCTGCTACTATAGTTTCTAATCCTGGCAGCAAAAAAGAGATATATCTGATATGTATTCCCCAGTGTTGACAAGGCCTTTAAATCAACAGAAGAGGGATGCCTGGGTGGCTCAGTGACTGAGCGTCTGTCTTTGGCTCAGGGCATGATCCCGGGGTTCTGGGATCAAGTACCGCATCAGGCTCCCTATAAGAAGCCTGCTTCTTCCTCTGCCTATGTCTCTGCCTCTGTCTGTCTCTCATGAATAAATAAACTCTTAAAAAAATAAAATAAATCAACAGAGGATAAGTCTGCACCAGTGGACTGTTGGCACGAAGAGGATGGATGGTGCTCCATGTACTCCATGGAGTGAGATGAAGACTGACACAGAAACAGCTAGGAAAGTCTTCAGTAGGCCCTGCTGGTACATTGGGGAAGGTAAGGCTGTTGGCTTCTGTGGACAACAGGTATTTCCACGGACTTCATTGGTGGTTCTCTGAGTGAGAATGTTATCTAAAAATCTTTGCCCTTGTAAGACCTGGAAAAGCCACTAGGATAAAGATTCTCAGCCCAGCATTTCCAAATAGTTGTCCTTCTGTGAATAGAAGCAGCAATACTGATTGTCTTGCTATAAAGAAAAATGAGGCATTCCCCTTTAAGATCAGATGTTACAGTGATAAAAGTCTCTATAAAAAATCAGGTCTGATTAAATCCTGTCCCTGTTTTCAACCCTTCAGAGTGCAATGGGAGAAATCGGAGCTGTTAAGTACGGTAGAGAAGGAGCCATCTTGCACAACTTCCAGCACCTCCAGCATTTCTGCTGCTCAGCAAAACCAAACTCCTTCAAAGTTTTGAAGCACAACCTCAGTTTCTAGACTCTGTACATCTTCCTGGAACACTCTCTTGCCCCCACGTCCCACATACACACATGAGAAACTTATCTTTGTCCCATCCCTTCCCCATCTGGCAAATCCTTGTGCCTCCCACAATATCCACCAGGTGACACTTCATCTTCAAAGCTATCCCTGGCCCCAGCCCCTGATAAGAGTTAGTAAATTCTTCCTCTGTGCCCCCACTCACCCACCATGAGTGCCACCTCCACCACTGCATGTATAGGCAGGCACAGGGCAGTGGGTCCAGGGATCAGAGTCCAGCAGATGTAGGGTACAGAGGCCTAGAGAGTGGTCCAGGAAGCAGCATGTTGGGGAAAAGTCACAATCAAAGGTATCTTTGAAAAATCCCGTTAGCACCTGAGGGTTCACACTGCAGGTGTAAGGCAGAATCCAGATAAATAGCAGGAAGCAGAAGGAAGGTTCATGGCTGTGCCATGGTGAGGGATGCCAGCAGCCTCGGACTAGGCCCAAGTGTCTGAGAGTCCTGGAGGCCTGGCCTAGCTACCACTCCTTCCTCAGACCCCTTCCCTCGATCTTCCCTGTTCAAGGGACCCTAAAATGGATATCCAGAGATTATCCCTCAGGCTCATGCCACTCCCTATTCTACCCATCTAACAAAAAGATTAGTAAATTTTCATCTACCTGACCCTGACCTAGCCAGTTCTTCAAAATCTCATTTCTGAAGGCCAACATTGCTTGGAATACGTAAAATAAAACCTTTCAGATTGAAGGGAAGCTTGGAGGTAGAAGAAAAAGAGGACTTCTCCTTTCTCTCATAAACTTTAACACCTTTTCCTGTATGGGAATCCACAAAGTCATTTTAGGAGTGTTACAGTTCCAGTTGTACATTAAATCTATGCATTCCCCTTATTACTAAAAACTCTTGCTTTTTAATGCTTCAAACTCTCCTTATTTAATCTATTTTATCCTATTGTGACATTTGCTTGAGATTAAAGGGGAAGTGACTGGGACTATAAATTGAAAAATCAAGAAAAGATACAGTTGTACATTTAATGATTCTACCAAAAATATTTTTGTGGTATGACATTGTCTAGCAAAGTTTTTTGCATGTATATGATGATGATACTTAACTTTTTCTTTTTCTTCCTTTTTTTGGATACTTAAATATTTCATCCACGGGACTAGCTGTAATCATTCTTTTCTACATAACAGATTCCCACAATCAAAGGCAAATAACAGCATAAAGCAACTTTAAGGACAAGATTAAAAGTTCTTAACTGCAATACTAATTGCAATGTTCAAGTTTAAATATATAAGGTAAAAAAAAAATCTAAGTTAGCTGTATGCATTTTGCCCTCCAAATCCATTCAGGAAACATGTGTCTGTGTATCTCTCTTAACAATTATAGATCCTTTGGCAGTAAAACTCTTGGGCAGCATACCTTTCCAAAAATTAGGGTGGATTTTAGTATTCACTGATACTAGCTTATCAATTGTTCACCAACTCCACCAGCTTACATATGAGTTTCTATACATTTTATTCATATTTTTACTGAATCACATTTCATTACCTTCAAGCGGAGGCTGGCCTGTGGCTGCAGCTGCAAGGTAAGGGAGGCCTCACACACCACACAGATGGGAGTGTTCGTGGGCACCATGCTTCCACACTCTGCACATAAGCCCATCTGCACAAAGAAAGACGTTTGTCTTTGGAGGCAAAAACTGAGGTATAAGTAGATCTTTGATTTAATTTGCTTTTGTAAAAAATGTCTCAAAGTAATTATCTTTATTCTTATTTTTTTCTATTGTGAATAAAAACGTGTTAATTGTGGAAAATAGAGGTATAAGAAAAAAAGAAAAAATATCTCACAGTACAATGGAGTCAGGAAGCCCACAAATCCTCTCTCCACAAAGCAATTATAAAGTTGGATAAAACTGTCATTTCAGATTCAACAACTATTCCAGATTCTGAAAGTCACCAAAGGTGCACAACAAACTGAAAAGTGGTGAATTTCATACAAGAACACTACAAGTCGGGTGCTTGGGTGGCTCAGGTTAAGTGTCTGCCTTTGGCTCAGTGGGACTCATGATGAGAGGTCCTGGCACTGAGCCCCACATAGGGCTCCTTGCTTCTCCCTCTGCCCCTCACCCTACTGCGCTCTCTTGCACAGTCTCTCTCTTTCTTAAATAAGTAAAATCTAAAAGAAGAAGAAAAAGAAGAAGACGACAACGACGACAACGACGACGACGACTACAACTCTATGTGGTTCCTGCTTGTGGCTGTTCCCATCCTCTAGCTCTGTCAGTGTGGTAGCTTCTCTGGGGCAGGACAAGCTGTGAAACCAGCAGCTTCATAGCTGCTGCGGGGCAGGGCTCACTTGATTTGGAACACTGTTAAGATGACAATCTCAATGGCAAGCAAACAGGGAGGGCCGGTGGCTCCGGTAGCCTGAAATCCTCATCCTGTTGGAGGCAACCAGCCAAGGATTTAACAGGGAGTTCCAGGAGGTAAGTCAAATATAGGGGGCTTGATAAGCTTCCCACACACCTTTAGTTGACTGGAGGATATGCATATGTATAGTATAAACCAGAGGGGGCACTAACCACACATCTCTGGCTGGTGCAAGGAGTTCAGCATAAAAGTAAACACTGAGGCAGATTTGAAAACAGTCTAAAGCTTGAATGTTCAACCCTCCTCCTGCTCCCTCTGCCCCTCCTTCTGTTCTCTAAAATAAATATGTATATTTTTAAAAATATGTTTTATTTATTTATTTGATAGAGAAAGGGCACGAGCAGGTGGAGTAGGAGAGGGAGAAGCAGACTCCCCAGAGGGAGCCCAATGTGGGACTTGACCCCAAGAACTGGGATCATGACACGAGCCAAAGGTACATACCCAACTGACTGAGCCACCCAGGTGCCCAAATAAGTAAATCTTTAAAGACAACTGTCAAGCAAGAAATCTACATCTAGTAAAACTGTCCTTCGAAAGAGAATGCAAAATAAATATTCTCAGGTAAACAAAGACAGAGAGAAATGGCTAGCAGATGTGCCTTTAGTAATGAAGTCTGCCAGGCTGAAAATAAGTGATGTAGATATAACCTGAGTTCATGGGAAAGAAATGAAGAAATGAGAGCCCAGATTTGATAAATATGTGAGTAAATATAAATGGGTACATAACCATTTTTTCTCATCTTTAAATGACATATAACATTGTATTTTCAGTTTATAACATATACAGATGAGATATATATATATAACAGAAAAGATAAATGTGAGGAAATGGGAGTATGGCTAGTGCCCATTGGATGGCAGAGAAATTCAACTGAGGTGACCCAGACCCAAAGTGGCAAACAAAAAGCAAAAAACGGGGGGAGCCCAGGTGGCTCAGCGGTTTAGCGCCACCTTCAGCCCAGGGCGTGATCCTGGAGTCCCACGTCTGGCTCCCTGCATGGAGCCTGCTTCTCCCTCTGCCTGTGTCTCTGGCTCTGTGTGTGTGTGTGTGTGTGTGTGTGTGTGTGTGTGTGTGATAAATAAATAAATAAAATCTTAAAGAAAAAAAAGCAAAAAACTGGGTACAATAAAACCTGTTTGAAAATCTCCCTCCAGGGAGCTGATAGAATACACTAGAAGCCACGTGCAGGTATGCTGCTGAAATTTGCTGGCCAACTGCCCACTGGGATGCCTGAGGACCATCTGGAAGCTGGCTGGGGTGCCAGTGAAATACACCAGGAAGCTGTTCATGGGATGCCACCAAAATGCAATGGGGCTCAGCACAACTGGTTCTTGCAGGTTAGCTGAGCACCGTCAGAGCAAAAAGAGAGGAAAACACACCAGAACCAGAAAGAAAAGCCAAGCCTGCAGTGTCCCTGTAGGAGCAATGTTCCTCTATGAAAAAAATTAACACCTAGCTAGCCGGCACAGGAGAAATGTTTGATGGGTCCAGCTCCAGTACCTGTTGCCCAGTACCCAAGGCAAGGCAATCAAGGGTGGATTTGATGAAGGGTGGATTTGGATTTGTAAGGTGCACCTCTGCATCTGTCTGATGAGACTCTGAGTGTCTTGGATCTAGGAGCCTATGAGTAGGCTCCACCCCTTTGAATCCCAGGAACCCAGTTGAGAGCAGGACACAATAAGCAGCCAATAAAGAGTCTAAATTACAAAGCTGTTTATATATTATAGCATATTAAATATTATTTGGGGGGCAATATAGATGTTTTAAAATTTGTCATTTGAAATATTTATAAGCTCTGATAACTTTCTTCCTGAAGAAACAAAGAAAGTTCTGAAAATCTGTTTTTGGAGGTGCTGGGTGGCACAGTTGGTTGAGCATCCAACTCTTGGTTTGACTCAGGGGTATAGGATCGAGTTCTGCATTGGGCTCTGTGCTTATTAGCACAGAGTTGGCTTGGGATTCTCTATCTCCCTCTCCCTACTCCAAGCTCATGCTCTCTTTCTCTCTCTAAAATAATAAATAAAAACTTTGAAAATCTGTTTTCAGGCAAGTAAAAAATAAATTTGCCCAAATTGATGGTTCATATTTTATTTTCTGTAGCATCTTCTTCATGAAGTTCAAACTGTGATATAGTAAATTAGCTTCAACAGTCTTGAGCAATAAAATAGAACAAATTATTTTAAAAATATCCATTTAGATTCTGACCCTTTACTTGAAGATTTAACTTGATTCTAGAGCCCTAGACTTAAATTCACCAAAATTAGTGGCTTTTTCTTAATAACTATCTTTTTATTTTTTTAAAGATTTTATTTATTTATTCATGAGAGACAGAGAGAGAGAGGCAGAGACACAGGCAGAGGGAGAAGCAGGCTTCCATGCAGGGAGCCCGAGGTGGGACTCGATCCCAGGTCTCCAGGATCACGCCCTGGGCAGAAAGGTGGCGCTAAACCGCTGAGCCACCCCAGCTGCTCATCACAGATCCTTTTATGTCATTTTGTAAATCCTACTCCAAAAAAACCCGCAAATTTCAAGTGCATAAAAGATAACACATTTTGGTGAAGGTTTTGATTTTTAGCTGAGTATCTTTTCTAACTATAAACTCACTGGTAGGATAATACCAATTATTATCTACACTAAACAGCCAAAAATTTTTAACTGATCAATCTATAGGTTATACAAACAGCATCTTTGGACAAAATTATATATCTTATGTATATACAGACTTATTATTAGTACTTCTATTTATTTCTGGAATAGAAATGTTACCATACCCAGGTTATAAACTAAATATCATGTAAGAAATATATATTTATCCATGCACACATCAGTGAAACAAAAGGTTTTAGTATCCTTCTCAGCCTATGTTTTTGCAAGGCCACCAAAAGAAATAGCATTGCAAACAAGGTTTTCCATTCCTAAATGGAAACTAAGGCAACTTAGTTTCATTTCTTAAGTAAGACACTGGACAGTAAGAGATTAATCTGCCAGTAATTTTTTCAACAAGTATTTATGATTATGGATCATGTGTGCCAGGCACTATGCTACTGCTCCTACTGAAGATTAGATAAACCAATGAAAGAAGTTTTTATGGATTTTGCTGCTCACCTGAGCTCCTTCTGGGGGTGGGAGACGACAGCCAAATATGGGTGGGACAGGAGAGCCACATTCTTGACAGAAGCGAGCAAAGGGGTCAGATGGACGAGGGGCCAGGCACTGGGCACACCTACAACAAAATAGATTCCTGATTGGCCATGTTCTGATGGGTTCACATTAAGAAGTCAGGTGAAAATCTAAGAAGTTTATCAGCAGCCTTGATCCCACTTCTGACTCATCCTATCACGTTGGATTTGGCATGTGTGAGGATGAGCCTCCCAAATTCCAGTGAAGCTTACATTAACCGCAATTTTCTGACTTCCTTCCTGACCTGTGAGCTCAGTGTAAGCAACAAATCTTGCCTGACATGCTGGAAGACTACTCCTTAACCAAAGAAGATATACAAATGGCCAAGAAACACATGAAAAAAATGTTCAACATCACTTGTCATTAGGAAAATACAAATCAAAACCACGATGAAATTCCACTTTATATCTATTAGGATAGCTATGAGAAAAATAGAAAATAACAAGTATTGGTGGAGAAATTGACACCCTGTGCACTTCTGGTGGGAAGTAAAATGATGCAGCTCCTTGGGAAACAGTTTGGTAGTTCCTCAAAAAGTTGGGACACATGGGGATCCCTGGGTGGCGCAGCGGTTTAGCGCCTGCCTTTGGCCCAGGGCGCGATCCTGGAGACCCGGGATCGAATCCCACATCGGGCTCCCGGTGCATGGAGCCTGCTTCTCCCTCTGCCTATGTCTCTGCCTCTCTCTCTCTCTCTGTGTGACTATCATAAATAAATAAAAATAAAAATTAAAAAAAAAAAGTTGGGACACAGAATTACTACAAAATTGGAATTCCAGTCCCAGGTAAATACCCAAAAGAATTGAAATCAGGGACTCAGATACTTGTACACTGATGTTCATAGCAGCATTAATCACAATAGTAAAAGGTGGTAACAACTCAAGGAAACAAGATGAGTGGACAAATTGTGGTATATACATAATGGAATGAAATTCTGGCACATACTACAACATGATGAACTTTGAAAATATTATCCTAAGTGAAGTAAGTCTGACACAAAAGGATAAATATTGTCTGATTCTACTTATGTAAGGTAACTAGAAAAGGCAAATTCATAGAAACAGAAAGGAGGACAGAGGTTACCAGGGGCTGGAAGGACTGAGTAAAGGAGTTATTGCTTGAGGGGAACTCAAATGACTTTTGTCATTTGTTTGGAATGACAAAAAAGTTCTGAAAATGGATGGTGGTGATGGTTGCACAACACTGTGAATGCTAGTGAATTGTATACTTAAAAAAGCATTAAAATTTTAAGTTTTATTCATGTATATTTTATCACAATAAAAGGGCCTCAAAAGTAATTGATTATATCAAATAAAAGTAAATAATGTATATGTATAATAAATATAAAAGTAATAATGTATTGTGGGGTTCATAGTATTTGTAGAAGTAAAATGAATGACCACAATAGCAAAAAGGCTACTGTTACTCGGTGCCTGGAAGTATACTATCATAAGGTTCTTATGCAATATACAATGTGGCATATCCTACTTGAGGATAGGCTGTGGTGAGTTAAAAATATGTATTAGAAACCCTAAAGCAGCCACTAAAAACAAAGCTATAGCTAACAAGCTAACAAAGAATATAAAATAAAATGGAATCATGAAACATACCCAATTAATCCAAAAGATGGCAGAAAAAAAGAAAAGGCAATAAAGAACAGATAAGATGAATAGAAAACAAATAGCATGGTGGTTGATTTAAATTCAAACATATCAATAATCAGAATAAATATACTCTTAACACCCCAATTAAAATGCAGAAATTGTCAAGTTTTTTTAAAAATGAAGCCCAACTAGATGTTGCTTAAAAAAAAAAACAACTGAAAAACATATACATTAAAAGTAAAAGGATGAAAAAAGCTAGACCATGCAAATACTAATCAGAAGAAAGCAGGGTGGCTATGTTAATAACAGACAAAATAGACCCTGAGCAAAGAGGATCACCAGGGTTAAAGAAGGTTATTGCATAACGATAAAGAGGTCAACTCAGCAAGAGGACATAAGAATTCAAAAGGTTTATACATAATAATATAGCTTAAAAGTACATGAAGCAAAATCCGATAGAAAGTAACGATAAGTTGACAAATTCATTATTATAGTCATAGATTTCTCAATGACTGATCAAGCAATAGACTGAAAAATCAATAAAGATAGAGTATAAACAGTACCATCAACCAACTTAACCTAATTGACATTTACAGAATACTCACTCTAGCAAAATGCACATTCTTTTCAAGTGTACATGGAACATTCACCAATCAAATCATACAATACATACGTACTCTGATCAAAAAAGGAATTAAATTTGAAATAAATACCAAAGGATATAACGAAAATCCCCAAATGTGTGGAAATTTAATACTTTCAAATAACCCAAGGATCAAAAAAGAAACAAGGATAGTTAGAGTTTACTCTGAATTAAAATGAAAACAAAACAGGGGCACCTGGCTGGCTCAGTCAGTAGAGCATTCAGCTCTTGATCTCAGGGTCATGAGTTCAAGCCTCACATTGGGCATGGAATCAACTTAAAAAAATAAAAAAATAAAACTGAAATGAAATGAAAACACAACATGGCAAAGATAGGGGCTAATGCAGAGGGGGAAATGCAGAGTTCTAAATGTCTATATTACAAAGAAGAAAAGCTTCAAATGAATGACTTTATCTTTTTTTTTTTAATTTATTTATGTTAAGGCTAATTTTTTTATTTATTTATGATAGTCACAGAGAGAGAGAGAGAGAGAGGCAGAGACACAGGCAGAGGGAGAAGCAGGCTCCATGCACCGGGAGCCTGACGTGGGACTCGATCCCGGGTCTCCAGGATCGCGCCCTGGGCCAAAGGCAGGCGCTAAACCACTGCGCCACCCAGGGATCCCTGAATGACTTTATCTTCCACATTAAAGAAATTAGAAAAAGAAGAGCAGGGGTGTATTGGTTTCAGTTCAGGTCCTGATCTCAGGGTCATGAGGTTGAGCCCCGTGTCCAGCTCCACCCTCAGTGAGGAGTCTGCTTCAGATTCTCTCTCCCTCTGCCCCTGGCTCCTGCTCTCTTACTCTATCTCTCAAATAAATAAGTCTTAAAAAAAAAGAAAGAGAAGAGCAAATGAGACTAAAGGTTCACTAAAAAAGAAATAGATAAAGCTAAACAGACTTCTATTAAACAAATTTAATATGTAGTTTATTTTTATTTTTTTTTTAAGATTTTATTTATTTGTTCATGAGAGACAGAGACAGGCAGAGGGAGAAGCAGGCTCCACGCAGGGAGCCCGACATGGGACTCGGCCCTGGGTCTCCAGGATCAGGCCCTGGACTGAAGGCGGCGCTAAACCGCTGAGCCACCCGGGCTGCCCCAATATGTAGTTTAAAATCTTCCTTAAAAGAAAACTCTGGACCCCAGTACCTTCAGTGGTGTACCCTACCAAACACCTAAGGAAAAAATAATACAAATTCTAGACAAACACAGAAAATTAAAGGAGAGAGAATACTTGCCATCTCATTTTGTGAACCCAAAATTACCCTGATACTAAAATCAGACAAAGAAATTATAAGGTGTGAAAACTACAAACCAATATCCCTCATGCATATATATGCAAAAAGTTCTTTATAATTTAGCAAATCAAATTAAACATTATGTAAAATAGATAATACTTCAGGTGAGATTTGTCTCAGGAATGCATGGTTGATTTAAAACTTGAAAATCAGAGGTGCCTGGGTGGCTCAGTCACTTAAATGTCTAACTTCAGCTCAGGTCATGATCTCAGGGTCCTGGAATTGAGCCCTGCATCTGGCTCCATGCTCAGCAGGGAGCCTGCTTGTCCCTCTCCCTCTCGCTCTCCCTTTGCCCCTCACCCAGCTCATGCTCTCTCTGTCCCTCTCTCTCAAATAAATAAACAAAATATTTAAAATAAAATAAAATTTGAAAATCAACCTTTGTAATTTACCACATGAACAAAAAAAGAAAAATCATATGATCACTTTAATAGGCAAAGAAAATACTATAGACAAAATCCAACATCTAGTCCTGATTTAAAAAAAAAACCAAAAACAAAACCTGTCAGCAAGGTCGGAATAGGAGAAAATTTCCTTAATCTGAAAGGTCAACAAAAAATCTAGAGCCAGAGCAGCCCAGGTGGCTCAGAGATTTAGCACCACCTTCCACCCAGAGTGTGATCCTGGAGATCTGGGATCGAGTCCCACGTCAGGCTCCCTGCAAGGAGCCTGCTTCTGCCTCTGCCTGTGTCTCTGCCTCTCTCTCTCTCTCTCTCTGTGTGTCTCTCATGAATAAATAAATAAAATCTTTTTAAAAATCTACAGCCAACATCATATTTAATGTTGAGAAATGGAATGTTTTCTCCCTAGGTTCATGAAAAAGGCAAGAATGTCCATTGTCATCACTTCTATTCTAAATTTACTGGATGTTCTGGCCAAGTCAGTAAGTCAAGAAAAAAAAAAAAGAAAAGAGATCTGTATATATGTTCTAGCTGCAGAGAAGGAAGAATATATGGCTTGCACAGCACCTTAGGGGAGGGAAGAATATATGAATAGGTAATATTTCCATCCAGTTGGCTTTAGGGTCCTGAGGAGTAGAGAAGAATGACATTGGGGAGGTCTGGATGGATCTAAGTTGTGTAGGACTTCCCTGTAGATAAATTACTGATCCCCCACCTACTATTCCCCAGTATGTAATAACTAAGGCATCTAAAGCTTTAGAACTAGTCAGTGCACTTTCCACTCAATACCATTTCTTACCCTCTAATCTTACCTGATCTTTAACAAAGCATTAGTAATTCTAAGGAAAATCTCTATCTTATTGTGCTTTTTCATAACTTTTAAATAAATCAGTTTATACAGGAAGGAAGGGGGGAGGGAAGGAAGAAAAGAAGGAAGGTAGGTCCATATAGAAAATGAAGAAGTAAAATAATTGCCTTTATTTACAGGAGAGGGGTGCAGGGCTAGCTCAGTCAAAAGAGCATTCAACTTTTGATCTCAGGGTTGTGAGTGTAAGCCCCATGTTGGGTGTAGGGGTTAAATAAATAAACTTAAAAAATATATATTTGTAGGTGACCTAACCACCTATATATATAATTCTACAGACTACCAAAAAAGCCAAAAGAATGAGTGAGCCTAGTAAAGTTCCAGGATATAAGAACACTACACAAAAATCCATTATATATTCCAGCAATAAATAATCAGAAATTTACACTTTAAAAGCAATGCCATTTACAACGGCATGAAAAAAATATGAAATACTTTGAAATCAATTTGACAAAGGTGTATAAAACCTGAGCACCGAAAACCACACAACACTGCTGGAAAAATTAAGGAAGATCTATACAAACGAGGAGATACTCCATTTTTCTGGACTGTAAAGACTCAAAATTGTTACTAACATCAACTTTTCTTAATTTAATCTATAAATTAAATGCAATCCAAATCAACACTCTGGCAGACATTTTGCAGCTGTTAAGAAGCTGATTTTGAAACTTAAATTGAGGGACGCCTGGGTGGTTCAGCGGTTGAGCATCTGTCTTCAGCTCAGGGGTTATCCTGGGATCCGGGATCGAGTTCCATATCGGGGGGTCTCGGCAGAGAGTCTGCTTCTCCCTCTGCTTGTGTCTCTGCCTCTCTCTCTATGTCTCTCATGAATAAATAAAGAAATCTTTAAAATAAAATAAACTTAATTTGAAAATGCAAAGTACCAAGAATAGCCAAGATATTTTTGTAAAAAAAAGAAAAAAGTTGGAGATTTGATATTACCTAGTTTCAAGACTTATTATAAAGCTATGGTAATCAAGGCAGTGTGGTAGTAAATAAACATAGACACATCAGTGGATCAGAATACAGAGTCAAGAAACAGATCCATAAAATCCCAAAAGTAATCAATCAGGAAAGGACAATCTTTTCAAAAAGTGGTGCTGGAATAACCTCACACCATAATTAAATATGGATCATAGACCTAAATATAAAAGATAAAACTTCCAGAAGAAAACACAGAAGAAAATCTTGTGAGTGGGATATGTCTTGGGTTTGGGAAAGACTTATTAAATACGTAAAAAAAAAAAAAAAAAAACACTAAGTATAAAAGATACTCAAAACTTTAAATTGGATTTCATCAAAATTTATTTATTTATTTTTCATCAAAATTTAAAAACTTTACCTCTTCAAAAAAATAATAAACTTTCTAAGCAAATAACAAGCCAAGTCTGGGGAAAATATTTGCAAAATATATATTAAAAAAGAACATGTTCAACTCTGTATTTAGGAGATACTGCACTCAATTTTTAAAAAGGGCAAAATGTCTGATCAGGCACTTTTCTGAAGAAGGTATAGGGATGGCAAAAAAGCACTTTTAAAGATGCTCAAAATCATTAGTCACTAGGGAAATGCAAATGAAATCCACAAGCATCATCTCACAAGAATGGACAAGCATAAAAATTAAAGCATTGGTGAAGATATAGAGAAAGTGGGATTCTCATACACTGCTGCTGGGAATATAAAATGGTGCACCTTCTTTGGAAAACAGTTTAGCAATTTCTTAAAAAGTTAAACATACACCTATCATATGACCTAGGCATTTCACTTCAGGTATGTACTTAAGGAAAATGAAACTATATGTGCATATTATGACTTATATACAAACGTTCCTAGCTTTATCTGTAATGGCCCAAAACTGGAAACAACCTAGATGTCCATCAAAAGATGACTAAATAAACAGATTGTGATGTATCATACAAGATACTACTCAGCAATAAAAAGAAATAAACATTTGATACATACAGCAACATGGATGAATCTCAAAATAATCAGGAAAATGAAAGAAGCCTGGCAAAAAAAGAGCACATACTGAATTATTCCATTTATGTGTGGAATCAAATGCAAACTAAGCTATAGTGACAAGAAGCAGATCAATAGTCACATTGGGATAGGGAGGAGCACAAGGGAGGGATTTCAAAAGGGTACAATGCAGGAAACTTTTGGAGGTGATGGACTTGTTCATTTTCTTGGTTATGGTGATAGTTTCAAGGTTACATGCATAGGTCAATTGTACTTTTCTGCAAAATGAAGAATTTATTTTTTTTTAAGATTTTATTTATTTATTTAGAGACACAGAGAGAGAGGGGGGCAGAGACACAAGACAGAGGGAGAAGTAGGCTCCACACAGGGAGCCCGATGTGGGACTCGATCCCGGTCTCCAGGATCACACCCCAGGCTGCAGGCTGTGCCAAACCATTGCGCCACCAGGGCTGCCCCAAAATGAAGAATTTAAATAAATGTTTTTACTTGACACACAATGTTAGATTAGTTTCAGTTGTACAACATAGTGTTTCGACTTCCTTATATGTTATGCTACGCTCACTACAAGTATCTCTATCATCTGTTAACATACAATGTTATTAGTACTGACTGGATTCCCTATGCTTTCATTCCTTGGCTTATTCATTCCATAACTGGAAGCCTGTATCTCCCACTCTTCTTCCTGCATTCCCCCCGCCTCCAAACCCCTCTCCTCTGGCAACCATCAGTTTGTTCACTGTATCCACAAGTCTGCTCCTTCTGTTTGTTTATTCATTTGTTTTGTTTTTTAGATTCCACTTATCAGTGAAATCATATGGTATTTGTCTTTCAGTCTGATTTATTTCATTTAGCATAATACCTTCTGGGTTTATCCATGTTGTCACAAATGGCATGGCTTCATCCTTTTTATGGCTGTGTATAATGTTCTATTGTACAAATATACCACATCTTCCCTATCCATTCGTCTATCAATGGACACTTAGGTTGCCTCCATGTCTTGGCTATTATACATAATGCTGTGATATACATAGGGGTTGACTGTATTTTTTAAATAAGTGGTTTTATTGTATGTCAATATACTTTAAAAATTTGTAAAAAATGTAATGAAAACCAGTTGGATGAGCAAACACCTTTCTTTTTTTTTTTTAATTTTTATTTATTTATGATAGTCACATCAGAGAGAGAGAGAGAGAGGCAGAGATACAGGCAGAGGGAGAAGCAGGCTCCATGCACCGGGAGCCCGACGTGGGATTCAATCCCGGGTCTCCAGGATCGTGCCCTGGGCCAAACACAGGCACTAAACCGCTGCACCACCCAGGGATCCCTCAAACACCTTTCTTATGTCTCATCCTTAAATTGTTTTGACAATGTCTCAGTAGGATTTAAGAAATAGTAAAGAAAATGTGATACTTACTTGAGAAAGTCTGTCTTTCTTTGAATTCTCATGATCTCTGTGCTTGTCAAACTCTTCTGGCCAGTTATGTGTGCAAAACTAGGGAACTACAATTAAGGATACATATAAAATGATGGTAAAAGCTATGGTATAGTAAAATTTCATTAAAAATTCATTTTAACATGTTGTCTTACATATCCAGCACTCATCTTTTAAAAACCATGATGACAGAGTCCTAAGTAATGTTTCCTCTAATACCCAACCTTAAAAAAATTAAAATGCTGTCACAATTAGATATGTATATTTCATTAAAAACAAGAGTTTACAAGAAAATATATCTGAATTTACCATCAGACAGACTGGAGTTTAGAATTTAAAAACCTAAGTTGCCCTCCATTTTTCTCAAATATTATACCCCTAAGAAACTCAAATATTTACCTAAAAAAACACATGCAGCAACTGTCTGTTGTTATCCAAAAACATTTAACTCATTTTGATATATTTTTATTTGAGCATTCACTTTATACCAGGCACTGTGTTTGACACAGGGAGGAGGGCAAAGATAAATATTACACAGTTCCTAGCCTTTAGGATTTGAACTGGTGTACACACAAAATGCTGAAACACTGTGGGTTCAGTATAATAATGCATTTGTGTTGAGTCCAATGGGCGCCAAGAGGAAGAAATAATCACATTCATTTGCTCCAGGGGAGAAAGTTTCCCAGGGTGCTAACATCTGAGCTGGGCCTCAGAGAGTAAAGAAAGAGTTGTCAAATGGACACAAGACAATGGCAATCCCAAGCAGAGGAAACCCATTTGCAAAGGCATGATGGTAGGGCAGTGCTTGGTCTATGCAGGGGCTCAGAGGTGTGATATGGTTTAGAGGTCTGAGTAGATGGAAAAGGAACATGGAGGAGAGGGGCTATCATTGAGGGAGGGTCTGACACTGCTAAAATGGCATGATGGGCAGGAGGGAGGGGCAAGATGGCGGAAGAGTAGGGTCTCCAAATCACCTGTCTCCACCAAATTGCCTAGAAAACCTTCCAATCATCCTGAAAATCTAGGAATTCGGCCTGAGAATTAAAGAGAGAACACCTGGAATGCAACAGTGAGAAGAGTTCGCGCTTCTATCAAGGTAGGAAGACGGGGAAAAAGAAATAAAGAAACAAAGGCCTCCAAGGGGGAGGGGCCCCGCGAGGAGCCGGGCTGAGGCCGGGGCGAGTGTCCCCAGGACAGGAGAGCCCCGACCCGGAGACGCAGGAGCTGCACCGACCTTCCCGGGCGGAAAGGGGCTCGTAGGGAGGTGGAGCAGGACCCAGGAGGGCGGGGATGCCCTCGGGCTCCCCGGGACAGTAACAGCAACTGCGCGCCCAGGAGAGTGCGCCGAGCTCCCTAAGGGCTGCAGCGCGCACGGCGGGACCCGGCGGGACCCGGAGCAGCTGGAGGGGCTCGGGCGGCGGCTCCGCGGAGGGGGCTGCGCGGCCCCGGGAGCAGCTCGGAGGGGCTCGGGCAGAGGAAGAGGCTCCGTGCGGAGGGGGCTGCGCGGTTCCAGGAGCAGCTCGGAGGGGCTCGGGCGGCGGCTCCGCGGAGGGGGCTGCGCGGCCCGGGAGCGCGAATCCACCAGCGCAGGCTCCGGAGCACAGGGCGCCGGGACACAGCCCAGGATCCCGCCTCCCCCGGGACAGGCAGAGGCCGGGAGGGCCCAGGACAGGAGGGCCCAGGACAGCGAAGACGCTCCTGCCCCGAGCTGAGCTGAGCAGATCAGCGGCCCCGCCCCGGAGCCTCCAGGCCCTGCAGACGGAGTTCCTGCCGGAGCTGAATCCAGGGCTGCAGAGCTGGCCCCGCCACTGGGGCTGTTCCTCCTGCGGCCTCACGGGGTAAACAACCCCCACTGAGCCCTGCACCAGGCAGGGGCAGAGCAGCTCCCCCAAGTGCTAACACCTGAAAATCAGCACAACAGGCCCCTCCCCCAGAAGACCAGCTAGACTGACTGACAACTTCCAGGGGAAGCCAAGGGACTTAAAGTACACAGAATCAGAAGATACTCCCCCGTGGTTTTTTTTTTTCTGTTTTGTTTTGTTTTGCTTTTTGATTTGTTTCCTTCCCCCACCCCCCTTTTTTTTCTCCTTTCTTTTTCTTTCTCTTCTTCTTCCCTTTTTTTTTCTTTTTCGTTTTTTTTCTTCCTTTTTTTTCTCTTTCTCTTTTCTTTCCTTCTTTCTCTCCTCTCTTTTTCTCCTTTTCCCAATACAACTTGCTTTTGGCCACTCTGCACTGAGCAAAATGACTAGAAGGAAAACCTCACCTCAAAAGAAAGAATCAGAAACAGTCCTCTCTCCCACAGAGTTACAAAATCTGGATTACAATTCAATGTCAGAAAGCCAATTCAGAAGCACTATTATACAGCTACTGGTGGCTCTAGAAAAAAGCATAAAGGACTCAAGAGACTTCATGACTGCAGAATTTAGATCCAATCAGGCAGAAATTAAAAATCAATTGAATGAGATGCAATCCAAACTAGAAGTCCTAACGACGAGGGTTAACGAGGTGGAAGAACGAGTGAGTGACATAGAAGACAAGTTGATAGCAAAGAGGGAAACTGAGGAAAAAAGAGACAATTAAAAGACCATGAAGATAGATTAAGGGAAATAAACGACAGCCTGAGGAAGAAAAACCTACGTTTAATTGGTGTTCCCGAGGGTGCCGAAAGGGACAGAGGGCCAGAATATGTATTTGAACAAATTCTAGCTGAAAACTTTCCTAATCTGGGAAGGGAAACAGGCATTCAGATCCAGGAAATAGAGAGATCCCCCCCTAAAATCAATAAAGACCGTTCAACACCTCGACATTTAATAGTGAAGCTTGCAAATTCCAAAGATAAGGAGAAGATCCTTAAAGCAGCAAGAGACAAGAAATCCCTGACTTTTATGGGGAGGAATATTAGGGTAACAGCAGACCTCTCCACAGAGACCTGGCAGGCCAGAAAGGGCTGGCAGGATATATTCAGGGTCCTAAATGAGAAGAACATGCAACCAAGAATACTTTATCCAGCAAGGCTCTCATTCAAAATGGAAGGAGAGATAAAGAGCTTCCAAGACAGGCAGCAACTAAAAGAATATGTGACCTCCAAACCAGCTCTGCAAGATATTTTAAGGGGGACTCTTAAAATTCCCCTTTAAGAAGAAGTTCAGTGGAACATTCCACAAAAACAAGGACTGAATAGATATCATGATGACACTAAACTCATATCTCTCAATAGTAACTCTGAACGTGAACGGGCTTAATGACCCCATCAAAAGGCACAGGGTTTCAGACTGGATAAAAAAGCAGGACCCATCTATTTGCTGTCTACAAGAGACTCATTTTAGACAGAAGGACACCTACAGCCTGAAAATAAAAGGTTGGAGAACCATTTACCATTCGAATGGTCCTCAAAAGAAAGCAGGGGTAGCCATCCTTATATCAGATAAACTAAAATTTACCCCGAAGACTGTAGTGAGAGATGAAGAGGGACACTATATCATACTTAAAGGATCTATTCAACAAGAGGACTTAACAATCCTCAATATATATGCCCCGAATGTGGGAGCTGCCAAATATATAAATCAATTATTAACCAAAGTGAAGAAATACTTAGATAATAATACACTTATACTTGGTGACTTCAATCTAGCTCTTTCTATACTCGATAGGTCTTCTAAGCACAATATCTCCAAAGAAACGAGAGCTTTAAATGATACACTGGACCAGATGGATTTCACAGATATCTACAGAACTTTACATCCAAACTCAACTGAATACACATTCTTCTCAAGTGCACATGGAACTTTCTCCAGAATAGACCACATATTGGGTCACAAATCGGGTCTGAACCGATACCAAAAGATTGGGATTGTCCCCTGCATATTCTCAGACCATAATTCCTTGAAATTATAACTAAATCACAACAAGAAGTTTGGAAGGACCTCAAACACGTGGAGGTTAAGGACCATCCTGCTAAAAGATGAAAGGGTCAACCGGGAAATTAAGGAAGAATTAAAAAGATTCATGGAAACTAATGAGAATGAAGATACAACCGTTCAAAATCTTTGGCATGCAGCAAAAGCAGTCCTAAGGGGGAAATACATCGCAATACAAGCATCCATTCAAAAACTGGAAAGAACTCAAATACAAAAGCTAACCTTACACATAAAGGAGCTAGAGAAAAAACAGCAAATAGATCCTACACCCAAGAGAAGAAGGGAGTTAATAAAGATTCGAGCAGAACTCAACGAAATCGAGACCAGAAGAACTGTGGAACAGATCAACAGAACCAGGAGTTGGTTCTTTGAAAGAATTAATAAGATAGATAAACCATTAGCCAGCCTTATTAAAAAGAAGAGACAGACTCCAATTAATAAAATCATGAATGAGAAAGGAGAGATCACTACCAACACCAAGGAAATACAAACGATTTTAAAAACATATTATGAACAGCTATACGCCAATAAATTAGGCAATCTAGAAGAAATGGACGCATTCCCGGAAAGCCACAAACTACCAAAACTGGAACAGGAAGAAATAGAAAACCTGAACAGGCCAATAACCAGGGAGGAAATTGAAGCAGTCATCAAAAACCTCCCAAGACACAAGAGTCCAGGGCCAGATGGCTTCCCAGGGGAATTCTATCAAACGTTTAAAGAAGAAACCATACTTATTCTACTAAAGCTGTTTGGAAAGATGGAAAGAGATGGATTACTTCCAAATTCGTTCTATGAGGCCAGCATCACGTTAATTCCAAAACCAGACAAAGACCCCACCAAAAAGGAGAATTACAGACCAATATCCCTGATGAACATGGATGCAAAAATTCTCAACAAGATACTGGCCAATAGGATCCAACAGTACATTAAGAAAATTATTCACCATGACCAAGTAGGATTTATCCCTGGGACACAAGACTGGTTCAACACCCGTAAAACAATCAATGTGATTCATCATATCAGCAAGAGAAAAACCAAGAACCATATGATCCTCTCATTAGATGCAGAGAAAGCATTTGACAAAATACAGCATCCATTCCTGATCAAAACTTTTCAGAGTGTAGGGATAGAGGGAACATTCCTCGACATCTTAAAAGCCATCTATGAAAAGCCCACAGCAAATATCATTCTCAATGGGGAAGCACTGGGAGCCTTTCCCCTAAAATCAGGAACAAGACAGGGATGTCCACTCTCACCACTGCTATTCAACATAGTACTGGAAGTCGTAGCCTCAGCAATCAGACAACAAAAAGACATTAAAGGCATTCAAATTGGCAAAGAAGAAGTCAAACTCTCCCTCTTTGCCGATGACATGATACTCTACATAGAAAACCCAAAAGTCTCCACCCCAAGATTGCTAGAACTCATACAGCAATTCGGTAGCGTGGCAGGATACAAAATCAATGCCCAGAAATCAGTGGCATTTCTATACACTAACAATGAGACTGAAGAAAGAGAAATTAAGGAGTCAATCCCATTTACAATTGCACCCAAAAGCATAAGATACCTAGGAATAAACCTAACCAAAGATGTAAAGGATCTATACCCTCAAAACTATAGAACACTTCTGAAAGAATTGAGGAAGACACAAAGAGATGGAAAAATATTCCATGCTCATGGATTGGCAGAATTAATATTGTGAAAATGTCAATGTTACCCAGGGCAATATACACGTTTAATGCAATCCCTATCAAAATACCATGGACTTTCTTCAGAGAGTTAGAACAAATTATCTTAAGATTTGTGTGGAATCAGAAAAGACCCCGAATAGCCAGGGGAATTTTAAAAAAGAAAATCATATCTGGGGGCATCACAATGCCAGATTTCAGGTTGTACTACAAAGCTGTGGTCATCAAGACAGTGTGGTACTGGCACAAAAACAGACACATAGATCAGTGGAACAGAATAGAGAACCCAGAAGTGGACCCTGAACTTTATGGTCAACTAATATTCGATAAAGGAGGAAAGACTATCCATTGGAAGAAAGACAGTCTCTTCAATAAATGGTGCTGGGAAAATTGGACATCCACATGCAGAAGAATGAAACTAGACCACTCTCTTTCACCATACACAAAGATAAACTCAAAATGGATGAAAGATCTAAATGTGAGACAAGATTCCATCAAAATCCTAGAGAAGAACACAGGCAACAAGCTTTTTGAACTCGGCCACAGTAACTTCTTGCAAGATACATCCACGAAGGCAAAAGAAACAAAAGCAAAAATGAACTATTGGGACTTCATCAAGATAAGAACCTTTTGCACAGCAAAGGATACAGTCAACAAAACTAAAAGACCACCTACAGAATGGGAGAAGATATTTGCAAATTACATATCAGATAAAGGGCTAGTTTCCAAGATTTATAAAGAACTTATTAAACTCAACACCAAAGAAACAAACAATCCAATCATTAAATGGGCAAAAGACATGAAGAGAAATCTCACAGAGGAAGACATAGACATGGCCAACATGCATATGAGAAAGTGCTCTGCATCACTTGCCATCAGGGAAATACAAATCAGAACCACAATGAGATACCACCTCACACCGGTGAGAATGGGGCAAATTAACAAGGCAGGAAACAACAAATGTTGGAGGGGATGCAGGGAAAAGGGAACCCTCTTACACTGTTGGTGGGAATGTGAACTGGTGCAGCCACTCTGGAAAACTGTGTGGAGGTTCCTCAAACAGTTAAAAATAGACCTGCCCTACGACCCAGCAATTGCACTATTGGGGATTTACCCCAAAGATACAGATGCAGTGAAACGCCGGGACACCTGCACCCCGATGTTTATAGCAGCAATGGCCACGATAGCCAAACTGTGGAAGGAGCCTCGGTGTCCATCGAAAGATGAATGGATAAAGAAGATGTGGTTTATGTATACAATGGAATATTACTCAGCTATTAGAAATGACAAATACCCACCATTTGCTTCAACGTGGATGGAACTGGAGGGTATTATGCTGAGTGAAGTAAGTCAGTCGGAGAAGGACAAACATTATATGTTCTCATTCATTTGGGGAATATAAATAATAGTGAAAGGGAATATAAGGGAAGGGAGAAGAAATGTGTGGGAAATATCAGAAAGGGAGACAGAACGTAAAGACTGCTAACTCTGGGAAACGAACTAGGGGTGGTAGAAGGGGAGGAGGGCGGGGGGTGGGAGTGAATGGGTGACGGGCACTGGGGGTTATTCTGTATGTTAGTAAATTGAACACCAATAAAAAATTAAAAAAAAAAGAAAAAAAAAGAAAAGAAAAGGGCAGGCTGAGTTAAGATATTTAAAGACAGAGACAAAAAAAATAAAAAATAAAATAAAGAGAGAGACAAAGAAAAAAATAAAATAAAATGGCATGATGTAGGCATTATCTGCTTGACATTTCACAATGACCTCATGAGGTGGGTAATATCCTCATTTATGAAATTTTTTGTAATAGTTTCTTTTGATATAATTTTGAACTTACAAAAAGTTGTAGGGAGAGTACAAATAACTTCAGCATACCCAGCTTGACCAGTTCTTCATGTTAACATTGTGCCCGATGCACTTTCCTTTTCTCTCTCTCTCTGAATCATGTGAGAATGAGCAGCAGTTACAATGCCCTTCTGCCCCCATATACTTCAGTAGGCATGTCCTAAGAACAATCATGTCCTCTTAGACAATGATGCAATTATCGAAACCAGAATAGTTAACGGAGACACAATACTATGATCTAATCCCAGGATCTTTATTCAAGTGTGATTGTTCATGCCAATGATGTTCTTCACACTATATATATTTTTCCTGGTCTAGGATCCAGTCCAATATCACACACGGCCTTTTGTTGTCAAGTCTCTTTTCTTGTCTCCTTTAATCTGGAATTGTTCTTCAATCTGTCTATATCTTTCATGATTTTGACATGTTTGAAGAGTAGCGGGTCATTTAATTTGTAGAATCTCCTTCAATTTGGCTTTATCTGATGTTTCTTTATGACTGGATTCAGTCATGCATTTTGGCACAAGTACCAGAGAAATGATACTGTGTCCATTTCAGTGCCTCATACCAAGAGGCACATATAATCTCCATTTATATGCTAAGGGTGCTAGCATATGCTAATCCCCATTTAAGATGCTAAGGCTCAGAAAGCTGGAGTCACTTGCTTGAGGTCACATCAACAGTATGTGAACTGTGTCAAGCACCCAAGCCTATCTTATCCCAGTAGGGTCCCTGTCCACCACAATACCTGTGGGCTGAGTTTAGGACTTCAGAATTTATGCTGCAGGCAACGGGAACAGTCAGAGGTTTTGAGTTGCTTTTGTGTCAGATCTAACATGGCACAGACCAGATGTCACAAAGTGGTGGTCTACTGGCCAAATCTGGCCAGATATTGAGATTCATTTGGTCCATATATATTAGTCCACACAGTGTATCAAAATTTGATTTAATTGTTAACATTTAAAATTAGGTTATAACACATAAAGATGCAGTTTTCTGGCTTTTCTTGCAAAATCATGAGATGTGGCAACACTGTGCCTGTAGCCTTCTTGTCAATAGTTGGCTGGAGCTGAGGCAAGATAACCTATTCAGCTGACGGACATTCCACATTGCCACAGAACCTCCAACTCTTATGCCCTGAAACTAAAGCCCGGTATCAGCTGTAATTTATCTTCCACCCAGGCTATACCATGCATTTACTCTGCTGCCTCACCTCTGATGGTACCCCCAGGTCAGATGCTTAGTTCAGAGACGTCTTGTATTGCTGGTGGTTATTGACATGCTGTAATATCCACCAGTATCATTAATTCTGATGCTTGCTGAAGTTAAAGTTAAAGCTGATGCTTCAGATGGGATTGAGCAGGAATATTGACAAGAATCTCTTACCAAAAGGAATAAAAAGAGTGGAAGATCAATGTTTTGTGGTCCTTTTCTGATGCCCTTGGTCCTCTGCATTCTAATAAAATTCCCCCAATGTGTCCGCATGTTCCTAGTTTGGGGGGATTCTAAATCTTAGAATCTTTACATATTGTCTTACTCTATCTTTCCTTTTGAAACAACTCTTAAATAACTAGGTGGCTAAGGTAATCCAAATAAGAAAATCACTCTTTTTGGACATGTTACAGATTATTATGGTCACATGAGACTGTTTTCTGAAAATAGTTAGGATTGCAATTTGGTATATACTATTCATTCTTTGAAACGATGTTTTTTTATCTCAAAATCAATACTCTTATATACTACCCTGGCTACCCTGGTGAACACTGCTCATAGTTGAATGATCATTAGTCCATTTGGTAACCAGGGAATTATTCTTCCAGAAGACTGCGAAGGGCAATCTTCTATTGCAGGGTGGTTGTCTTTTTGTTTACTGAGGTTTCCAGGAAGGCCTTACTAGGTCTGGTCCTCTGGCCTGGGCTTTGTGACCCTCCAGGAAATACAGTCAGTAGGAAGACAGAAGTACCCAGGAGGTCACACTGAGTTACACTACAGCACTAGAGGCTGGAAATGAAGAAAAAGATTTGACCTTGGGATGAGGATGGTTGGTCTCTAGGCCAGGGATGCTTAGACTGAGCTGATCACCAAAATCTTGCATGAACTCCATCCCAGGCTTTTGGGATCAGGTTATCTAAAATGATTGCAGGAAGGTTTAGCTAGGAGGGCATATATATATATAAAGTTCCTCTAGATGATTCTGATGTGCAACCAGGTTTGGGAGTCATGCTTTTTTATAATTGATAATAAGTGTGAGCAGCTTTGGGATCACGGGTACAATAAGAAGCAGTTATGGTTGGATAGAAAATGGGATTCCAGGTACCCTCTACTTAGGGCTCAGAATCAGAGCAAGGGCTCCTGGGTTGCCCTTAGATGCCAAAAGTCTAAACTGAATTTTATAAACACTGAAAAATCAGAGTGCTAGAATAATTGTAGTAGGCAACTAGTGTAAGAGAATCTTTGTGCTATATAGTAATTATGTATTGACATGGTTTTTATTTAGATTATAAATCACCTTCATCTTGTCAAATCCAATGGGCAAGTTGCTGTCCTTGTCTAATTTGAATCCTTAGTAACATCTGACCTAGATGTCTACTTCTCCTTGAAACTCTTTCTTCTTTTGGCTTCTATGGCACCATTTCTTCCCCCCTTTGTTTTTCTTCCTACGTCTCAGGCTCTTCCTCGTCTGTTCAACCTCTAAGTCAAGGATTTTGTCTTGCGCCATCTACTCTTCATGTGTACACTGTCAACAAGTAATCTCATTTAGACCCAAGCTTTAAATACCTTCTATATATTGAATATTTCTAAATATATATATCTATGGTCCTGACCTCTTCCCTGAGTTTGAACTTGCACAGAACAGTACTTAAGGCCTCCATCTGGAGGTCTAATGAGTCCTTTCATACCTGCTCCTCCCTAATCTTCCCCATCTCAATTAATAGCACCATCATTTCCAGATGCTCAGGCCAGAACCAGAGTCACCTTTAGCTCCTCCCTGTCCTTTATCCCATCCATCTGATCCTTTGCCCAAACCTGGTGGTTCTTCCTCCAAAACATACCTGGATTCCCACTACCTCCTACCATCACCACTGTTACAATCTTACTACAAGCCACCATCATCTCTCCCAGAGCAAAAACCTTCTAAATGATATTCCCCTTTTATTCCTTTACTGCTTAAACTCTATACTGTGGCCAAAGAGAAAAATTTTAAGTATAAATGATATCATGTTTTACCTTCCAAATAGATTCCCTTTACAATTAGAAGAAAAATCCAAACTCCTTGCAAAAGGCCTCAAGATCCTAGCATCTGTGATTCTCAATCATGCCTGACCATTAAAATCGCTTGGGGGTTAATTTTACTTATTTATTTATTTTAAAGATTTATTTATTTATTTGAGAGAGAAAGAGGAAATGGGCCAGGGGGAGAATTAGAGGGAAAGGGAGAAGTAGGCTTCCTGCTAAACAGGGAGTTCAACACAGGGCTTGAACCCAGGACTCTGAGCAAATACTTAAACAGCTGAGCAACCCAGGCACCTACTATTTTAAAATGTTTGATCGATGACTTACATGTTTCTTATCTGCCTGCCCTCACCCCAATAAAATGTAAGTTCCTGAACACCAGTGACTTCCTTGTCCAACACAGTATTCCCAGCACTGAAACAGTGCCTGGCACATGGTGAAAAGGCTAGGGAACACTGCCTTAAAAGTATTTCATGGGAAGATTAAGAATATAGGAAGTATTCAATACTGTAAAGATTTTCTTTAGAAGTTACCTGAGACTGCCAGGTGGGTGGTCTAGAACCTGATTCTTCATGGTAAGGTGGGATTTCCACTGGACTCTCTGAGAAGCGAAGATCTTTCCACGTTTTAGAGTCAGTTCTTTCGCCTACCTCAAAGTCTACAATTATTTAAAAAAAATCATTCTGTGAACGTCTGTAATTACACATGTAATCATGCAAATGTCTTCAGAGTTGGAAACCTTTTCAGGGACCACTGTCTTCACATCTTTAATTAGATGTAGCAACTATATGAAGAAGCCCCCATTCAGTGAACTAGCACTGGGAAAGAAAAAATTAGCACAGACTGAGAAAATAAAAATCTGTCCTGCTACATTCTACAACACTCCACATCAGGTTGAGAAAATAGATAAATCCAATTGCAAGGTGAGCAGGAAACATGATTTCTCCCAAGGACACATTATAGCCGTAAAATGTCGTAACAGCCCCACTTGAGCGGCTATTGTTTCTTACTTGCTAAGAAACCTGTTCTCTAAAACCAGGTTATCAGAAACTTTGCTGATTGAAATCATATCAGCAAGAATGAAACATCCAACTCTTGCCTGGAGGACATGTCACTTTGACACAGAGGAGCAGTTTCAATTTCTAACCCTGGTGCACAAGCATTAGAAAATGGTCTCTGAACATAACATTCCACTTTTATTTTTGTAGTTTCCAAGATAAACAAAACCCTAGATCCCTTTACACTCCATACTCGATGGTGCCACTTCACACGCAGGCCTGCTTTGCTTCCAGTTGGTCAAAACTGTCTTTCATTTAAATTTCACCCAAACTCCACCCGTCCCCCAAATCCTATGACCTTGTCTTTTCCTTTGTTTGGTGTGACGCCCAGTTCCTCTGCAGTGTGGTCTCCCTCACTGCAATGACTCAACAAATCTCACTTTGTTTGACTCCTTGATTATCCCTCTTGATTTAAGCTGTTAGCAAGGACAGCACCAAGACTCAAATTATAACTTACTCTTCTATTCCAGTGTTTTTTATTCCAGCCCTTCTGCAGACAAGAACATGAGCAGTAAAACCATTTGGTGGTTTAGAATACTAAACCTTATCTTCATCCTGCGATGTCATACCTGCAGACTTTCTAAGGTTAACATTCCAATCCTGTTTATTTTCAGCATTCTTATATTTCTTCCATAGTTTTGATCCAACAAATCCATTTTTTAATTCCTAGGAATGAAAAGATTGCATGTCAATCACTTGATTACACCCATTGGCAATGTTAAAATGAAAAGTTGCAAGGTAGAGACAATGTCAAAGGGTACACATCTTACTTGAAAGGGTTAACAGTAGTTTTTACAAAATGACCTCTGTTGCATTTTACTCTGGAAACACACAACTTTGTACCTGGGCTGCTTGGGTGACAACATGTCTGGTTGGAAGGCTCCACCAGTCAAGTAGCCAAGACCAGCAGCAGGCAGCAGGACATGAAGGCAGAACATTACAATAATGGGAGTCTAGGGAATAACAAAGGGAGCAGCAGATCCAGGGGGCAAATAAAGGGTGGGATCAGACCAAGATATGACTTAAGTACACTGCCTGCACATACATAGTCCTTATACTCTTTTCCAGGGACTCTCTCCCCCCATAGACTCAGGCCCTTATGCCTAATTCAAGCCTGAGCACCTGCTGATGCATGTAGGCTTAGCCTCTGTTGTATGCCCCTGCCCATGGCAGATCCCTACCCTGATCATACTTGAGCCCCACACCATGCCTGCACCCCACTGCTCTGATCTCACAGCCACCTCTCTGGGCTCTGGTCCATCCTTGGGCTGAAAGGATCCCCTCATATACTGCTGATTATCCCCATCAAGACCTCCATGACTGCCACTTTTTTGGTTGATTGCCTTACCATGAAGCTATCCTGTTCTCTAGCCCTTGGATCTATTTCACTGATGGCCACAGCCCAGGGACTGAAGTTTCAAACATCCTTGTAGAAAAGTCCAGTTCACCCTCCGGAGAGGCAAGGCTTTGAGCTTTTCAGGGATAAATATTTCAGCATAATAGACGGCTATGGTCACAGAGGGTCACTAGTCACTACTAGTCACTGCTCTTCCCATCCCACCTCTATGCAAGGCAGTAAGTATGGCAAACATGCTCTCTGCCACCTTGGAACTTACACTGCATGGGGAAGATAGATGATGAGCAAAGTAATCACATAGTGAAAACACTATATAAAAGTGGAAGTCCTGGATGCTAGGGGAGTAGTGATAGAACACAGCATACATAGTAGTTTGGCTGGAGTAGTATACAGGGGAGTCAGAGCAAGAGAGGATGACTGAGACAGAAACTGATCACTTGGGATGTCAGGCGAATGGTTTCCACTTCTTCAGTAGGTAAACATGAGTCACTGAAGACACTGGAGCATGGGCCATGATGCTGGGCAGGAATTTCTAATGGGCAGGATGGAACCTGTGTAGGATGGACTGACCAAACAGATGGGAAATCACTTTGCAATAGTTGCTACTGACCTCAATTATAAGGACCTGTGAGTACAGGTTCTCTTTCTCCCAAGAGAAAATGGGATCACTAAGAAAGAAGGAACCAAGAATGTGGTGACTATCTGAAAGTGTTACAGTTTCATTACGTACCTGCTTTGAAGAATCTTTGAGACCATTTTCAACATGGTTGTCAGAAGAGACTGTATTTGGCGGTTCGCAGCCCACCTGAAACACCTTCGTTACAATGCCACTCTGTCTGCAGTCCCTGAAAATTATTCAAAATGGAAAAAGTCTCTGTGTTACATAAAGCTTCAAAGAAAAGAAAGCTAGCAATTCAGATAGCTCTATAAAGTTCCTTGGTCTTGCTACTAAGGTTATTGTAATTTAAATTGGAGAAATCGGAGAAATCGAAATAGAACTTCTAAAGTCTTTCCTTACCTTATTCTCATTTAGATTATATATTGCCAACAAAGCACTCTGAAGCATACTGGCTTCAAAAACAAATCTGTGGGTTAACCACGCTCAGCTGGGCAGCTCTTATTTGCCATCTCTCACATGGTCAAATGTCAGCTGGACTGGAGTCAGCTGAAACATTAACTCAGCTGCATGTCTAAAATGTTTGCTTCCCTCATATTTAGAACCTGGGCTGGGATGACTGGAACAGCTGGAGACTCGCAACTCATCTTTCTCAGTCTGTTTGTCCACCTGTCTGTGTTTCTTTCTCCCTCCCTCTTCCTGTGGTGAGCTTGGGCTTCCTCACAGAATGGAAGGCTCAGGGAAATCAGACTTCCTACATGATGGCTGGTTTCCCCCAGGTTTGTGTTCCAAGAGATGAGAGCAGAGACTACAATACTTCTTTTGATCTAGCTTTAGTATCATTCCTGAAGCATTTTATTGGTCAAAAGGAAGTCATAGGGCCAGTCCAGGTTCAAGCAGAGGGGCTGCACTGGTAGGCATGGTTTATTGCAGAACCATTTTTGGAGATTATATGTCCCACTCACAAGATTTCATACTTTAAATCTTTAAACTAATCTTTAAACTTTTTAATCTTTAAATACTTTAAACTACTCTAAAACAAAAAAATACCTATATACCATCCCATGTGAGTCAAGAGAATTTTCATTACCCCAGCTAAAGGTAGCATCTGTTCTGGCAGGGTTAACTATTTTTTTAAGATTATTTATTTATTTATTCAGAGAGAGAGAGAGAATGAGGCAGAGACACAGACAGAGGGAGAAGCAGGCACCACGCAGAGAGCCTGACACGGGACTCGATCCAGGGTCTCCAGGATCATGCCCTAGGCTGCAGGCGGCGCTAAACTGCTGCGCCACCGGGGCTGCCCAGATTTTAACTATTATTCCTTACATACTAACATTTTTTCAATTTATCCATAACATTTCACAATTCATCTTGTTCCTGTCTGATACAAGAGAAGTTCCGTGAGAAAGCAATGTAGAAGTACCCATCGCTAAAAACCGGTGGTTATTGCATTTCAGTACCAGCAGCTTACCTATATTCTCAATTTTTCAAAACAGCTTTATTGAGGTATAATTTACATAAGATTCAGCTATTTTAAGTATATAGTTTGAGGATATTCAGTAAATTTACACAATAGTGTGACTATCACCATTATCTAGTTTTAGAACATTTCCATCACCCCAAAAAATTCCCTGGTGCCTGTTTGATGTCACTCCTTGCTACCAACTCCTACTGTAGGCAGCCACTGATCTGCTTCCTGTCTCTATAGTTTTACCTTTTCTAGACATTTAAAATAAATTTAACAATACAAATATAACCTAACAGGTCTGGCTTCTTTTATTTATTTTTTTCTGACGTTCATCTATGTAGTTGCATGTATCAGTGGTTTATTTTTATTAGTGAGTGGTATTCCATTTTATGAATGCATCACAGTTTGTATATCCAGCCCAGTTGATGGTCATTTGGATTTTTTCCAGTTGGGGGTTGTTACGAATAATGCCCCTATGAACATTCACATATAAGTCTCTTTAGTGTTAGCCCTGATAGTTGGGTTTTCTCTTTTTTGTAATACAAGTGCCTGACTTAAGCTCTGATTGCCAAGGTATCCACTTCAAAGAGGGATCCACTTCAAAGACAGCTGTCTTGAATAACTGCACTGCCAGCCACACCACTTGATAAAGAATCAGGCTATTACCACTCCCAACACCCACCCCCCATCCTGAGGCTCCACTTACACAGGTATAGTTTTTAAAATACAGGCATACCCTTTGTGTTGGGTCACACAACAGCAACCTGTTAGCCCCTTTGTTAAGAATTTGAATGACAACAAACAACAAACATAACAGCTACTACCTCTGATCTTCACAATGACTGTCAACTAAATTTTATTAATCTCATTTAATGAATAAGGAAACTGAGAATCAGAACTTATTCCAATTAATAAGTTCCTTTTATTCAAAGAGGAGCAAGAGAACTGGGATTAAAGTCCAGATCTGAAGGCAATGAACTCCATCCTCTGTCCCACACTCGAAACTACCCCTCTCAAAGCAGTGCTCTTCTTGCTTCTGTTGATGCTCATGGAGGTGACATCTGGATCTCTTCTCCACATACTACATACTGCTTGGGGCTGCAGATGGATGCCCACGAGATGCCCTGGTAACCTGCCAATCAATTTACTGCATTAACCATTATTGTAAAACTGTAAAGTCCCTCACTGAAGAAAAATGATTGTTCTCAGGGGACTCTGACTCCCCCAACTACCTATCTTCAATTTGAGACAACTTTTACCTCAGCCCAGCTCAATCTATCTTGACACATAAAGTAATTGACAAATAAGGGAGAACCACACAAGTTCATTATCAAAACACTATGATATCAAAGATAGGAAGTTCCTGACCATGAAGGTGGCTTTTAAAGAAGCAAGACAGATGTCAGAAAGTTTACAGACCCTGGACTAGACCATCAATATGGACCATCAAAACCCAACACCTGGGGTGGCTGAGGGGCTCAGTTGGTTAAGCATTCAATTTCTTTTTTAAAGATTTTATTTATTTATTCATGAGAGACACAGAGAGAGGCAGAGACACAGGCAGAGGGAGAAGCAGGCTCCATGCAGGGAGCTCGACGCGGGACTCGATCATAGGATCACACCCTGGGCCGAAAGCGGTGCTAAACCGCTGAGCCACCCAGGCTGCCCAAGTATCCAATTCTTAATCTCATTTTAGGTCTTGACCTCAGGGTTGTGAGTTCAAGCCCCGCACTAAGCTTAAACAAAACAATCCTGACACCCATCCTGACTTGCTGAAATGTTCCTGAGATCCCAGCCCCTCCCGTTCATCCATGTTCTCTACTGACCATGCTCTGATGAGAAAATTCATGTACATACATTTGGACACATGAAAGCACACATACGACAGTGTCCTTTCTTTCATTACAGAATATCATATTTTAATAAAAATAAATTTCAAAAAAGTGGCAATGGTCAAATCTCTTTAAATGGACACATCCTTTTTTTTTTTTTTTTTCCCCCATTAATGTGTCAGCTGCCACCCTTGCTTGCATACTGGAATCATCAGGAAACTTTAAAAATACTGATGCCTGGGTCTCATCCCAAGATATTGTTATTTAGTTGGTCTGGAATGTGTGACCTGAGCATGGAGATTCTACAAAGCTCCCTGGGTGAATCTGATAGGAACCCGTGGTAGATTGGTACAATAGTAGTCTCTGGTGCCCCTGTGCCCCTGCTGAATCCCCTCACACATTGACTTGGGTGTTGCCCAGTGACTTGCTTTGGCCAGTGAAACATTAACAAATATGATACAAGCAGAGACTGGAAGTTTTTCCAGTCCAGTTTTTCTGTGCATTCGAGCTTGCCCTTTCTCTTACAGCTTTTGGAACTGAATGAAAAAACTCCAGTTACCCAGCTGGAGTCCCAAGGTTCAGCCAACTGCCAGCACCAATCACCAGAAATGTGATTCAAGCTTTCTTAGTCTCAAAGTGAGCCAAAACATGACTGCAGTCAGGTCAGGGACCTCGGGAAAGATCAGCAGAACAAGAACCTGGCTGAATACATACAAAATGCTGATCCACAGAATAACGAGCAAATAAATGTTCTTTTTAAGACACTGTCAGGGTGGTTTGTTATATAGCAATAGCCAACTGATTCAGCAGCCAACGTTGAGAAACACTGGTTACATGATAATTTTGGAGATTCTTTATTATTTATGTTTATTTATCACAAGGGCAAAGCTCACTGTTAAGTTCTGGAAGCTACAAAAATTATTAACATAAACACTACTACCAACCATGATTGAATCACCAGAGGCAATGAATGCTAAAATTTGGGTTTGTTTTCAAATGACTTAATCGTGAGATCCAAACCAGATAGAAAGCTTATAGTAGAGAAGAATTACATATCAGTACCTTTTGGAAACTGAGCTAGGAGAGAAAGAGACTGGGGGTGCCCCCCAACCTGACTTCTTCATAACAAAGACATCCATAGGGTCCCTGGCAGAGGGCTCAGGGAAGGAGGAGCCAGCTCGCTCCATGCAGTGAGCACTCCTTGCCCACCATTCACTCACTCCTGGCCAGCTCTGGTCATTACTCTTCTCCAGGTCTGTCCTGACACATTTTTAAACAGTATCAAAATACAACAGTATTTTGGTTGTTGGTGGCTGGGTGGCCACTGGGTGGCTCAGTGATTGAGCATCTGCCTTTGGCTCAGGTTGTGATCCTGGAGTCCTGGGATCGAGTCCTGCATGGGGCTCCCCGCAGGGAGCCTGCCTCTCCCTCTGCCTATGTTTCTGGCTCTTTCTCTGTGTCTCTCATGAATAAATAAAATTTAAAAACAAAAAACCCAAAATACTATAGTGCACTCTTATATCCTAACTTGTTTCCAGTTATAGCATAAATATTTTCCTGCATCCCTCAAAACTTCACAAACATAATCTTTCCTCTTAACCTGTTAGTGGCCTTTAATTGTTAACACTCTCATTTCAAATCCTTTTTCTCTCCTTAAGAAATTAATTGCCTTAAATGCCTAGAAAGAGGTTTGAATGCAGCAGTATAATTTCCATAAAGAAAATTTATTGCATTTAAATACGTTTTTTTAAAGATTTTATTTATTCATGAGAGACACACAGAGAGAGGCAGAGACACAGGAGAGGGAGAAGCACCCTCCCCACAGGGAGCCCGATGTAGGACTCAATCCTGGACCTCCGGGATCATGCCCTGAGCCAAAGGCAGACGCTCAACCACTGAGCCAACCCAGACATCCCTAAATACATTTATCACAAATGTATACAACCACAAATATTTCTGTCTTGAAGACTCAAAAACACTTTTGTATAAATACTTTCCCTGAGCTGAGTACACTTGAAATACTAACAGTGTTTTCAGAACAGACACTAAGTGGTCACAGAGCAAGATGGTGAGAGGCATAAAGAATGACCTTATTTTAGACTCTTATGAAAGCTAAATTATATCCTCTGAATTACACAGTAATTATTGCTTCAACTTACTACTTCCTGCAACTTATAAAAGGGCCTACCTTACAGCATTAGGCACCAGAGTATTTTGCTGGTTAATTTTTAATAATTTAGGTGACTTTATTTTGACAGAAATGGTTTGTCAAGTAAAAAAAAAAAAAAGGCATTTTTCCAATCTGTAATAAGGGATAGTAATGTGAATGAGGGGTTTGTTTTGTTTCATTTCATTATTATCTTATTCTTTTTAAAAATTTTCAAATGCCAAAGCAGGCATCTGTGCAGGCAATTTGTTTTCCTCAAAAGCCATGCAGTAGCTCAACCACCAGGAGGAGCCTAGAGAGGTTTTTTTTGTTTTTGTTTTTGTTTTTTCTTTCTTTCTTTTTTTTTAAATATCTGCCCAAAGCAAAGTATTGGTTTGGGGCTTAAAAGTGTTCCCAAAAATGTGACTAAACCTGTCCTGCTGTGCAGAATAATTCCTCTATCACAGATACATAGACTTGCAAAGCTTTTTTTTTTCCTCTCTACAATACACAGTTGGCCAAATTAACTGTTGTTTCTATATTTGAAAATTGGAGAAAATCATTGAGTAGGAAAGAAAGAACCAAAAAAATGAATAAAGGAGCTAATGTCCAACAAATTAAAATGACAGTAGCCCTGAAGGCCAATTAAGTCAATACAAAATAAAATAGAGAATGAAGGTGGTGGTTGTAGGCCATGTCTTGTGGAATAAAAGAACCATCCACTAAAAACAGGATTTTCTTCATAGCTAGGTGAATCACTTTAAAGGTCAAACCCTGAAAAGGCTCTCCCTTCCCAAAATCCCAATGTAGAATTCAAAAGAAAAACAGTGTTAACATACAGAACACCTCATCAAGCTATACTCTCGTGATTTGTGCACTTTATGGTATACCCCAGTAAAAGACAAAACACAAAAGTTATAGGTATATATTGAAATTAAAATAACTTTTCCTTCACTGCCCTTCTAATACAGCACTTGTTCTCACGTGAATAAATAAATAAAATTAAAATGTAATGTCATTATATTACCAATTATTTTCATCACCATGCTCTTAACTTACTTAGAGACTGCGACAGCTTTAATTTGTATTTTTCCATCAGGCAGAGTAATAGGCTTCGTATACTTAAATGTATTATTTTCACCATAACCAATCTTCTTTAGAAATTCAGGTTTGCTGCCATCCAGGGTATAATATATCTTGACATCTGGGGTGTCTGAAAAACCCAAAACAAGATAACTGTAATTAACAGTAAAGTAGCAAAGTCTCTGAATAATGCCTGTGGGTCAGTTAATTAATGAGATTTGTTAAATATTATAGGAATGAGTAACAATAACTAGCAATAAGTGAGTTCTTTCTCTGTGCCAGGCACTATACCTTATATGAATTAGCTCATGGCATGTGTACAACCCTATGTGACAGGTTCCATTTTAGAACTCTTCATAGATGAGGAAGCTGAGTCCCCAAGAGATTTAAGGTTTGTTTAATAACAGCAGAGTGTGGTTTCACTTTGGCTATGGCCTATGCTCCATTCACTTTGGCTATGGCCTGCTTCTCCCTCTGCCTGTGTCTCTGTCTCTCTTTGTGTCTCTCATGAATAAATAAATAAAATCTTTAAAAATATACATTTATATCCATTCAAGCATGCATATATTCTTATTTTCCCCTCTCTTTTATGTTATTTTTTAAAAATATTTTATGTGGGGCAGGCTCCATGCAGGGAGCCTGATCTGGGACTCAATCCCAGGACTCCAGGATGGATCACGCCCTGGGCAGAAGGCAGGCGCCCAACCACTGAGCCACCCAGGGATCCCCTTCCCTCTCTTTTAATACAAATGGTGACATACCACACCCTGTTCCACACACTTTTTTTCATTGAACAATATTACCTTGGATAGTGTCCTATACTGGTATACAGAGTGTCCTCACTCTTTGTTATGACTGTATTCTGTCCTTATACAGATGAACCAATATTTAACCAATCCCCTACAGATACATAGTTAGGTTCTTTTTCTTTTTCTTTCTTTTTTCTTTTGCCATCACAAGTACTGCAATGAATATCTTTGCATAAAGTTCTTTTAATATCTGTAAAGTATGTGGAACTAGTATTACTCAGTGAAAAGATATGTGCATTTGTAATTTTAGCTAATATGGTCTAACTTCCTTCTCTTTATGGACACTGAAACAATTTACATGGTTACCAGCAATGCATGAAAATAGCTGTTTACCCACACACACCCCTAGAGTGTGTTATTAATTTTTCTTTTATTTTTGCCATCTCCTAGATATAAAAAAAAGCAAAAAACCTGATACTTTTAACTCACATGTCTCACATTTTTTAGTAAGATTCATTCATTCATTCAACAAATATTTATCAAGTACCTATTATGTGCCAGACACTGTTCTAGGAACTGGGAATAGACCAGGAACCAAAGTCCCTGTTCTCAGGGAGCCTCTATTTTAGGAAGGACATACAAACAGTAAACAAAACAAACAAACAACAAATAAATATATACATGGTGTCAGGTGGTGACTAAATGCCATGAAGTAAATAAAGCAGGGGTAAGGTCTGCTCAGCAAGTAGGTAAAGAGATGGGTAGATGTATATTCCCCTATCTTTAAAAGACACTTATACACTTTCTTTCCTATAAAATGTCCTTTCACATCCTTTGCCCACTTTTCTATTGGGCTACTACTCTTTTGTTATTACGTTGTAGAACTTATTTATTTATTCAAAAGATTTTATTTGAGTACATGTATGCAACTGGGGAGAGGGGCAGAGGAAGAGGGAGAAGCAGACTCCCCACTGAGTGCAAAGCCCTATACACTGGGCTCTATCCCAGCACCCTGAGATCATGACCTAAGCCAAAATCAGAAGTTCAACTGACTGAGCCACCCAGGATTCCCAAACCTCTTTACTTATTAAACATTTTAAATATTGGGACGCCTGGGTAGCTCAGTAGTTGAGCATCTGCCTTCAGCTCAGAGCATGATCCCAGGGTCTCACACCCGGCTCCCCATGGGGAGACTGCTTCTTTCTCTGTGTCTCTCATGAATAAATAAATAAAATCTTAAAAGAATTTTAAATATTAGGGAATTCAGATCTCTATCATTCATATCATCATTTGTCAGTGATGATCTACCTTCTCCCAAGAGTTATGGGCAAATTTATTGAGATTTGTTTTTCATTTGAGATCCCGGACCCCGGAATCATGCCCTGAGTCAAAGGCAGAAGCTCAACCACGAAGCCACCCAGGCACCCCATGGTTTGAGAATTTTTAAAAATAATACTAGTTTTTAAGATAAAGTGTGATGTAAAGTATTCTTAGTTGGAATTTGTCTAGGAAGCACAGGGGTTACCAGAAATATAAAGAAACATACTTTACTTATTAATTATCAAAACATAAATTAGAATTTCAAAGTCTTTTTAAACATGTATTTGTTCATATGTTTTATCTATAAAACTTTCCTGGGGCACCTAGCTTCTTTTCAAGCCCCACACTGGACACAGAAATTAAAAAAAATAAAAGTTTTCCCTTCTCCTTTGTTTACTTTATATATACCTATGTATATATGTAGATATATATGTAGATATAAGTATGATATGTGTATATATGCAGTTTTATCATTACCAGGAAATGTATTCACTACTTCCTTCCTGTAATAGTAGTTAAGATTTATTTTGGCATTACCATGCACCAGACCCTGTGCACCTCACATGTCATTTAATCCTCACAGTAGCTCTAAATGGTAGATACTATTCTCACTAACAATGAGAAAACTGAGACTCAGACAAAGTAATGTATCACTAGAAGTTATCAAAAGCAGGATTTAATCTCCAACATGACTGACTGGAAATTCTGTGTTAGTGGGTCAGATTTTTTATCCCAGCAAAATAACAAGAATCCAGGGAAAGGCTGGGGAAGAACTCGGACATCTTACTTTGGCTAATGTGATTCAAGGCATTGCGGCAACTGTGTACTGATACATATGAAATGTTGGTGAAAGCCAACCGCTTTAATATAAATGTATACCACTCTATAAACGACCAAGTACAAATTTTGGAACTTTTCAAATTTTGGTACTTTTATGAAATTCCCAAGGTCCTAATTGTAGAAAGCATGCAATGTGATAAATCAATGACCAGATGAACATACAGTATGGCAATGTTGTGTCACATGCTTTCAAATATATTTGATTCCTACCGGATTTCATTTCCAAAAGTGTGTTGTTATCAATTTCATGGTTGGCTTTTCCAGGCAGAGGCACTCGCAATGGTATGATCTGAGGGACACACACTGAGCCAGCAGTCATTTTCTCTCCTTACATTAAAAAAAAAAAAAAGGATGAAAATCAATTCCAATGGGCACCTTTTTGAACACAAAAATTGAAGAGAAGCACTTTGTATAAACACAGCAAAACTAGTAAAAACTAAAGAGAATGCCACCTAGAGCACCTGGGTGATTCAGTTAAGCATCTGCCTTTGGCTCAGGTCATGATCTTGGGGGTCCTGGGATCTAGCCCTGCATCAGGCTCCCTGCTCAGGGGGAGCCTGCTTCTTCCTCTCCTCCCTGCTTGTGCTCTCTGTACCTATATCTGTCTCTCTCCATCTCAAATAAATAAATAAAATCTTATAGAAAAATAAAGAGAATGCCACCTAAAAATATTATTTAATTTTTAATTCAAATAATTATTGTTTCAGCTACATTTTTGCTGTTGAGGTCTTGTATAGGATTTTGATTATCTATATACTTACTTCATTTCTAGAAAAAGAGCATGAATGAACGAGATGAGGAAACAAAATTATTTTTAAAAAGATTTTATTTCATTAATTAATTGATTGATTGATTATTTATTTATTTGAGGGAGAGATTGAGCAAGTGAGAGAGCCCAATGCAGGGCTCTATCCCACCCCAGGACCTGAGCCAAAGGCAGATGCTTAACCGACTGAGCCACTGAGGCACCCCTGAAATTATTTTAAATGAACACATTAGATGAATACAACAGTCCCTCCTTTCCACAGGGGAAATGTTCAAGATCCCAAATGGATGCCTGAAACCATGGATAGTGCCAAACCCTATAAATATTGTTTACATATACTGTATTTTCCTATACATACCTACCTATGATAAATTTAATTTAGAAATCATGTAAGAGATTAACAACAAGAATAATAAAATAGAACAATTACAACAACATACTGTAATATAAGGAATGCAAGTGTGGTCTCCCTCAAAATATCTTATTGTACTGTACTCACCCTTCTTCTTGTGATGACGTGAGATGAGAAAATGCCTACATGATGAGATGAAGCGAGGTGAATGACCTAGGCGCTGTAATGTAGCATTAAGCTACTACTGACCTTTTGACATCAGGAAGAGGATCATCTGCTTCTGGGTCCCAGGTGACTGCAGGTAAGAGAAACCATGGAAAGCAAAACTGCAGGTAAGAGGAGACTAGTGTACATTAGAACAGAGGCCATCACTAGTGATCTGATCTGAGCTCCCCCTAAAGCGTTATCAACCTCTCCTGCCCCTTGTCAATGCGTCGCCTCTCTTGGCTTCAGGGCAGGACATCACACAAGAGGAACAGAAGTAACTCTGTATGTGACATGAAATGTTAATTTAGAGCCAACTCCTTTGGGAAAGCACCAGGCTCAAGGCCCCCTTGTTGTCACCAAGTGGTCCTTGCATTTTAAAGCTGCAAAGAAATTTTAGAAGGATGGCAGAGTATCATGTCTCAGCTGAAAGTTGGCACAGATAAAAAGAGTGAGCAACAAAGTCTCCCACCCCAAATACTGTATTTATAAATAACTGAATATAAGTATGGAGGCCTTACTGATCTTTTTCAGTGGGATGGAGTATAAGTCTTAAAGCATAGAGAATATGGGGGGAAAGCAAACCTCACCTTAAGACAACAACCATTTACATCTATGTGTGGCCTTTTCAAATTTTAATGATTATGGATACATAAACTCACTCAGTTATAACCTATGTGTTCGGTCAATTTTTAGAGTGTACTTTTGCACCTACTCTCTTATTTACAATCTTCCACATACTTACATAATCTTATTTATCATTTTGTTTGTGGTTGGGCATTTGGGCTATTACTAGTTTCTTTTTAATTTTGGTTGGTGCAATTCTAAATAATACTGCTCTGAATAATTTGTGGTTTGAATTTTGTCACAGATTACATTCCCGAAAGCTGGAAACTAAATTTAGGAAGTGGATTCAATGCCTGATTTAGATCATTCCAGGGCAGAGATTAAGAATTTGAATTGCAGATACTGATATTGAGAGTAATAGCGTCTACCGAAGGATGGCTGGACTCAGGGAAGAGAGAGGGAGGGGAGAAGAAGGTGCTGTTTGTTCCTCATTTTTCCCCTTAAGAGGCAGTTAAAATTAAAGTAGTTGAAAAATCAGTCCAAAATAAAAATTTGAAAAACACAGGGGAAGGGTACGCGTCGCAATTAGGCGCTACCCTTGGGAGGGGCGGCCGCTGGGCCTCTAGCGAAGAGGATCGAGAAGCAGCCCGACATGCTAGGCCCAGATGGCAGCGAGGGGTCAGTGGCACCGCTAACCCCTCACCCCCGCCATCGATACTGCCCCTCGCCGCCCGGTTCCGGAACCCCGGGGTCCCTGTCCCGGCCCATCGGGGGCAAATAGGGACGCCCGCTTCCTCTCGGTGGGAGCGACGGAGGTCCTTCTCCTCCCCCTCCTCCCTCCTCTTCCCCTCCCCGCCGGCCGCCGCCACCCAGGTCGTGCCCGGTACCCCGAGGTACCGCCACGGCTCGCAGGCAGGTAGCCCACCCCTCACCGCCTCTCGCCCTCTCCTCGGCCGCCGCCTGGGTTTCCACAGACGCCGCGAGCAGGGCCCCGCCCACGAGAGCCAAGCAGGTGATTGGCGGAAGCCGACTTCCTAGCAACCAGCCCCGCCCCTGCCGCCGGGCCCGCGGGGGTACCAGCCTCGAGCGCCTTCCGGGGGCTTCCCTGCAGGCCCCTGAGAATATGCCTTCACAGAGATCGGGAAGTGCTCGGAGGTGGCGTCCCGACGCCAGAGGGAGCGAGCCAGGCTCGTTTGTCCGACAGGCACTGACATTCAACAAACACGGATAAGGCGTGGATAAGGCGTAAGGGCGCGGGCGGAGGAGGCGATCAGGCGCGGCTTGGCCGCCTCAAGCCGACGCAACAAGTAAGGGCCGGCTGCCACGTGGGAAAGAAGGCCCCCTGCGCGAGCCGGCGCCGTTCCCGCGTTCCCGGTCCTCAGCTTCCCGGCCGGCTGTCCCCTGGCTCCCGACCCCAAGCGTCTCTGCCCCCAGGGCCCGGAAGTAGGCCGTCATGGCCGAGGTGAAGGTGAAAGTGCAGCCGCCCGACGCGGATCCGGTCGAAGTAGAAAACAGGTAAATCAGCGAGTGAGGCTCGCTTCCCTGCTCCGGAGCCCCGACGGCGGCCAGTCGTTGGGGCAGCCGGACCCCTGCTCCGAGGACCCTCGGCAGATCGCGGCGCGCGCGAAGGGCGGGCGTCCCTGGAACGCAGACTTCTTGAGGAGCTCCCAGCGAGTTGGACAGTCTGTGACTTTCTGAATCTTCTTGCCCCGGCGCCGTCGGGGAGTCGTGATGACGTGCTTCCCTCCTGCAGTAAGGTGGTCCACGCCCAGACGACCGGCATGTTCCCCGTAGTATCTGTAGCTGCATATTCTGATTCAGGATCGAGAACCCCCACGACAGAACATTTGGGCCAAGTGAGGGTGCGCTTTGTGATCTTTGAAGAAACATTAAAACACATCGTTTCCGTGCAATACTGAAGTCAAGATTTTAGGTCACCTAAAGCCTCTCCTAATTTTATATTCGCTATCCGTGCCCTGATAGTTTTAGGTTATCACATAGTTTTGAAAGACCGTAACTTTCTCAGACTTTTGGAAACACGTGTAATGATCCTATGACAAGGTGGATATTTGGGCTTATTTTTGTTTGGTAGAGATAATTCTAAAAGCAAGCTCCAATTATGGTGAATTGTCATAACGAATGTTGCCTTCTTACCAGAAGATTTGCCTCCTCTTTGCAGACTTATGGCTGCCCAATGCACTGAATATTAATTTTGTCATACTTGTTCCATCTGAGAACATTGAAGCCTCAACTTTAATATTTTTTCCGTATTTTCATTTGACTTTTGTTCTAATTTAAGGTTCATATTAGCAGAGAAAAGAAATGCTCCTCTTAAGGGCACCTGGTGGCTCATTGGTTGAGCATCCGTCTTCAGCTCAGGTGCTGATCCTGCCATCCTGGGGTCGAGTCCCTCACCGGGCTTCCCGCAGGGAGCCTGCTCCTCCCTCTGCCCACGCCTGCCTCTCTCTGTCTCTCGTGAATAAATAAATAAAATATTTTTAAGAAGTGCTCCTTTGAAATAATAGTTATACTGTAAACATATACTTTGTCTTGCACAGTTTCTAACATGCTTTTCATTCACAACCATCACAGAAACCCAGATTATTTTATTTTAGCATGGGATACGTGGGTAGCTCAGTAGGATAAGCATGTGACTCTTGGTTTCAGCTCAGGTCATTATCTCAGTGTTGTGAGATTGAGCCCTGCATCGGGCTCTGCACTGGGCATGGAGCCTGCTTAGGATTCTCTCTTCCTCTGCCCTTCCCTTTTTACCTCCCCTTAAAAAAAAAAAAAAAAATCTTCCCAATGTGAAAAAAAGGCACAATTTCAAACTGTTCTGCTTGTATTTTTCCCCCACTGTCTCTTGAAATAGGTAAAAACATGAATAATATCATTTTGCCTTTGTTCCTAGGATTATAGAATTATGTCATCAGTTCCCTCATGGAATTACAGACCAAGTAATTCAGAATGAAATGCCTCATATAGAAGCCCAGCAGCGGGCAGTTGCCATCAATAGACTGCTATCCATGGTAAGGCAAATTCAGCTAGTTCATATATTTATGTGCTATAATTGTCATTACTTCCGACTATGTATTTTTAAACCATTCAGAAGTGTCTTAGGTTAAGATTTCAAGCCAGGAAACAGCTCAGACTGCCTGAACTGAGGAAAAAAATAATTACACATCATTTTTACAAGATGAATGAGGGGCACCTGGGTGGTGCAGTCGGTTAAGCATCTGACTCTTGGTTTCCACTCAGGTCATGATCTCTGGGTTGTGGGATTGAGACCCCTGTGGCTTTGTGCTCAGCGGAGAGTTGGCCTGTGATTTTCTTTGTCCCTCTCCTTCTGCACTCTCCCCATGTCTGCGCTTTCTCTCTCTCTCAAATCCCAATAAATAAATAAATAAATAAGTAAATTAAAAAATGAAATAAATGTATTTTAATTATTGTATTTGTTAACCTAATTGTCATCATGTACATAGGGCACATGGGGCTAATCTGCTCTCACGTTCTGTTTGCTTCCTGCTGCCAGTGCTGGACCTTTCCCTATGAAATGTGCCCTCTGCCAGCTATCACAATTTATTAGGGTTTCACTCTCCACAATTTCACTCTGAGCATTTCAGGAGGCAGGAGTAAGTGCCGTAACACTACAGTGGGGTTTTTCAGTGAAGTCCTTCTACCTGCTTTTACCTCTTCTCTTCTCCTGGGGCCCTAACATCATTCTCCTCCACGGTGCAAAAATAGCTCACCTTGTGGCACCCCATCCTCTAAATCTACTTGTTTCTTCTTCCATTTCCCCTATATCAAAGTTCCCATGTCTTGAAAGCATTTCAGTTTCGTTGTAGTAGAAACTGGGTAAAAGATTTCTATACTAAGGACTCATGGAAATTTGAGGACAGGTGAACTTTCTGCTAAACTACTCCCTTCAATCTTCTAGCTCAGTGGCTCAAAAAGTTTTCTTTTCTTTTCTTTTCTTTTCTTTTCTTTTCTTTTCTTTTCTTTTTTTTCTTTTCTTTTCTTCTCTTTCTTTTCTTTTTTTATTTTTATTTTTTTTTTTAAGATTTTAACTATTCATGAGAGACACAGAGAGAGAGAGAGAGACAGAGACACAGGCAGAGGGAGAAGCAGGCTCCATGCAGGGAGCCCGACGTGGGACTCGATCCCAGGTCTCCAAGATCACGCTCTGGGCTGAAGGCGGCGCTAAACTGCTGAGCCAACCAGGCTGCCCCTTGAAAATAAAGTGCCAGATAGTATGCATTTTAGGCTTTGCAGGCCTTGTGGTTTCTGTTGCAGGTACCCAACTCTGCAGGAAAGTAGCCATGGGCCATACATTAAGAAATGAGCATGGCTGCATTCCAGTAAAACTTTATAAAAACAAGGGCAGCCCGGGTCATATCCATGACCCCCCCCCGCCCCCCAGTCATATATCACAGTATGGATGTTCGGTAAACGTTCATAGGCTGAATTAAACAACCTACAAATGGAACTTTGTGGTTTGATTTTGCTACTTAGTGGGGTCCAGGGACAATTGCTGTTCATTCATATGTAAACCTGTTTCCAAGTCCTGTGTCAGCCCAGTCTTAACTGATGAGAATGGGGGCTCCTTTAGCCATGAGTTCCCCAAACAGCCAGAAGTCTGGTAGTACAGCCACCTGAGGGCTCCCAAGTTCAGACCCAAGGGATTTCAAAAGCATGTCCGACATGCTTTCTTTACTTTTGCTATATAAAACCAAATCTATTGCATCTTTTATTCATTGCGTGATATTCCTGCCTAATTGTCATGTAATATAATAGAAATAACACAAATCAGTAAATGTTACTATTAACTTGGCAAATTTTACTGTATCATGTTATAAAATATTTATGCATGTTATTCTTCATTTGAAATCTTTATATAAATTATTTTCATTTTTAAGTTTATATTATACATTTGTTGAATTTATTTGAATTCAAATATAGATTTTTATTTATTATTCTAAAGCTGTTCAGAATTCTTTATGCATTGATCATATAACTAAGCTAGGGTATAGCATATAAGAAATTGTTAAGTATTTATATTTTGGAAAATGACAACCTAAGTTTCAAAAATGGTTTCAAAAATATATTACATGTGATATGTAGGTAAAAACTTAAGTCTCGAGTGAGGAACTAACAAATAATTTTGTGGGGTAGGATATTTTGGTTTATGTAAAATTTTAAAGAATACGTGAACATTTGTGGTTGATTTGAAGTATCTCCAAGATAATTCATTGTTATTTTCTATTAAAAAAAAAACTTTAGGGTCAGTTGGATCTCTTAAGGAGCAATACAGGCCTTCTGTATAGAATAAAGGATTCTCAGAATGCTGGGTAAGCACCTAATTTTTTTATTGTAAGAAACTTTAATTATTACAAATGTAACCTATGTTTTTTTGGGAAAAAGTCAACATAGAATTGCATAATGTAAACCTGTCCTGCATACCATCCCCACCTCTTATCATGAGTTCCATTTCTCAGAGATAACTGCTCTTAATAATTTGGTATATGTCCTTTCTTCTAGGTATATATATAAATATATAGAAATGATTATATATTTATATACTATATATAATCTCTTTTCTTTTTTTTTCTTTTTTTTTCTTTTTTTTTTTTAACAAAAATGGGATCATGCTATCCATACTGTTTTGCAACTTGTTTTTTTCACTTACTATATCTTGGACATCTTTTCATTCTGGTACATACAGCCCTGTCTCATTCTTTTTAAGGTAAGCCCTTCTTTTGGTAAATAAGTCAATGTGATGACCTTGTCTGCTAATTCATTAAAGTAATTATGTAGATTATTAGATTATCCTGTATCTCTTTGTCTTTTTAATTCTACTTTATTCCCCTGCAGTAAAATGAAAGGATCAGATAACCAAGAAAAACTAGTATATCAAATCATAGAGGATGCAGGAAATAAAGGTAAGCAGGTAAAGGAAGAAGCAGAAAAAGTCATCATCTTTAAGACCAGAAATAGGAACTGAGTTCTGGCTTCCCAGGATACAGATCCATATGTAGAGAATGCTTCCATGTATGTTAAAAGAAGGGGAAGTAGAAATATATAATATACATATGCTTGCAGGACACCCAGGTGTGATGCCGTTGCTGTTGCCTCAACGCAGGCAGGGGCTAGATGGCTGGGGGCCAGGATGGAAAGAAACTTCTGAATTCTGAACTGTGGGAATGTACTATCTATTCAAAATAAATCAGCTAAAACTTAAGGGTTTTTTTTTTTTTTTTTTTTTCCCAATCCTCACTTTCTTTGACGGCCTTCATTTCTTTAACTTCATCTTATCTGTAACTTGTGGATAATCCATCTCTCTAGTTTTTGCAAAAACCAAAGGGATGTCCAGTGCAGTGTGGCAGTGTCTGACAGAGGTCCCTCAGCAACTGTTCAGTTTTTCTCTATCCCCTTACGGAACTATATCTAAATTGCTGTTAATCCTAGAGTTTAGGATCTGAGTCCAATGATAATTTCAACAATGTATCAACAATGATATAATTTGAAATATCATTCTTGTATTATTAGGTGTTTAATATTTTTAAAATAGACATGACAAAAGCCATTCTCTATTTTTAAAAAATCTATCTTCCTATCACATTATGCCTCTGTGCTGGGAAGAAAATAAGGTAACACATTTTCTTTTTCTTTTATTTTTTAATTTTTTTAATTTTTTTTTTAAGGTAACACATTTTCTATAAAATTCCACATACAACCCTTCTTTGAAATCCTACCTTCTTGTAAAGGGCTTTTAGTGGCTGTGAGAATTGCAGTCTTCCTTTTTTTCATCTCCTAAATATAGTGTATAAATAATGGGTATATATGCACACACATGTTCACATGCAGTTTTTTGCACTCTGTTGGCGGTGATAGCTGACCTTGGCCCAAACTTAAGTTATAATCTAAATACGATCTGAAGTATAAATAATAGGAAACAGAATTTGGGGTATAGGAGGGGGTGGAAGAGACAATAAGTTAATTCAGTAACATTCAAGATTTTTCTCCATTAAAAAGTATCTTTTTCATATGTTTTTAAAAAGGTGCCACACTAGGATTCCAAGAAATTTCTGGTTAGAAGACATAGCGCATAACTTCTTTTATCATTTTGCATACTTTTGTTGTTATCTGAGATTCTTACCTCTAAGTCACTGTTTTTCCTATAACTATGCCCTAGGAATAGTATACATATTTTGCTAGTTTTGGCACGTGGACTACAAACACAAATCCTATGGCGTTGAACTCATTTTACTTTACTTTCTTACAGGAATATGGAGCAGAGATATCCGATACAAAAGTAACTTGCCATTAACAGAAATTAACAAAATTCTAAAGAATTTGGAAAGTAAAAAGCTTATCAAAGCTGTTAAGTCTGTGGCAGTGAGTATTTTTCTCTTTCCTTCCCCCAAGTGTTCACTGTATGTGTATTGCTCCAAGTATGTTTCAAGATCTTCTTGTTCTTTAGGCTATGTCATGATTTAAAACTACTAGTCAAAAAGATTTTTAAAAATTTCGTTTATATTGAATTGGTTTGGAGATGTTACTTACATTTATCACTGCCTGGTTAATTCTTTGTGTCTTACCCCCTTGAAAAGGTAAAACTACTGTATTCTTCAGTAAAGAATTTTTGGAATCATGAACATTTTTCATGGATTTTCAGCGTGTAAGATAGTTTACTTCATTCTAGCAAATTAGATTACTCATTCAACAAATATCTATTGTGTGTTTGCTCTGTGCCAGGCACTGTTTGGGTGTTTGGGATACATTAATGAACAAGTCAGGGAAAGATCTCTGCCCTGATAAAGTGTCTCTTCTAGTATGTAGTATTTCTCCTCCTCATCCTATCCCACCCCTATTACCTCCTTCAGGGATTTCCATTCAGAGCTGGATCCATCAGGGACACCAGCTACTGACCCCATTAACCTAGGCAGCAGAGGAGCTGAGATTCCCCTAAACTAAAGTTTGTTTGTTTGTTTTTGTTTTTATTTTTATTTTTATTTTTATTTTTATTTTTGATAGTCACACAGAGAGAGAGAAAGAGAGGCAGAGACACAGGCAGAGGGAGAAGCAGGCTCCATGCACCGGGAGCCCGATGTGGGATTCGATCCCGGGTCTCCAGGATCGCGCCCTGGGCCAAAGGCAGGCGCTATACCGCTGCGCCACCCAGGGATCCCAAAACTAAAGTTTGTTTGAATGCGGATTTCAGCAAATAAGATTTTGATATTCATTTATCAAATGATATTTTTGCCTTAACACTCCTTTATTTATTTATTTTAAAGACTTATTAAGGAGCACCTGGGTGGCTCATGGTTGAGCATCTGCCATTGACTCAGTTTGTGATCCTGGGGTCTTGGGATCAAGTCCCACATCAGGCTTCCCAGAGGGAGCCTGCTTCTCCTTCTGCCTATGTCTCTGCCTCTCTCTGTGTGTCTCTCATCAATAAATAAATAAAATCCTTAAAAATAAATAAAGGTTTTATTTATATTTAGAGAGAGAGAGAGAGCACAAGCACAGGAAGGGGCAGAGGGAGAGAATCTCAAGCCGACTCCATTCTGGACATGGACCCCAGTGCAAGGCTCAGTCTCACAACTCTTAGATCATTACCTGAGCCAAAATCAATAGCTGATGCTTCCAGCTGCACCACCCAGGCATCCCCCCTCCCTTATTTAGAATATTATCTACCCTCTGCATTTTTAATGGATAATTTCAAATATATACAAAAGTAGAAAAAATAATGAGTCCCCACACACTGAACACCTAGCTTCACTTTGCCAATCTTTCATCTCCATCTTTATTTTTAATAACAGCTTTATTGAGATAACTGACATACCAGAAAATTCATCTGTTTAAATTGTATAGTTTGGCAGTTTTTAGTATACTGACAGAGACATGCAACCATCACACTATTCTAATTCACACATTTTCATCACCTCTGAAATGTGACCCCACTAGGAGTCACTCCCCAGCCTTCCTGCCCGTAGGCCCTGACAACCACTGATGTAGTTTCTGTCTCTATAGATCTACGTATTCTGGACATTCCATATAAACTGTATCATACAATATATGGTCTTTTGTATTAGGCTTTTTTTATTCACATGATGTTTTCAAGTTTTCAAACTAAAGTAGTTTTAGATTATAGCCCAGTATAAAATAAATACTCATGAGTCCATATGGAAATGTTTAAATAAATAAATGATTCCAAAAATTCCTTAGTGAAGAGTATAGTAGTTTTGGCTTTTCAGTGGGTGAGACACAAAGAGTTAGCTGGGGTGGCTTAGTCAGGCCAATTTCCACTCAGGGTCACGAGATTAAGCCCTGCATCATACTCCACACTCAGTGAGGAGTCTGCTTGCCCTTGTCCCTCCCTTTGCTTGCTCTTTCTCTCTCTGTCAAAAGTAAATTTAAAAGATCTTTTAAAAAATAAATAAATGACATCTTCCCACGAGTAGATTGAGGCAAAATAGACAAACTTCCTGTGCAGAAGAATTCTAGGTAATTTAGGTGGATGGACACTCTACCCTCAAAGAAGTGGAATATAACTCCCACTCCTTAAGTGTGGGCTGAGCATGGTGATGTCCTTCCACATATGGAAAGACTAGGGAAAAAATGTCAGTTTATGATGGAGAAAACGGAGAAGCACTACTTCAAGCCATCTGATCAAGGTTAACCTCAATACTGAGAAGTCTTATCAGTAGTGATCAGTTATCACTTGGTGATCGAACGCCCTTGACAGGATGTGATGAGAAGGGCACTTCTCCGTGGTCTTTCTCCTAGAGTAGTCATAAGAAAAACGTCAGGCAGGTCCCAGTCAAGAGATATCCTATAGAATACCTGACCAGTCATCCTCAGTACTGGCAAGTTATCAAAAGCAAGGAGAGTCTGAGAATTTGCCAATGGAACAGGACAAGTAAGTGTAATATGGTATCCTGAATAGGTTCTTGGACCAGAAAAAGGATATTAGGGAAAAACTAAAGAAACGTCAATGAAGTATAGACTTTAGTTAATAATGATATATCAATATTAGTTCATTAACTGTAATAAATGCAACCTACTAATGTAAGATGTTAAGAGGGGAAACTAAGCACAAGGTAAATGTACCATCTTTACACTAATTGTGTAAATCTAAAACTGCTCTAAAATAAAAGGTTTGAGGGGTGCCTGGGTGGCTCAGTCAGATAAGCATATGAGTCTTGATCTCAGCTCAGGTCATGATGTCAGAGTCATGAGATAGAGCCCAGAGTCAGGTTCCATGCTGGGTGTGGCACTGGTTAAGAGTCTCTTCCTCCCCATCTCCTTGCCCCTCACCCACCCCAGCTCAAAAGAAAGTAAAAAAATATATATATATAAAAAGTTTTGAGAGTTTCTTTAAATCTTAGTTTTGAAAGACTTGGTTACCTTTTTTTTTTTTTTTAAGATTTTTAAATTTATTTTTACAGAAAGAGCGTGCATGTGCACCAGGGGTAGGGGAGGGGCAGAGGGAGAGAAGGAGACTCTTAGCAGGCTCCACACCCAGCAAGGAGCTAGACGCAGGGCTTGAACTCACAACCCTGAGACCAAGAGTCGAACACTTAACCGACTGAGCCACCCAGGTGCCCCTGCAAGACATGTTTATCTTATAACCACATCTGCTGTTAATGTTTTTTCCTAGGCCTCAAAAAAGAAAGTATATATGCTTTATAACTTGCAGCCGGACCGGTCTGTGACTGGTGGAGCCTGGTACAGTGACCAGGATTTTGAATCAGAATTTGTAGAGGTGCTTAACCAACAGTGTTTTAAATTCCTACAAACCAAGGTGAGGCATAATTAAGGAAACATCACTGCAAATTTTTTTTTAAAGTTACTTCATAAAGAATGTTTAATCTTGTATATCATATTTCACATAGGACATGAAAATACTCAAACCAGTAATTTTCACTAAACAATATATTCTGTTGATTTCACACTATATAAACTGTGTTCAGAAAATGCTAGTGTTCTTATTGAGATATATTTCTACCCTAAAAGGCAGAAACAGCTCGAGAAAGCAAACAGAATCCAATGATACAAAGAAATAGTTCATTTGCCTCATCACATGAAGTGTGGAAGTACATTTGTGAATTGGGGATCAGTAAGGTAAGAGCTCAATTTTTAATTTTCATCTTATTTTTTAAAAGTTACTCTTCATCATAGGGATATAGTTTACAATGTATTCTAAACATATTTGACCCAGACCCCTTTTCCAGGTGATACCTATGAACCTTCTGCAGAACCCATTTAGACAGGTGACTGTCATGCCATCAGGCACTGTGTGATCTGTGTGAACTTAAGCTTGGAGGATAGAGCAGCAGAGCAGAGGCCTGGCATGCATGGCACTACCAAGATTCAAAAGTCTGTTCTGACAAGGTCTTGACTTTCTCAGAGACATTTCAACATAGGTGCCAAACATCAGTCATCACATCAGTTGTCATTTATTGGTATTGTGTCCCCTTGTAAGATGAGAGTGCTCTTGTCAGCATATGTTTTTGAAGACCTATACATAAAGACACTGTGCTGGATGTTCTTCATTATCAGAAAAAAACAATACATAGACAAGTCATCTTCATTTCCTGTCCCCCAAATCTTTCATTTATAAAAAAGTAGGAATTTGGACAATTTGATATCTAAAATAATTCTTTCTGCTCATTTTATGAATCCCCATAAAATTCTTGCCCCCAAAAATGTTACTTTATAAGACTTCTAGATTTCACTTAGAAAGTGGAAAAATACAAAGTGTTGGGATGCCTGGGTGATTCAGTGGTTGAGTGTCTGCCTTTGGCTCAGGGCGTGATCCTGGGGTCCCGGGATTGAGTCCCACATCAGGTTCCCTGCGTGGAGCCTGCTTCTTCTCCCTCTGCCTGTGTCTCTGCCTCTCATTAATAAACAAAACCTTAAAAAAAATAAAGTGTCAAATTCAGCATGAGGTTAGAGTTCTGTCTCTAGCATTTCTGTGGTTTGTGCTAACTTGGGCTGCTGTTCAACCCCTCACTTCTGATTACTCACCAGCATGATGTTTCGTCATTTCACTGAGGAACTGTGAACCCTTTACTCTTTACACACTCTCCAAAAGGATGTCTTCTTGTGCTTTCTGTGTCCTTTCTAATGCATCTCCTTTTCAGGTAGAGTTATCCATGGAGGACATTGAAACTATCTTAAATACACTCATTTACGATGGGAAAGTGGAGATGACTATCATTGCTGCAAAAGAAGGCACTGTTGGCAGTGTAGATGGACACATGAAACTGTACAGAGCAGTCAATCCAATCATCCCACCCACAGGTTTGGTCCGGGCCCCATGTGGACTCTGCCCGGTGAGTTAAAGTGGCTCCACTTCATACCTGACTGTGCAAATGCCACCTAACTTAACAGCAAGCACACCCCCATTTTCTGACTTTCAGAGTTGACCAAGAGCAGCTCAAACCTCCATGTAACCTTGATGATGGGCCCTTGATGAACAAGTCCTTGCTTTACATTTTTATTTACAATAACCACGCTAGGGAAATTTGTGATTTTTTTCCTGTAGGCCCTGAAATGGACAATGTTTAATGAGGGCTGATCATTTAACCTAAGTAAGGAGGGAAATAAGATTTGTTGAGAACCTACCACAGGCCAGGCATGTTCTTGAAGATTTATATGGTCTCATTTAATCCTCCTCTTGTCCCTTGGAGCTAGTGATGTTATTTCTGCATAAGCATGAGGCTAAGCAAGGTGTAGAAGCTACAGCTTAGAAGTAACAATCAGGATGCAAACCCAGAGATGTTTTTTCCCCTGTTATCATACCCCCAGCACTCTTCATTCATCTGTTCCCACATAGTTCACACATGCCAGCTGCATGCTGCAGGCACTGCATATTCTTGGGCTTCTGGTATATGTTTTATTTCATTGTACCAGCCCTTGTCTATATGCCTAAGCTTTCTGTATGCTGGTTTCAACTTCTAGAAAAACCAGGAAGCATATTGGGAATTCTATTTAGCACCATTTACAAAAAGAAATGTAGCTAACGTGAAACATTTGATTAGTGAAACATATATCTAGATCTGCTCTCCTGTATTCCTGTTACCTGCTGATAGCCTTTAGCCCAGTGGGCAGATGAACAGGTCACCTTAGTGCTACAGTGAAAGTTCTCTTATTAACTCACTTTATAATCACATAGCAAGTCCTATGATAGCACGCTCTTAAATACAGCCCTAGTCTTTCACTTTGAAAATTTTACTTTAAATATTGCTTTAAAAAATGGTTGGTCTTGGACACTTTAACAGAAATTTTAGTTGTAGGTGACATTTAAGACTTTACTGATAATGTAATAATTTTAAAACTCTCATTTGATTGTAATTTTTTTTTCTTTTTTAAAGGTTTTTGACGACTGCCATGAAGGTGGTGAGATTTCACCATCTAACTGTATTTATATGACAGAGTGGCTCGAATTTTAACAGAGAACTAGGAACTTTACTGACATTTTGCAGATGAAGTTACTTTGGGACCAAAAAATTTAACTCATGATGGAATATCAAATTTCCTTGAAAGCAAACTTCACAATAATGGATAGACTTGCTGCTATGAAAAAATATTTTTTTATCTATGAAGACTAAATTTATATTGGTAAGGTAGCCAACAGAATTTGAAGCAGGTAAGGTTAATAGTGAAATCCATTCTTCAATAAATAAAATACTCTGAACTTCCAGAAGGCCACCATCTGAAGCTTTTCAAGACTTTTGGTGATTCACAGAAAAAGCAGCCAACCAAATCCGTATTTGCCAAACACTACAATAATGACTAGAGTTTAAAATTCCCATTTTAAAGCTATTAAGGTCTTCATTGGGAAACTTTATATCTGGTTCATTATTGCCATTTGTTTTCTTTTCTCAGTGGTTTCATTGAGAATCAAAAGCAGTAAGGCAGGAATAGCACTTAGAGGCACGAGTGGCGGAAAGAGTGGAACACCCCTTTCCATACACTATTCATTCCTTTTTATGTCAGAAATATTCTTTCAGAGGATTATGCCGTTGTACCTCCCTCAAATGCAAATGATGACTATTGTCAAAAATGTTTTCAGCACATAAATCTGATTATTCTCATCCTCAAGAGAATGTTTTCATTGATCCTTCTTTGTCAAAGTCTTCCAAGTTTCATTCTGTGGTTTAACTGCATTATTTGCTAGAATTGCCCCATGATCCATTGCCCTCCATTCACCCTTTATTGTCAACAGGGTACCACTCCTCTTTTATCTTATCTTAGATTTATTTCCTTACTCTCTTCAAAATCATCATGTAATTGGTCTAATCAGAAAGCCATTATAATTGTTCTCAGTTCTAATAGTACTTTCCATTCTAGGTTATTGGATATATTCTTGCACAGAAGTTAGCTTTTTAGGATTTCAGTTGTATTTTCATTCTGTAGCTCCACTTAATGATTTCTGTGTCCAGGCCAAAAGCACGGGGCTAAGGGAAGGAAATTCAATGCCAGCTACTCCTGAGGCCTGAGTTTAAACACCAGTTTGGAGATACTCCCAAGTTGGCAACCATCAGAAAGGTTATTTAGAGCTAAATGGGGATCAGTAAAATAAAACTCAGCTCATTAACCAATTAAGAACCAGATGTAGTCTGTGCCTAGCTCTGTAGAAACACCATTCAAGGGATGCCTGGGTTGATCAGTGGTTGATCAGTGTTGATCATCAGCAGTGGTTTGGTTCAGGGCATGATCCTTGGTCTGGGGATCGAGTCCTGCATTGGGCTCCCCATGGGGAGCCTGATTCTCCCTCTGCCTGTGTCTCTGCCTGTGTCTCTCATGAAAAAATGAAATCCTAAAAAAAAGAGAAAGAAACAGCGTTCGATGACACTAGCACTTTGAAACAAAGATCATTTCAAGTACTGGATATATAGGAGATAGAAAAGAATCTGGGAGGGATCCCTGGGTGGCGCAGCAGTTTGGCGCCTGCCTTTGGCCCAGGGCGCGATCCTGGAGACCCGGGATCGAATCCCGCGTCGGGCTCCCGGTGCATGGAGCCTGCTTCTCCCTCTGCCTGTGTCTCTGCCTCTCTCTCTCTCTGTGATGATGACTATCATAAATAAATAAAAATTAAAAAAAAAAAAAAAAAAAAAGAAAAGAATCTGGGAGCCTGCAACTACACAGGGTTTCTCTTCCACCCCCAGTGAGGGCTGGAATAGTAAGAACATTATCCGTCCTTCTTGGGACCTGGCCCATCACAGAGGCACTAGTTTTATTTAATGACAAAACTGAACTTGGGTTGGGGAAGAGGTAGATGGGAAGAAGGAATCAGTTCATGTATTAAATACAGACTTTGCATTGTCTCGATAGCCAAAGATTGATGTTTAAAGCGTACAAATCAAAGGCTACAACAAAAGTTCCCTGACTCACCAGAAGAAAGACCCTTTAAATGCTTTTCCTGGGATCCCTGGGTGGCGCAGCGGTTTGGCGCCTGCCTTTGGCCCAGGGCACGATCCTGGAGACCCAGGATCGAATCCCACATCGGGCTCCCGGTGCATGGAGCCTGCTTCTCCCTCTGCCTGTGTCTCTGCCTCTCTCTCTCTCTGTGACTATCATGAATAAATAAATAAAATCTTTAAAAAAATAAAAAAAAAAATAAATGCTTTTCCTGCAGCATGTCTTTCATTCTGAATATTAACAACTGAAGGAGAAAAGAGAGCAATTAAAAAATACAGCACCCTTGGTATATAGTTAAATGGTATTTACCCACCAGAAGTAAACTTTGACCAAAACAAGTTATGAGGCCATTGACTCATGACACCAAAAATCAAATTGTGTGTGAAGAAGTCTTAATCCTTACAGTTGATTTCCATTTAGTATAACGTATTTTGATTACCTGAGAATATTCCCTAGAGCCTGTCAGGGCCCCTCTTCTGCTTAACAATGACCTAGAAGGGGCGACTGGGTGGCTTAGTCGGTTAAACATCTGCTTTTGGCTCAAGTCTGATCCCAAGGTCCTGGGATGGAGCCCTACTTTGGACTCCCTGCTCAGCAGGGAGTCTGCTTCTCCCTCTGCCCTCCCCTGCCGCCACTCATGATCTTTCTCTCTTTCTCTCTCTCTCAAATAAATAAAATCTTTTAAAAAATAATAATGATCCATAGGGAATCAAATAATCATGAGAGACCATGATTCATAGGTTTAAATGGATAGTTTATTGGAAAAAAAAATGGATAGTTTATGTAGGATTCTTCATAAAACTCCTGAGTTTAGTTTAGTGAGGAGTAAATTTTATGGTGCCATGATTTTTATGGTGATCAGCTGAGTAAATGAGTCCTGTAATTTCAAGTCAAGTGACTTTTACTTTGAACCATTATTACATGGTGGGTAAGGGAAGAATAAAAAATACATGTCCTAGACTACTGCTGTCCCACGAACTTTTTATAATGATGACAGTATTCTGTATCTGCTGTTCAATAGGTAGTCACTTGTGGCTGTTAAGACTTGAAATGTGGCTAGTGTGTGAATGAACTAAATTTTTAATTTTATAGCTGCCTGTGGTTACTGGCTACCATATTGGAGAGTACAACTCAACAATCATACAGGTCTAGATTAATTATAGGAATGAAGAATATCAAAATTATTTCTCATATATATTCATTGCTTTTCTGTGGCAGAAGAAGACAACAAAATATTAACTGTTACTTGTATAACTTTGTAATTTTTTGAGAAAGGAATTAGGAAAACAAGGCCAAGATTAAGTACAGCAATGGCTAATTCCAAATAATTCAAATAGAATCAAACTTTGGTTACAGGCTTGGTCAAATCACTGCTAAACCACCTCTTTAAGAAAATTATTATTCAGTTGATTTTTCTAATTTGCTTTTCACTAACATATCAACTCTTAATTTTTTTAATTATAAAAGTAATACATACATGTTAACTATAACAAATTGAAATAATACCCAGGTGTACAAAATAGAAACACACATATCTAAAATCCCACCACACCATATCTAAAATTCCCATTCCCTAAAGATAATTGCTATTAAAAGTTGAGAGTCTTTAACTTTTTTCTTTGAGCATATTTGGAAACCAAGACTTTTCAGGTTAAAATTATGGCTTTGAATCTCCTTTAGACATAAACAGGGAATTCACATCTTTGCAGCAAACATCAGGTTCTGCAACATCAAGTATGAAGTCACTGCAAAATTGTTTGAGGCAATACTTAGGGATCATAATAGCCAAAAAATGGGAAATAAAGCTTTGTGGGTTTTTTTTTTTTTTTTTTTTGAGGGAATATGATCTGAAGAAAAATTGTAAAATGAGGCTTAAAAGAGAACTGTGGAAGTTAAAGGTAGAACTCTTTATAGAACAAAATCTGAGACATGGAAAGACTTTTTAAAAATTCTTAAGATTTTGTAACAACATCTACATTGTTCCTGTGATTGTATCCTCTGACATTATGTTCATTTCTCAGGCTTCACAGAGAATCTTTTAAGTACCTGGCTAAGTTAATCCTAATGGCAGAAATCACAAATGGGTGGTTTGGATTTTGTGTCTTACACTGTTTGTGAATTTTTTATTTACACTGTTGTTACCAACTTCTATCATCCATATGTACATGTACTGGACATAACTCCTATACATATGAACTGGGTATACAAACATATGTATAGTCCTTAAATATAAAAACCACCGCATGAAGTTTTTTCCTCAAAAAATCAGAAAATTGGGGATCCCTGGGTGGCGCAGCGGTTTGGCGCCTGCCTTTGGCCCAGGGCGTGATCCTGGAGACCCAGGATTGAATCCCACGTCAGGCTTCCGGTGCATGGAGCCTGCTTCTCCCTCTGCCTGTGTCTCTGCCTCTCTCTCTCTCTCTCTGTTACTATCATAAATAAATAAAAAAAAATTTAAAAAAAAAAAATCAGAAAATTGGCAACACCTGCCCCCTTCCCACATGGCAACAATTTAGACAGGGCAAGAGTTCCCCTGTTGCCCTAATCCCCACCACTGTGGTCCAGCACCCATCTGGTTGGCCTTATGCTCAAGTGTATGTACAGGCTGGGCTTATGGTCCCTTGTCTGACCTGGTAGACCCCTGCCTCAGATCTGTATGGATCATTCTCCCTCAACATGAAGGACTGGGGCAGGGTGTCAAAGATGGAGGCTCTAGTCTGGGTTTAATGCCCTGGGCCAGCTCAAAATAGCTAATGGTTTGAGCTCTAAACCAACACAGACCTTAATCACATTTTCTTTTCCCCTCAAAATAGCAAAAGGTGTCTTTCAAAGAAGAGTACCACTCCTACAACATACACGAAACTATTCCGTTTTAGTCTGGACTGGGAATCAGGAAACCTGGAGTCCGTTTGTTTATTCACTTTGGACAAAGGTAGTTAAGCCGTCTTTATGTCCCAAATCAAACAGGAAAAATACTGCTTTCGTTCATAGCAGTTTGTGAGATAATAGATCCTATGGAAAATGGAAATGCTGTTTGTAACTTAATTTGAACATTGAGCTAAGTTTTTCAGAACTTAATTTGATCTGTTTTATGTGTCCACTAATCTGATAACAGATTGTTTTTATCTGTTAATAACCTGGTAATTGCCCTACCCCTATACTGGAATGCAGAAATCATCCTCTCTATGCTGGTACTTTCAGCATAGACTTTATCACACGAATCAGTTCATGAAACTCCATGTTCTGAAAGTGGCCACGGTCAGTGAATTTGTACAATTTGGCTTCCAGCCTATCAGCCACTTCTTGTTGTTCCTTCCAGGGAAGGAAAGGATCATCTGTGGAGCCAAACTGCACAATGTGAGGGCAGTTGGCTTTGATCCTCTCCCACTGCCAGGGACGGTTGAAGTATCCTATGGGAAAAAAAAAAAAATATATATATATATATATGACCTGTTACTGCCCATGGATCATTTCCATTCTAGCCATTGTAAAATATCTAGCAAGGACCATAGCAGAGACACAAAGATTCAAAGCCTAAGTGTGAGTTAGAAGTCCTTTAGTTTGCAAATCTGTAGAGCTTTATACCATAGCTACTTGTGAAGGGGAGTACATGGCTCAGATCAAATCAGGCCTCTAGAGTTCATTAGGAAGTGGTATATCACCTCTCAAAGGACCTAAATTTTATCTTAAGGGCAGTAAATGTTTCTCATATGCTACTAGAGGTGTGTGTTTGTTTGTTTTTGGCCTACCCAAAAGCCAGTGCTCTTTAATCTGAACAGGCAGCCCTGTGACTAGAGGAAAGGCTTTTCTGTATTGGTTTCTACCTTCAAACTTACCACTGGCCTGCTCATTTTCATCCCCCAAGTCAGAGGTGTATGCAGACACTAGCACAATAGCATAAACTCGGTGTGTTTCTGCATACCTGGAGAAAGAGAAATGATGTCAGCTAACACTTAATGTTAAATCTGTCAGAAAATACCTGATTTAGCTTACAAAAGGCAGGTGCTATCAGCTGTTAAGTTTTTTTTAGATTTGTTTAGTTTTTTTAAATTTATTTATGATAGGCATAAAGAGAGAGAGGCAGAGACACAGGCAGAGGGAGAAGCAGGCTCTATGCCAGGAGCCCGACACGGGACTTGATCCCAGGACTCCAGGATTGCACCCTGGACCAAAGGCAGGCGCCAAACCGCTGAGCCACCCAGGGATCCCCAGCTGTTGAGTTTAATATGAACAATAGTAAGGAAACTGTAGAACTATAAGCCAATGGTTAATGGCTTACCCTTGGCTACTTGATGAGCTACTACTCATTTTTCAAGGTGGCCCAAACCTCTTTGGTGATCTTTTCCAAAAATACATAAGTGTAATCATTCTCTTTGATGTGCCTATTAACCTACCTTCAGTATCCATCAGCATCGCTTGGTTGGTTAACCTGTAGATTCAGTCCCAGAGAGCATTTGACTCAGAGGGTTGGTAGGAAGCCCAGGAATCTGCATTTTAAGGCATGACCTCGCCCCCTCCCAACCCATATGACAAATGCAAGTGATCTGTTAACCATATAAAGAACTACTGTACCATGGTGGAAATGTACCTCTTTTGCCACACACTCCACATTGCACTGTAGTACTCATTTGTGTCATATTATACCTATCTTCCCCAATAAACCCTCAGCTCCTTCAAGGCAGTTGTGAACCTTCTTGATCTTTGTGACCCTGGTCACAAAGTGTGCAGTACAGAGCCTGGCAAGCAGACACTCAGCTACCTTTTTGTAGAAAGTTCCCTCTAGGGTAACTTTGTTCTAGGGAACAAAGACTAGGCTAGGGAAAGATGTGAAGTGGTAATAGTTTCAAGAAGCCTTTGTGCCAGGAAAGATTTAGGGTTGGTATTTTGGTTTTGGCCTTAACTTTTGCCCAACTACTTGTTTTGAAAAATTTCAAACCTACAGAAACCTTAGGGGAACAAGAAGCACCTAGATTCATTCACTTTATACCTAAACAAATGTATCCCCTAAGAACAAAGTAGTCTCATATATCCACAGTGCCATTACTAGAGCTAGTACATTCAACATGCAGACAGTAATACTATATTCATTTTACCCCCGTTGTACCAAGAATGTTCTTTAAAACTGCTTTTCAATCCTAGATTGAAGATCATGTACTGCATTTGGTTCTCAAGACTCTCTAGTTACTTTTAAATTTTTTGTTTTAAATGACATTGACATTTTTTAAGAGTTTAAGCCAGTTGTCTTATACATCATCACTAAACAGAATTTGTTTCCTTGTGATCAGAGGTTAAACATTTTGGGCAAGAATACCACATAGGCAATGTGTCCTTCCCACTCCATCATATCAGAGATGCACAATGCCAGTGTCCCTTTATTGGTGAGATTGTGCTTACTTAAAAGTGATAGCTATCAGATATCCATTGTAAAGATGCAATTGTCCCCTTTTGATTAGTAAATTATCTGGGGGGTGGTTCTCTGTGACTATCAATATCCTGTTCCCTGACAATCTTATACATCATAATTTGGCATCTATTTTCTCCTTGCCTACCTTACCTTTAGAAGTTAATTTTTAGGAGGCTATGGATAATCCTGTGCTAAGTTCCAGGGATCTTTACAAAAAAGCCACATCTTTGGTAGCCAGTGACCTGAGAAAAACTCATCTGGCCTTGAGTTGGTACAAATTTCAGTAAAATGGGATTTCTCCATTTTCCAGACAACCCCTAGCAGCTTATAAACACTAAGACTGTACTGAGAAATTCTGTTGCTCCACATTGGAAAGCATTATCTCATAGCTTAGAATGGTGTGGCAGAAAGGTTATGGAATCTGGCAAGGTTCTCTGACATGCAATTCATAGGACACCATGAGTGACTGACTGGGACAAGAGGCTACAAAAAACTACATTCCTGGGCAGCCCTGATGGCCCAGCAGTTTAGCACCGCCTTCAGCCTGGGGTGTGATCCTGGTGACCGGGGATCGAATCCCACGTCAGGCTCCCTGTATGGAGCCTGCTTCTCCCTCTGCCTGTGTCTCTGCCTCTCTCTCTCTCTCTCTGTCATGAATAAATAAATAAAATCTTAAAAAAAAAAAAAAAACTTCCTTTGTCATCCAGCCTAGCAAATACTTAAGAAACCCAAACCTAATATGCTTATTCAGACGGCTAAGTCATCTTCTAGGCCTTATAGGGCTATAGGGAGAGACATGAAGTTCTAACCAAGAACATCAGGAACCTGCCATGAATCCTAAGGATTGGGGGGTGGGGGGGTAGGGTAAACACTCTTCTAGGCACTGACACTTTTTCAGTGTCATTGAAAAAGTCCCAATGGAGGGAAGTTGTGGCTTCAGTGGAAATGATTAGAGTTGGCCTCAGTGGAAAGAGACATTTGAGTAAAGACTTGAAGACAAGAAAGCAATACAAGTATCTAGGAACAGAGTATCCCAAGCTGAACGGCGGCAAGCACAGGCCTAAGGCACGTGAACTTGGCATGTTCAAGGAACTGCAATGAGGTCTGGAACCACTTGGAGCCCACACGGGGCAGGGAGGGGGGATCAGCAAGGATCGCACCTCATGGCTGCAATGGCCCCAGAACTGTGGCCTATGATGACAGTCTTCTCATCACAGTGCAGCTCCGTCTCCATGAAGGGCAGCCAGAGGCTCTCTCGAGCTGTAACTAAGATTTGGGGTAAAGAGACAGTATCATTTGACAGGGACAGTCCTACTGTCTAATGCTGTTTCCCCACCCCCCTTCTAACTGATGACTATACAGTACTTCTCAAGTTAGGAACTGCAGGACCAAATGGGAGATGGAGCTGTTTTAACAGAGCCAACAATTCATGTGTTGCTGTTTGAAAGACTCAAATCTACAGTTTGGTGTTTCTCTCTCTCTCTTTCTACCTACCTATCTGGTTTTGCTTTTATTTCTCACCATGTAAGAAAATACTGAAGTAATAATAAAAACATAATTCTGAAGCTTTAATGTAAACTTTCAAACTCAAGAAAAAAACTCTAGACAACATTCTCAAATTCACATGCCTATATATTCTTTCTTTCCAAAGAGAAAATTCCCGACACAAAGCATGGGCATAGTCAGAACAAAAGTGGCAGTGTTACATTTTGAAATATTCCAATCTCATATAGGTGCTATAAAGTTTCATCATATCTCTGTCTCACATGAGATATTCATAAATTTTGCTTGAAAATATCTGTTGACTTAGGGAAAGTCAAGTTGCTTGCAAAGTTGAAAATTCAATTTTACCAAGCCTAGATGCTTTTCTTGATCCTTACTAGAATTTTCTACAATTTTTTTAGTTTATACTCTTTCCCTCAAACTACTTGCCATCATTCATTCTTAGGTATATATTCCCCTTGGCCTCTTTACCTCGATAATCCTGTTCTCTATCAGGAAACCGGTGAAATCAAAACCCAACAAGATAAGGCTATTTAAAAACACATTTAAAACTTACTTGGGTCAGGCATGTTTTTAGCCAAACACTGGAAACCAGGTATCTATAATATGGGGGGGAGGGGAAAAGCTATAATAAAGAGCTTAATTACAATTAATACTTTGCTAATAAAAAATGAGACACCTGATACAATCTTTATCAATTCAGTAAGTATTTGCTTATACCATGAAATGAAATGAAGTGTTGGTTAAGTGTCATAGGATTACATATGAATAGACAATCCCTCCCAATAAACTCCTTCTGTCTGTAGTTCTCTAGCCAGCTCTGTCGGTCTCTATATACAGAGACCTATATCTGCATTTGTACATCTGTTTGTGGCTGTAGGCACATATCTATAGAGGCATCAGAATGCAGAATAAATGCATTCTAGACAAACTGACCTCGTGTCAGACTGTGCACTAGGAAGAGGTAAAACATGGTACAGAAACGTGGTACAGATCTTTCTGGTTTGTAGCTCTGGCCTTGGTTTTCAGGCATAACCCTGGAATTTTATTCTAGAAATGTACTCTAGAGCTCTAGGGCATGGCAACCCAGAAAGCAGTCCTATTGCCTGGTTATGGAAGAGGTTAAAAAACAAGACAACTACAGTTGGACACTACTTTTATAAAGCTCACAAAGAAGCCAAATTATACCGTTTGAAGTACACACACATAGTTGCAAAAGTGTGTTCATTTTTAAAAGGCGAGCAACTGAAAAAAAAGTTCAGGATGGTAGGGAAATGGGATGAGGGGCATACATGTGGCTTCGAAGGTATTGTTAATGTTACAGATTTTAGTTTGGTGATGGTGCCTCAGGTACTCCTATTTACATATGTTACATCGTTTTTGTATATTAAATATTACATATTGATTTTTTTTTCGATCTGAGGCAGGCAGCAGAGCAGCAAGATGTATAATCATCTAGCATGTGGCAAATCTGAACCAGCGGCAGATGCAGGGAGACGGAGGGGGCTCTAGGAGGTGGTGCTTTGTACCCTCACGACTGAGCTCTCAGAGAAGTCTTCCAGGCTGTTTCATCCACCAAAATTCCGACCACTAGCTCTCGAGTTTGAGACAGGGCCCAGGAAGAGGAACGAAAACACAGAGGGCTTTGCTGCAGGGGGTGTGTTGGGGCGGGGGTGGGGGGCTGGTGGACACACGTGCAAACTTCAGTCCTCCGTCCCTTCCGGCTCCAGACGTCCCAGCGCAGCCAGGCGCGTCTCTTACCTGCTCCAGCCCCTTCTTCACCCAGCCGTACCAGCCGTGGGTGGCCACATCCCCGCCTCCGTTCCCGGGAACAATAACTGCCTTGCTTGGGAGAGCCATGAGCGCAGAGGACCCAGCGTCGCCCAGCAGCCGAGTCTCTGGTCCGGGAGCGCCAGACGGCACACGCTGCGGAGCCGCACCGAGGCATTCTGGGAATTGTAGTTCCGGGGCGCCGGTGGGCCGGCTCCTTGACCCGCCGTCCTTAGCTTACCAGGCCGCTAAAGCAAACTTAACTATTTCCAGCAAAAAGATGTGAATCGCTCCTCACTTGCCTCTTACTAGCGTTCTCGTCCTTTCCCCACCTTATTTAGGATAGGCTGTGACACGCCTAGAATATGTTCTCTCTATACTATAATTGTGATATATTTCTATAGGACAGTGTGTTTTTAGTTCCAAAAATATAGAAATAACCTGTTTATGAGTCGAGGACTCTCGGAATTCTTATTACTTTTCCTTTTAATTTCAAAGCAGTTATTAGTACAATACTTACCGTCAGCCCTGGTTATTGTTTTTCATTGCTTTAAATGCTGTCCTTTTAAAAAGTATCACCAGTGGTGTAGGGCAATGGATAATATTCATTATCTTAATCGATTTGGAGACTATGGAAACTGAGGTAGCAATGAAGCAGTTTACCTATTATAATATTGTAGTCCTGAAATTTTAGGAACCTGTCATACCTCATAGATATATCCAATTCATTTTTTTAAGACTTTATTTATGAGAGACAGAGAGTGAGGCAGAGACCTAGGCAGAGGGAGAAGCAGGCTTCCTGCAGAGAGCCCGATGTGGGACTCCATCCAAAGACCCCAGGATCACTACCTGAGCTAAATGCAGATGCTCAACCACTGAGCCACTCGGGTGCCCCCTTTTATTATTTTTTTTTAAGATTTTTTTTTTCTCTATTTGAGAGAGAGAGCAAGCACAAGTAGGGGGAGAGGCAGAGGGAGAAGGAGGAACAGACTCTCCGCTGAGCAGGGAGCCCCACATGAGGCTCCACCTGAAGACTGCAGGTTCATGACCTGAGCTGAAGTCAGCCCCTTAACTGAGCCACCCAAGTATTCCTATCCAAATCTTTGATATTGAGGTGGGCAAAAGTGTGCATGTATGGTTTTAAATGGGAATAAACGTGGGGCACCTCTGTGGATCAGTTGGTTAAGTGGCTGACTTTGGCTTGGTCATGATTTCTGGGTCTTGGGGTAGAGTCCAGAGCCAGTTTGCCAGCTCAGCAGGCAATCTGCTTATCCTTCCCTCTAATCTCTGCCCCTAGGCTCCTCCTGCTCTCTTTCTCTCTCAAATAAATAAATAAAATTTAAAAAAATAAACAAGATAAACAGGAATGAACGGGAAAGTCCTTTTTATTCCTTGCCCTTCCCATGGACTTACCATGTACATCAGATGGGTTTCAGTATTTGTTATTGAGAAACATTCTTGGGCAATTTATTTTTTGAACAGACACAAGCAGGTGATCAAAGATACACTACCGCACAACCACATTCTTTAGGAAGAGCCAGACATACTCTTTCTTCTTGGACCTTAAACTCTGAATTTTCTCAGGGATCCCTGGGTGGCGCAGCGGTTTGGCGCCTGCCTTTGGCCCAGGGCGTGGTCCTGGAGACCCAGGATCGAATCCCACATCGGGCTCCCGGTGCATGGAGGCTGCTTCTCCCTCTGCCTGTGTCTCTGCCTCTCTCTCTCTGTGTGACTATCATAAATAGATTAAAAAAATTTAAAAAAAAAAACTGAATTTTCTCTAAAAAGTTCAGTATCATTGAATTTTAAATGTAACCTTATTCACTTCAGAAGGAATGAATAACTAAAACACACAACACCATAGATCACCATAGATCAATCTTAAAATAACTATGTTGAGTGAAATATGCCAGACAAAAAAAAGAGTACATACCATATCAATTCCACTTATTTAAAATGGAAAATACCAGAAACACAGGGAAACCTTAATCAGGTTCATTATCCTGATTGTGGTGATAGACGCCAAAACGTACATATTGTATACTATAAATATGTGCAGCTTACTGTGTGTCAGTTATACCTCAATGAAGCTGTTTAAAATTTAAATATAAATTAAAACAAGCAGAGGCATTCTGTAGCCTAGAGATTGCTTGTTTAGTGCTTTTTAGTTCAATAAACAATGACACTCCTTTAACAGGAACCATGGGGTGAAAAAGGATCTATCCTTCCTCAAGATTTGTTTTAAGATTTGTATTTCTTCACACTCACAAGGTAGTTGACTCTTCCTTTGAGGAGAAAAAAAAAAAAAAGGTAATGGCCTCAACTTTCATCTTTCTTAGATTGTCTTTGTCACTAATGATTGCAGATTATGTATCTTTAAAAAAATCATAATGGAATAATCTAACAGTATTCTGGCATAATGTTGTAGGAACATGCAAAATGTAAATTTGTTCCACAGAACTGAATCATTATTCCACAAACTTTTTTAAATAAATTTATTTTTTATTGGTGTTCAATTTGCCAACATACAGAATAACACCCAGGGCTCATCCCGTCAAGTGCCACCCTCAGTGCCCGTCACCCATTCACCCCCACCCCCCGCCCTCCTCCCCTTCCACCACCCCTAGTTCGTTTCCCAGAGTTAGGAGTCTTTTTTTTTAATTTTTATTTATTTATGATAGAGAGAGAGAGAGAGAGAGAGAGGCAGAGACACAGGCAGAGGGAGAAGCAGGCTCCATGCACTGGGAGCCCGACGTGGGATTCGATCCTGGGTCTCCAGGTTCGCGCCCTGGGCCAAAGGCAGGCGCCAAACCGCTGCGCCACCCAGGGATCCCAGAGTTAGGAGTCTTCATGTTCTGTCTCCCTTTCTGATATTTCCCACACATTTCTTCTCCCTTCCCTTCTATTCCCTTTCACTATTATTTATATTCCCCAAATGAATGAGACCATATAATGTTTGTCCTTTTCTGATTGACTTATTTCACTCAGCATAATACCCTCCAGTTCCATCCACGTTGAAGCAAATGGTGGGTATTTGTCATTTCTAATGGCTGAGTAATATTCCATTGTATACACAGACCACATCTTCTTTATCCATTCATCTTTCGATGGACACCGAGGCTCCTTCCACAGTTTGGCTATTGTTCCACAAACTTTTTATATTAAGAATAATTATGTAAAAACAAAGAGCAATTATGTTTCACAGTGTATCGACTTAAAACTAACTGGTGTTCTGTAGGTAATTTAAAATTTTGTACTGGTATTAAGTTGAACTGATTAATGGTAATTCTTGGAGGTCTTAGATTCGTTCTAAGCATAATTTTAAGTTTATATCGCTTTGCTTCTTATTTTTATATACCACAGAGGCTGTATCTCTGGGTCAGATTAATAAACGTACTCATTCCTGTCACTTAGGAAAACGTGTATAATGCCTGTAGTGGCTGTAGAAAGCAGTTTTTTTTTTTTTTTTAAGATTTTACTTATTTATTCACGAGACACACAGAGAGAGGCAGAGGGGAGCCCGATGCCAGACGCGAGCACAGCCTGAGGCGGAGGCAGACGCTTAACCGCGGAGCCACCCGGGCGCCCCAAAGTAGTCTCCTAGGGTGCCAGAGTAGGACAGTTCTCAACCATCCACCTTCTCGAGAAGGATGGCAGGGACAGACAGAGTAAACTGCACTAGTGCCAGTCCCTGCAGAGAACGTGAACCCAACACAGCGAGGAGAGGAGGAAACCTGCTAGTAACTCAAGGAAGCATTCCCTGACCAGTTGAAGTCCCAAATCCGGCGCCAGCGACCGGGGTCTCCCGCCGCCCCGCCCCGCCCCGCCCCGCCCGCGCTGACCCCTCTTCCCGGCAAGCCTCAGCTTCCTCCGCACGGCGCCCCTCCTTTTTCCGGTGCCACACGTCATCATTCTCGCTTCCCTGTAACTAAGGCGATGAGAGGGACTTCCTGCTTACGGGGGCGGTAATCGTGTCGGATCTGGGCGGATCCTTGAGGCCTGCCGGCCCGGCTGCACCTAGGAAGCAGCCCAGCACTGGCGTTTTCTGAAGTGCGAACGTTCAGAGGAACTTGGTTCTGAGGAATTGTGGTTTTGTGGACTAAGGGGCGACTGTCTTGCCCTGTTCCAAGATGGCGGCGCGGCTTCACTGAGAGTCTTGCTTCCGCTCCTCCGCCGCGGAGGCCCTCGTTGATTGGCCAGCGGACGGCGCCGTGGTGTGACGCACAGGGGCGCTGACCAGTGGGCTGAGAGCTGAGCTGGACTTGGCGGTGGGAGCCGGATCCGCGATCTAATAGCGGTGGGTCCTCGCGCGCGCCGGTGAACGGCTCCTGCCCGGTGAGTGCGAGCGCGGGTGCTAGGGGGCCGAGGGCACCGGCCGGACCTCCATGGGGCCCGAGGGGCTTGCTCCCGGGAGGAAGCCTTCTCGCGGCGGGCAGAGGAGCTGAAGCACCCGGTGGCTCAGGGGTCCGCTGAGCGGACGCGTTCTTCGCCTGGCGGGGCGGCCGGCGGGCGTCTGGGTCGGGAACCGCCCGCGTCGCGGGTGCGGGAGGATCCGACTCTCGTTTTAGGGTTGAGCAACCCGAAATGCGGGTGAAATGACTGACTGGTGCTTCGTGGCAGGTGGAACTAGAACCCGGGTCTCCGACTACCTTTCCAGAATTCACCTTTGTTTAAACTTGGCCACTGTGTCCTGAAAAGTTATGCGGTGTTGGGATGAACGGTTCAGTTTTTCGTGTGCGTTTTTTCTTTTTCTTTCGGCAGATACTGCTACAAAATCTGTCAAGTTCTTTCATTTACTCATTCATTTAACTCATCCGTTCAGCTGTTAACCTTTCCAGATAATCTTCTTTGAGAATATGATATGATCGACCGCCCTAGAAAAATACACATTTGCTCTTGCACACAATTCCAGGGGTGTATTGATCCTCTGAAGTCTCCCGTTGGTTTTGTGCCCAGAGTTAAGAATCCATTGTCTAGAAGAGGGGAGGGGAGGAGGCAGTGGGAAACAGAAAGAGCAGCTTTCAGTACGAAGCTGCTTGGGGACCTTGGTTGGAGCCAGTACCTTTTAATAATGAATTGTTTTGAATGGGGAAACAGTTATTTAATGAAGCCTTTAGAGGTACTTGCCGAGAATTGTGATATTAGAACTTGCTCTGATTCCCACCTGAGTTATCCATCCCTTTGCCACTCAGGTAAGCTGCGCAAGTGCCTCCTGCGTAAAGGCTGCTTCTGTTTCCTGCCTTTGCCAGAAATAACAAATACATACTTTAGAGTTTGAGTTAGAGCAAACATTTGGAATATTTGTGGTCTGAGTTGTGTGTAGTAAACTAATTCTTCCATTTGCTTTTCTAGCCATATAAAATCATTCTTTTAGTCCACGTTATTTACAGTATGGCACTTCTTATAACAACAGGGACAGTTATTCACCACTGCATGAAGTGAGCACTAGAGGCTACTAATAATGTGGTTCTTTAATTTGCCTGTTTTTCCATTTTTCTTGAGGGACTTGTTCCCTTAAACCCTAGTGGCTCAGATGTCTGTTAGCCTTAGCCTAGGTGTTAGGACATAAACAGAATGTGTGAGACATTCGGTAGAGTTGGCATTGTGTAGGTTTGCAAGCTTAGTCTATATGGCTATGTTATTTGTTCTTTTAAAAAAAAAAAAACATTTATTTATTCATGAGAGGCAGAGACACAGGCAGAGGGAGAGGAGAAGCAGACTCCTCACAGGGAGCCCAGTACGGGACTCAGCCCAGGATCACACCTGGAGCCAAAGGCAGACACTCAACTGCTGAGCCACCCAGGCGTCCCTACGTGGTTATTTTATTAACCAGAATTTGTTGAAGTATGAGCATAAGCAGCCATGGTGAGGTGAGAAGTCCTGGTGAAGGACTCACTCAGTATGATAGCAAACAGCATTGTAATTTTGGTGGTCCTAAGTGGAAATACTTTGGCTCAGAACTGGTGGTGCTTCTCATTATGAATTAGATTCACACGTCAACATCCAGTTCTGGTCTCCACTGTTAACAAAGAGAGGAGGGGAAAGGGCACAAAACAAGATCACTTGCGATGTAAAATTTATTACGGTGTTCTAATAAAGCAAGGAAGGAAAGGGGTCAGTGAGGAAGGTCACTGGATGCTGAAACAGGGTTTGAGACTTATTCTTGGGCAAGGGGAATTGGAATTGGCTTGGTTGATATGTGTGATTTGGCTTGGTTGATATGTATGATCTATGAGAAGGTTTACATTAGAAATCAACTACTTATAGCTTAAAAATGATCAAATAAGGGTAAACTTCTGTCACCTTTTATTTATTTAAGTGCTAGAGTTGAGAAAGGAATGATTGTCAAAGATAATTGGCTTTTGGGGAAGGGAAGGGAGATGTCATGCTATAGTGACTGGTTCTTCCAGACTAAGTGTTTAAAAAACATTGCATTAGGTGACCATCCTCTTTTTTGACATTTAGTTGAGAATGTCACATAAAATTACAGCTTATCTTCGGTTTCTTTTTAGACTATGGCAACATATCTGGAGTTCATTCAGCAGAATGAAGAACGAGATGGTGTGCGCTTTAGTTGGAACGTGTGGCCGTCCAGCCGTCTCGAGGCTACAAGAATGGTTGTTCCCCTGGCTTGTCTCCTTACTCCTTTGAAAGAACGTCCAGACCTGCCTCCTGTACAGTATGAACCTGTGCTTTGTAGCCGGCCAACTTGCAAAGCTATTCTCAATCCACTTTGGTATGAGTTCTTTTTAAAACTAGTGAAGGGCAGCCCCGGTGGCTCAGCGGTTTAGTGCCTGCTTTCAGCCCAGGGCATGATCTCGGAGACCCGGGATTGAGACCCACGTCAGGCTCCCTGCATGGAGCCTGATTCTCCCTCTGCCTGTATCTCTGCCTCTCTCTCTCTCTCTCTCTCTCTCTCTCTGTCATGAATAAATAAAATCTTAAATAAATAAATAAATAAATAAATAAATAAATAAATAAATAAATAAATAAATAAATAAATAAAAACTAGTAAAAAAAAGAATACAGCAAATTATGACTTTTGGGCACTGATTCAATTTGAGCAAGTCATCAAATTTGAGATGAGTGAGTGATGAGATTCTTAGTTGGTGAATGCTTATAAAGTCTCCCTGGCCTAATACTCCAGATAAAATTGGGACTTGTGGGAAAAAGGTAGAAGTAAAGAGAAAGGATTTAAAATTCACTCTTTTCCTTTTTTTTTTTTTTTTTTTTTTTTAATTTCAGTTTGCTTTTGGCTTAACCGTAGATTATATTGATGACTCTTGAAGCATTCCCTTCCACCCCCCAAATTGAAAAGTTTTAGATGTTTTTTTCATACTTACCTAGTATGGTGATGGCGTATGGTAGGAAGTAATAGGCAGAAGAAATCACAACTCTTAATAATTGTTAATTGTAATTTTTTATAACTGAGATAGTGACCTATGATATTTCTCTTAAATATGGGCATTCATTATCTGAAAGAATTTTTTAGACAGATGAAGAGTATCACAAATATTCTTTAAAAGGTAAGATTTGGGGGCATCCCGGGTGGCTCAGTGGTTTAGCGCCGCCTTTGGCCCAGGGTGTGATCCTGGAGACCCGGAATCGAGTTCTGCATCGGGCTTCCTGCATGGAGCCTGCTTCTCCCTCTGCCTGTGTCTCTGCCTCTCTCTCTCTCTCTCTCTGTGTCTCTCATGAATAAATAAATAAAATCTTTTAAAAATAAATAAAAAAATAAAAGGTAAGATTTTTATATGAGGAAATTTTTTTTTATTGCATTCCCCTTGCTGTTACTTAATGTTCCTATGTGTGAGATGCTGTTGTTCTTCCTTTTGAAGAGATAGCCATTGCTTATTAACTTTCTAAATGTAAAAAGGTGGGGAAAAGCAACTGAAGCATTATCTTTAACCAGTTCTAGGAAGTGTATCAACCCAGAAGCATGCCTCCCAACCTTTTCAAGTGAGCTAGGTGAGGTGAAAGTCAGGCAAGTTTTTCCTGTGCATGAAATGTGTTTTTAGTATTGAAATTTAAGAGTTTCACATATCCGCCTAATAAAGATTTTAGAAAAAAATTGCAGATTATGTTAAGATAAGTTGCCAAAAGGGAATAACCTATAATTTATAAAAAATCATGAAATTTTAAATATTAATCTTTTTTTCTAAAGATTTTTTTTTTTTTTAAAGATTTTTTATTCATTCATTCAGAGAGAGTGAAGAGAGAGGCAGAGACACAGGCAGAGGGAGAAGCAGGCTCCATGCAGGAAGCCCGATGTGGGACTCGATCCCGGGTCTCCAGGATCACACCCCAGGCTGCAGGCGGTGCTAAACTGCTGAGCCACCGGGGCTGCCCTGAAATTTTAAATATTATCAAGGAAATGAGAAAAAATAAAAAAAGATTTACTAACTTTTCATTGTACGGTAGGGAGGACATTTTTGGTGTACCTAGTAGTCAGAACTCTTAACTGCAGTGGGGATTTTGCATACCTCCATCCATTCATGCACATGCACAGAAATATATTTATGTGATTTACTGAACTTGAGGATTGCATTTGAATGCTTTCTACATTAACAATGAAAATGGTACTTAGCTGTAATATTTATTTTTCTCACAGTCAGGTTGATTATCGAGCAAAACTTTGGGCCTGTAATTTCTGTTTCCAAAGAAATCAGGTATGTGAATTTTTTAAAAAAGTTTTTCTGTGTTTCATTTTAGTGGAACAATTCTAAAAAAAATTAAGTGAGGTTGAATTTATGTCTGCTGTGGTAGTCTTCAATTTCTGCTGAACTCAAGGTGATAGCTTTTGTTAAGCATCATTGAACGTGGAACATTTGTGATTTCTCTGTTGAACAGCAACTCAGTTTCGTTATGTGGGTTTTTATCATTTAGTGTGGAGGGACATAGAAATCACTTTTTTTATGTGCTCTTTAGTAGTGAGTATGTTACCGTAAGATAACAGATAACGTTGTCTGTATTTCATTTGACTTTAGTTTATTCTAATTGGATAGTGTACATTACTAAATTTTCATTTTTTGATCTTTGTAATTTTTAGGGTTCAGGTACCAGTGTTAAGCCTCTTTTGATTTAAAAATTTTGAAACTAATCTAGAAGAGCTCAAAAATGATGAGAGAAACCTCTGGTTAAAATAAACTATGCCTATGATTCTAAAACTGGATTGTGTTGATCTTTGTACAACTTTGCACGTTTACTAAAAATCATTGAATTATATATTTAAAAGAGTGAATTTTGGGGGATCCCTGGGTGGCGCAGCGGTTTGGCGCCTGCCTTTGGCCCAGGGTGCGATCCTGGAGACCCGGGATCGAATCCCACGTCAGGCTCCCGGTGCATGGAGCCTGCTTCTCCCTCTGCCTGTGTCTCTGCCTCTCTCTCTCTCTCTCTCTGTGACTATCATAAATAAATAAAATTAAGAAAAAAAAAAAAAGATTAAAAAAAATAAATAAAAGAGTGAATTTTTATGGTATATGAGATATATCTCAGTAAAGTTAGAGAAAAATTAGTTGTTCCCAACATAGTATACAATGCTCTAGTAATCTTAAGATATTAATAAGATGCATTTATTTATTCTTATATTTGATTATAATTAACAGTTTCATTCTCAGATACATCACACAGTAAGCCCAGTGATGAGTAGACCAATCAATGTACTAAGTATAGGCCTGGAAATTAGAAGCACATACCATTCAAAATTTACCTCCACAAGAGATTCAGAAGTATATGCAAATTTTAAAGACTTAGCCATGCCCTACTACATTCAGAATCGAGGTCTGTGTTTATATAATTTTTAAGATTTTAATTTTAAGGGGCACCTGAGTGGCTCAGTTGGTTAAGCATCTGCCATTGGCTCAGGTCATGATCTCAGGGTCCTGGGATCGAGCCCTACATTGGGCTCCCTGCTTAGCAGGGAGTCTATTTCTCCCTCTCCCTCTGGTACTCCCCATTCTTGTGTTCTCTCTTTCCCTTTATTGCTCTGTCAAATAAATAAATAAAATCTTTAAAAAAATTTAATTTTGGGATCCCTGGGTGGCGCAGCGGTTTGGCGCCTGCCTTTGGCCCAGGGCGCGATCCTGGAGACCCGGGATCGAATCCCACATCGGGCTCCCGGTGCATGGAGCCTGCTTCTCCCTCTGCCTGTGTCTCTGCCTCTCTCTCTCTCTCTCTCTCTCTCTCTCTCTGTGACTATCATAAAGAAAAAAAATAAATAAATAAAACTGTTTAAAAAAAATTTAATTTTAATTTTAAGTAATCTACACCCAGTGTGGAGCTTGGATTTACAACCCAGAGATCAAGTGTCCCACACTTTCTGTACCTAGCCAGCCAGGTGCCCCATAGTGTTAATTTATTGTGAAAATTCTAAGGCATCAAAAAACAATGTCAGCAGAGTAAAAAGGCAGTGTACAGAATAGGCAAAGATATTTGCAAATTATAAATTTAATAAGAGACTAGTATCAGGTCATTTAGGGGAGAAGATAAGGGAGAGATGTTTACAGGTTCAGAGTTTCAGTTTTGCAAAATGAAAAGAATTCTGGAGATGAATGGTGGTGGTGGTTGTACAACATGAATATTTAAGACCACTGAATTGTACACTGAACAAAGATTAATATAGTAAAATTTATATGTATTTTACCACAATAAAAAAAATTAGGGAAAAATCTACAATCTGTGAATGTCAAATGTTTGCAGAAAGTTTTAAAGACAAAGGGCTTGTGATAATAAGTTGAGCAGGCACCCCTTTTCCTGTTCCTTATATTTTCTGTACTTGCTAGTTTTTCTACAATGTACATGCATTATTTATTGATAACAGCTAAAATAATAAACCCAAATAAACACGTTAGATTTCCACATAAACTATTGTTGAGACAGCCAAAATCCGAGCCCTTAATTTGCAGGGCGACACTGAGGAAATGGTTTATAACAGTGCATTTTTTAATCATCTAGAAGTTACTACATACCCTAAAACTGCATTTTAAAAAGTTACAATAGGATATAAATATAAGGCTGGGTTATTGAGTTAAATTTTGATATTTTAGGGGTGCCTGGGTGGCTCAGTTGGTTAAGCATCTGCTTTTGGCTCAGGTCATGATCCCAGAGTCTGGGGTTGAGCCCCACATCAGGCTTCCTGCTCAGCAGGGAGCTCCTTCTCCTCTCTCTCTGCTGTCCCTCCGTTTGTGCTCTAGGCTCTCTCTGTCAAATAAATAAAAATCTTAAAAAAATTTTTTTGATATCTGATATATATGTATATTTAAACGTAGGCTCTGATTTAGTGGGATGAGAACTGAAGAACTGAGTCTGCATGATATATATTTTACACTTTCAGAATTAAAGTGTGGTTGTTACCTATTTTTATAAATGGAGAATAAAAGGTATAGCATAAATATATTTCAGCCCTAATAAAAGATTGCTTTGTTTTCCTCCCTTCAGTTTCCTCCTGCTTACACAGGCATATCCGAGGTGAATCAGCCTGCTGAATTAATGCCCCAGTTTTCTACAATTGAGTATGTGTTACAGGTAACTTCTTTGTCATGCGTTTAATGAGCTGTGTTAAACATTGACTTTCTCCTGAAATAATTCATCTTTTCTATCCCTTACCCTTCTGGGCAGTTTAAAGCTGTGAGGGCAGCAGGATCCTGAACACATGATCATGGTGTGTGTGCATGTACTGGGATTACTTGCAGTCTTGATAGAAGACTAGTGATTGAGTTCAGCACCTGTTCCCCTCAGCCTTCTCCAGCTTTGTGATGGTATTACATCTTGTAGTCAAGGTCAAAAACCTTAGTTTCATTCTTGACTTCTCTTTCTCATGCATTCCGTCTCTAATCCATGAGGAAATCCCATTGGGTCTATATTCAGGATCTATCCACAGTCCAACCACTTCTTTCCTCCCACTGCTTTTGTCTTGGGTCAGCCACTGCCTCTCACTTAGATTACTGGCAGTCTCTTAACCCTTCTCCATGATTTAATCCGTTCCCACCTATATTTTATTCTTAACCCAGAAGCCAGAGTAATTCTTAAAAAACATGTCATGTTACTTTGTGTTCAGAAACCTCCAGTGGTGAAAATGGCTCTCTTTCACCCAGAGTAAGATATAGTTGTCAAAGCTCTGTGTGGACCAGCCCTGTGTTACCACTTGGACCTCAACTTGTATTAATATTCTCACTCAGCCAAATAGGCCTCATGACTTTCCTTGAACTTTCAGGAATGCTCCTGCCTGTGGGCCGCCTCTAGCTCTTCCTTAGGCTGTATTGCTCCCTCCCTCTCCTCAGGGTTTTTGCTGTCATGTTACTTTCTTAATGAGGCTGTCCTGACCTCCTAAGTAATATCAGAACCTGCCCCCTATGTTTAGTTCTACATCCCTTACCCTCTCCATTCCAGAAAGTCAGCTGCTTGAGGCAGGCAGGGATCTTTGTTCTTTGGCTCACTGATGTATCCCAGGACCTGGAACAGTTTCTGGCACATGGAAGGCATTCAGAAATGTAGAATGAATTGTTGGAGAGAAATAGTTTTTACATTTAGTTTGTTTTAGTGTAACCTGTCATGTAATGAGATGTGAGTAGAAGTTAGTTAGATGTCCTTTTTCCCTGACAGTAAATGTAGATATAGACTTGTTATTGACATACCTGATTTGCTCTAAAAAGAGCTGGTTTTGTCTGCCTGTGTACTAATCATCATATCCTGTTTCTTTGCACAAAGCGAGGTGCTCAGTCCCCTCTGATATTCCTCTATGTGGTTGACACGTGCCTAGAAGAAGATGACCTTCAAGCACTCAAAGAATCCCTGCAAATGTCCCTGAGTCTCCTTCCTCCAGATGCCCTGGTGGGTTTGATCACATTTGGGAGGATGGTGCAGGTTCATGAACTCAGTTGTGAAGGAATCTCCAAAAGTTATGTCTTCCGAGGGACAAAGGATTTAACTGCAAAACAAATACAGGTTTGTGCCTTGTTCGTACACAAGCAGGAAGAGGGAGAATGCTTAAACATTAATTAGTCATTCACTCTAGTGGTATGGGACATGAGGCCTTTTTTTTTTTTTTTTTTTTTAGGATATGCTGGGCCTCACCAAGCCTGCCGTGCCCATGCAGCAAGCGAGACCTGGTCCACCACAGGAGCACCCTTTTGTTTCAAGCAGGTGAGCTACTAACATAGAATGTTGCACACATAGTAGTATGCAGGGCAATCCACTGGAGTGGAGTGAAGAAAGAAAAACATTACAACTTTTATTTATTTCCTTATTTTTAAAGAAAAAAAAGAAATGATTAAGTGCAACAATATTTAATATTTAATGATGTATATAACATCACTATATGTTTGAAAGTCATAGCTAAATTGTGTATGTACACATACATGTGTATATGCATTTGTGTCGGTAGATTTGCTCAGAATGTTTTTCCAGTTAGTGTCATATCATCACAGATGTTTTGAGATCACTGTCTTCCAGTCTTCCTGTCCTCTTACATGCGGCTCTTGTCCTTTCTAAGTCTTAAGTAAAACTAGGAAAACTCAAAAGGCTTCTGTGGGATGTCCTCCAGCAAACCTGAGACCAGGCACTTCCTTCCCTCAGCCCTTTGAGTGCCTGAGACTGCCTGGGGCTGGGTTAATAGCAAACATGATAAAATGCATTGCCTGACATGCTGGGGACAGCCACTTACTGTGGTAAGAAACCAGTGCTTTTCTCTAGTTACTCCTAAGGCTCAAGAGAAACACTTGAGAATCATTTTAAAGTGGATCTTTAGAATGGTGAAAGTGGGGGCACCTGGGTGGCGCAGTTGGTTTATTGCCTGATTCTATTTCAGCTCAGGTCATGATCTCAGGTTTGTGAGATTTAGCTCCAAGTTGCCCCCCAATCCCCACCCCACCTCCCCCTGCACTCAGCAGAGTCTCTTGGAGATTTCCCCACTCCTCCATCCTGGTTCCCCCACTCTCCCTGCTTGTGCATGCACTCTCCTTCTCTCTCCTCCTAGATTAAATAAATCTTAAAAAAAAAAAAAAATACAATGAAGGTGGTCCACATATAGGAACTTTACATGGATTGAATTCAAGTTAGACCTGTCTTTAGGATTTCTTGGCTGATTAAAATTTAATTAAACTGATTTGTTCTTATTAAAATTCTTTTTTTCCCCCATGCTATGTATATAAATTGCTATATATTAAGCTTTGAATTATATTCTTGAATAAAATTGCTTTGAAGAGAAAAAGGTGCAAATCTTTACTACTCTGAGTAATTTTCTTGAAGAACTCTGTGTCACCTAGGATTAAAGACCAGAGTGCTTTATTAAACCAGGATTGATGTGTCCATTGAAAATCATACAGATTTCTGCAGCCTGTTCACAAGATTGACATGAACCTCACTGATCTCCTTGGGGAGCTGCAGAGGGACCCATGGCCTGTGACTCAGGGGAAGAGACCTTTGCGATCCACTGGTGTTGCTTTGTCCATTGCTGTTGGCCTATTGGAGGTAACTCAGAATTTACCAGGGCGCCTCAGACTGTGCAAACTTGTTCTCACAAGTTGTATTTACTAGTCTTGTTTGAAAATTAGTTGTGACCTAAATCACTCAACTGCATTAATTTATCAGAAATCACTTTGGTCATTATTATTATCTGCAATGAAGGAGCCCCATGCTGTTTTGAAAATGCCAGAAGTTTTCATGAGAAACACAAGGCCATTAGGGCAATGGCAAGTACTCAAAGTGAATTAATAAAAGTGTACAAAGCCCTCAGGTTGGAAGATAGAGGGCGGCTTCCCTGCACTGTCATCTGTGTTACTTTGCACTATCATCAGTATTCAGCATAGCTGAAGAGAAATGTTTGTGTGTTTTTTTTTTTTTTAAGGAAGTAGAAGCATACTTGGGATGGGCTATATGTTTCTAAAATGTTGCTATTTACTGTTGTAGGGCACTTTTCCAAACACGGGAGCCAGGATTATGTTGTTTACTGGGGGTCCCCCCACCCAAGGGCCTGGCATGGTGGTTGGAGATGAATTAAAGGTTCCTATTCGTTCCTGGCATGATATTGAGAAAGATAATGCACGTTTCATGAAAAAGGCAACCAAGGTAGGTGCTCTTGGACACAGGCTGTAATTCTGGTAACCCAGTGCTGAGTTTAGGCTGCTCTGGAGTGACAACTACTTTGCTGAGGTCATGCTTTGTGGTCAGCAAGTTGCTCTTGCCCAGAAGACCTTCCAGATCTTGGCTGATATTAAGTTGATGCCCCAGCTCTAAGTCAGTAGGGTGGGTGGTCTTAAAACTGCTAGAAGTGTTCTGAGATTGAAAACTATGTATTTATTTAATTTAAAGGAAACGGTCTCCATATTCTTATGTTTGGTTATATCCCTTTGGTATAGTAAGGCATACCTAATGAATAATGTTTCCTAAAAGTAATTTTTCTCTCTTCTACAGCATTATGAGATGCTTGCTAACCGAACTGCTACAAATGGTCACTGCATTGATATTTACGCTTGTGCTCTTGATCAGACTGGACTTCTGGAAATGAAGTGTTGTGCAAATCTTACTGGGTATGTTTAGAGCAAACAGCTGGGAAAATGGAGCCTTAAAATGGTAATTTTAAGGAAAGAGAAGTGAGTGATGGAACCATAGGAATGTGCAAGGCTGACTTAGATAAGCTTTCAGAAGGTTGCAGGCTGTGGTGTCTGTGGCAGGGAGGGTGTATGGGAGGGCCTCTTGGAGAAAGAAGCAATAATTAGCTGGAGGTTGTAAGGTTCAGTATGAATGAATCCTATCAGAGTAACTTCATTTCTTCCTTAGAGTTGTTCTAGAATCTATAACAGGGCAACAAAGTAAGCAAGCATGGGGCACCTGGGTGGCTCAGTTGGTTAAGTGTCTTCGGCTCAAGTTATGATGCCAGGGTCCTGGGATTGATTCCTGCTTCTCCCTCTGCCCCTTCCCCCTGCTCATCTGTGCATGTGCGTGTTCTCACACTCTCCCTGTCTCTCATGAATAAATAAATAAATAAAATCTTAAAAAAAAAAAAAAAGTAGGGCAGCCCGGCTAGCTCAGTGGTTTAGTGCCGCCTTTGGCCCAGGGTGTGATCCTGGAGACCCGGGATCGAGTCCCACATCGGGCTCCCTGCGTGGAGTCTGATTCTCCTTCTGCCTGTATCTCTGCCTGTCTCTCTGTCTCTCATGAATAAATAAATAAAATATTTAAAGAAAAAAAAAGTAGGTAAGCATAGAGTACTTCAGCAAGCCACTTCCTTGCAAGAAGGGGAAGGAGTCCGGTCTGAATGCCAGCGCATTAGGAGACCCTTCGACCTGACTTAGTAACCATATGTCATGACCAGCATGGAGCACATGTTCAGCCTAGAGGGTGCATGGCAGGACATGCTTAGCACCTAAGTCTGTATCATGCAGACAGGCCACAGTGGAGAGCTGTAGTTCCCCAAGTATGATAGGGCCTCACCAGCAACCTTCAGGGTCCCCTGGGGACTGAATAGCAGTGTACCTCCTTGGGTGTCACTCCAGCTTGCTGAGTCAGATTCTGGAGATGCAGCCCAACAGTCATCTTTCATACGCTGTCCAGGGGATTCTGGTGCATGTGAGTATGGGAACTGCTGGTGTGCACTACTGGTCTGAAGCAGGCTGTACACCAGCATCTTCCAGGGAGCTTTATTATTTTTTTGTAAGGCTCCATGCTCCATGTGGAGCTCTCCTGGGGAGCTTTATTTATTTATTTTTTTAATATTTTATTTTTTATTTATTCATGACAGAGAGTGAGGGGGGTGGAGAGAGAGAGAGAGAGAGAAAAGCAGGCTCCGTGCAAGGAGCCCGACGCAGGACTCGATCCCTGGTCTCCAGGATCACACCCCAGGCTGAAGGCAGCGCTAAACCGCTGGGCTACCAGGACTGCCCCTGGGGAGCTTAAAAAGCTAATTTTTTTTTTTTAATTTTTATTTATTTATGATAGTCACACAGAGAGAGGCAGAGACACAGGCAGAGGGAGAAGCAGGCTCCATGCACCCGGAGCCCGATGTGGGATTCGATCCTGGGTCTCCAGGGTTGTGCCCTGGGCCAAAGGCAGGCAGCCAAACCGCTGCGCCACCCAGGGATCCCAAAAAGCTACTTTTGTTTTGAGTCTTGTCCCTCAGAGACTCTAATGGCAGTTAGGATGAGGTGTGACCCAGCATCAGCATTTGTTAACCTCCCCTGGGTGTTTCTAACATGAAGTGGAGTTTGAGAACCACTGGGTGGACCCTTAGTGATCTGAGTGTGGTTGAACACAGGCAGCATCAGCCTCCTGTGAGAGCTTGTATATTCCTGGGGAATGTAGCATCTCGAGCTTCCCTTAGACCTTTTGTCTCAAAATCTGCATTTGAATAAGATCCTAGGTGATATGCACAGAGCAGTTTGAGAAGTACTGGCATAGAGCTGTGGGGTGTTTCTGAGATTCTGCATTTCTAACAATCTCCCAGGTGACACTGCTGGTCCTCATGAGTAAAGAAGGGACATACAGAAGGCAGAACTCAAGTCACCCGAAGCAGTCCCAGAGAGCAGCAAATGTGTTAGGTGATCAAATGACACTGACATAGCTATACCAGTGAGCCACATTTGATAAGATGAATTCCTACCACAAGCTTTTGTCGTAGAGCATCCACGGAAAAGCTTCGCTATATTTGTGAACATCTTCAAGTTTATATACCAGAGTTCATCTCTCACCCTCTCTCTCTCTCTCTCCCCCTTTCTCTCCTGCCATCATTTCCATCAGAATCTCAGTGGGGTCTTTGACTCCTGAATGACTTGGTATTTTGGTCACATAACTCGTTGCACAAATATGGTATTGGGGAAATCTGTCAGCAGTGATATTAAAAAAACAGTCGCAGAGGTTTTAGTTGTGGTTCAGTGTGAACTAGCTGTTTGGGAAGACTTTCCAGCAAAGGCAAGGTGATCATAAGCTGTTACAGGAATTAATTATCTTCAGAGAAGATTATAGTTTTGGTTTTCTTGGTGCCAGGCACGCCCAGATTAGATTGTCTTCCATTCTGAGTATTTCGGTTTCAAAAGGTTGTATAGAGGAACTGGGGATGTTCAAAGGCAAGTGGTAAGTGTGGTGAAGGGGACTTGAAACTGTCATAAGGAGAATGATTGAAGGATCTAGAAAAGATACCACTGAAGACACATAGGGTGTGAGATCTGTATTCAATAATCAAAGGCCTCTTCTATGAAGAGGGCATCAGATTTGTTGGTTGTGTATGTCACCAAAGGGGAAAACTAGAACCGGTGATAGGAGTTGCTGGGAAATAGAATTTCACCCAGTATGAAGAAAGACCTTATTAAGCCTCTGCACTATCCATGCCTGGAATGGACTGCCTGTGGAGGGCGTGCGCTCTGATGCTGCAGGAGTTCAAATGTGGTCTATGTGATAACGTGGCAGGTGTGTTGTAGAGAGTTGGTGTGAGTCAGGATTAGGTTTGTGAGTGCAACAGGTTGGCAGCCAGGGCTGGGATATTGATTTCATCATCACTCAGCATCATTGGGGCTGAGGCCCTTCCTATGTGGCTCTGCCACCTTTATGTGCTGCCTGCAGTCCAGGATGGTAACTGGGCTCTCACTATATTTGAGCAGCAGGAGGGAAAGACCTGCACCTTCCCATGAGAATGCCCCCTACAAATCACAAAGGATGTTTCCAACGAAGCTGAGTTACATGGCCACATGCAAGGCAGGCTGGGAAATGTAGGGTTTTTTTTCCAGGGAACCATCGGTTCCATGACTAAGGAAGGAGAGAAGGGTGGACATTTAGGGCCAAAGAGCCCTCTCTGTCCCTGGAGGGGTCAGGCATTCTGAGATACCTGAACCAGATGAATTTGTGTTCTGCCCAGTTCTGAAATCCTGTTTGATAAGAATTGGATACATAGCTGGCATCATGGTGTGTTTATCTGCCCAAATATGTGAACTGAAATTTTGAACAGTATTTTCCTCTAACTCCAAAAAGGCTAGAATATAATAATTCACGTACAGCCGAAGACTCAGTGTTTTGAGGCAGTGAATTAACTTGAGAAGGATTTCCGGCAGGCTTGGGTATTTCCCCTACCAGAGGAGAATGAGGTGAGCTGGACTCGTTTTCTCAGTAGATAACCTGTTAAGCCTGTGGGTTTATCAGTGAAGGGTTTTTTTGTTTTCTCTTTCTTTTGAAATAATTCAGATTCACAAGAAATTACAAAAATAGTACAGAGAGGCCTGCCCATACTATTCTACCTGGCAGCTCCCAGCAGTAGCATCTTACAGAACTGTAGTGCAGTGTCCCAACCAGGAACTGACATTGGTATGATAAAAAGAACTGTATTATAGTCCCTACTTGGATTTCACCAGTTTGTGTCGGTGCTCATTTTTTTTAACGTGTGGGTGTCCATAGTATGAGACTGTACCACCTATAGATGTGTGTAACCATCACTGTGGTGAAGATTTAGAACTGTTCTAGAGAGTCCTGTCTTTGATATTTTGAAAACAGTGTCTAAGTACAAATTGAACTTGCCATCTCCCATTTGAGTTAGTAGCACCTTCATGGATGTGGTTTTTTTTCCTTCTTTCAGTTACTGTTGTGAACACCAAGGAAGCATCTGAATGGCATTCATTCATCCTAAACATTCACTTTCTTCTTTTCTTCCTAGAGGCCACATGGTGATGGGAGACTCTTTCAACACTTCTCTCTTCAAACAGACGTTCCAAAGAATTTTTAGTAAAGATTTCAATGGAGATTTCCGCATGGCATTTGGTGCTACATTGGAAGTGAAGGTATGATGGCTTTCTAACTCTTGAACGGAGGATTAGTGTTCTTGGTAGTCAGATTTGTAGAAGCCTAATTTGCTGGACACAGGCATCTAACGGTAAATTAAAAGGTTCCCAGCAAAATAGTTGAACAAGGTATATTGATTCTGTCCCTTTGCTTCTTGAAGATGACCTGTATATTAATTAACGTTCCAAAGTACTGTCTGATTCCCCTGCAGGCTCTGCTCTAGGACAGCCCATCTAAGAAGGGTGGGGCCTGAGCACAGAGGCAACCACATGGTGTTGAGTGCCCCTCCACCCTGCCTTGCCCACATGGGTCACCGCATTCACAGAACTGTGTTGATATTTAGTAGCACTTGCCTGCAGGCCAGCCAGAGAACAGGAAAATAATGCAGCACTATGAGCGTGATCTTGTTTTTTTCTTGAGAAAACATTAGAAGGAGCTGTTACATGATAGGATTAGCATTACTGCTTTGAGAATTGGAGATAATCATTAAATCTTTTATTTTTTTATTATTTTTTTAAAAGATTTATTTATTTATTTATTCATGATAGACACAGAGATTGAGAGAGAGGTAGAGACACAGGAGGAGGGAGAAGCGGGCTCCATGCCAGGAGCCCGACGCGGGACTCGATCCTGGGACTCCAGGATCGCGCCCTGGGCCAAAGGCAGGTGCCAAACCGCTGAGCCACCCAGGGATCCCCTCATTAAATCATTTAGATTAAACTTTAAACAGTCTTCTCGAATGTTTGAATTATTATTTTTTTAAGTTGAACAGACTTTACTCTAACGAATTGAGCTTTTATTTATTTATTTATTTTTAAGATTTTATTTCTTTAGAGAGGCAGAGACACAGGCAGAGGGAGAAGCAGGCTCCATGCAGGGAGCCTGATGTGGGACTTGATCCCAGGACTCCAGGATTACGTCCTGGGCAGGCGCTAAACCGCTGACCCACCCAGGGATCCCCACGAATTGAGCTTTTAAAGTTTAAGTATATTGGCCTTGTCTTTATGTTGGAGTTTATGAATTAAGTAATTTTAAAGTAACATAAAACAGTATATTCACTGATGAGAAATTATAAGTAATTATTTATGGGATTGGGAAAAATGTAGTTTTTTTTTTTTTTTAAGATTTTATTTATTTTATTCATAGACACAGAGAGAGAGAGGCAGAGAGGCAGAGACACAGGCAGAGGGAGAAGCAGGCTCCATGCAGGGAGCCCGATGTGGGAATTGATCCCGGGTCTCCAGGATCACACCCCAGGCTGCAGGCGGCGCCAAACCGCTGTGCCACCGGGGCTGCCCCCAAAAATGTAGTATTGTTAGAATTATTTTCTATGGGTATAATCATTTCAAAGTTGGGGGACTACCTGGCTGGCTCAGTCAGAAGAGCATGAGACTCTTAATCTCGGGGTTGTGAATTTGAGCTCCATGTTGGGTATAGGGATTACTTAAGTAAATAAACTTAGAAAAAAAAAAGTAAAGCAAATCCTTTGTTTAAAAAAAATTTCAAAGGTGGGAGAGTTGAAAATGCTGCATCATATTTGGAACAAAGTTAATGCAGTTTAAAAGGAGAATTTTATTAAAGTTTGCATCAGATCATAGTGGGCATGGAAAAGCTTGTAAGAGCATGATCCACGTAGGATTTCTTATTGGTGGAATGATAATGGTGCCCTATTTTTCCTGGAAGTTTTAGCTATGTCTTTTGTGGGAGTGCAGTTCTGCATGAATTTTAACTTTATATTCTTGTGTATTTCCCTTTTAGACTTCTCGGGAACTGAAAGTTGCAGGAGCCATTGGTCCTTGTGTGTCTCTGAATGTGAAAGGACCATGTGTGTCAGAAAACGTAAGGAAAGCTCCATCATCCTCATCTCCTATGCCTCAGGATTTAACCCATTAGAAACGTCAGAGCAGGGTAGCCTTAGATCCTGTCACTTGTCGGGATGTGTCTTTGATGAGGGGAGAAGGGTCAGCTCTTGATGATGACCACAGCTCTGAGATGTGGTGTTATACCTGTCTGTCCATCCATCTATCTAGAGGGTCAGAGAGAGGGTCAGAGGAGCCAAGTATCTTGCTGTCTAGGCAAGACAGAGCTGATAACAGAGGAGCTAGAGCCCAGGTTCCCCTAACCCCACTGTCCTTGTGTGTCTACCAGTGAGCCACACACCTGTTCTTTTTAACCATCTAGGCATTCAGCAAGATCCTTCAGGAATAAACCTCTGTGCTTGTTGCCCTTAGGGACAAACCTTTGTCTCACTTCTCAGAGACCATTTTGAATTGGTTGGGCATGAATGACACTGTTGTGTATACAGATAGCTGTGTTCTTTGGGTAAGAAATTTTCAGAATATGTGAACTCAGTTAAGTTACACTACACTGGTGGTGAGGTGGTTTTGCTGGTGGCTCACTTCTTCTGCTTGTATTTTAGCTGCCAGGAGAACAAACCATTGGGTCCAATGAGGCCTGTCCAGGGTGGTTCTGGGCTGGGATTGTCCCAATCCCATCCTTCCCTTGTTCTCTTCAGCGAGATGGTGGTGTGTAGAGCCAGACATGGATACAAGGGCACAGATCTGCCTGTGCCAATCTTGTGGCCCGGACAACATACTTAATGCTCTGGGATTCAACTGAGTCTTTATCTGGAAAGTGGGGATAGTAATAGTACCTCACTTGACGAGCGCTGTTGGAAGAGCTAAAGGAGTAAGTTCAGGTAGAATGCTCAGAAGAGCCCCTGGCACAGTGAAAGCTCATGCCAGATTTCATTTTTCACATCCTCACTTTGTCTTCATTAGCAGTGAACATTGACTTAGTGACTACTTTGGTTAACCTTTTGTTGAAGTTGCCAGATGCAGAGTGATTTGATCAAGAGAATATTCCTGTAATCCCTTGGGTTAGGCGGGTAGCTGCCCAAAGCCTGTCTAAGGAGTCCCTCATTTCCCCAGTGTACTTGGGGACTTGTACCCCCAATTCCCGGCAGGGTGTCAGAAGGTTCTAAAATATGTTCCATAGACTTAAAATCTGCCTAAGAAGATGATTTTTATGAATCAGTATGAGCTGATTAGCTGTTCTAGCGTCCGGTAGGGATCAGCCATGAGATTTCGGGATGGGAATTGGAGGATGCAAAGAGGGGGAAATAAATTCAACATACAGAGAAGCTTAAAGAAGAGTGTGAGGAGTCCTGCACACGTACCATTTAGAGTCAGCACTTGTTAACATATAGTTATACTTGTCCTCTTTCTTTGCATTATTTGCTCTATCTAGCTGGTCATTATGTCTCTGCCATGTTCACTTTATCATGCTTCCCAGAACCTTGAAACAACATGCTGTAGACGTCATGACACTTAATCTTTCAGTGTGCATCTTCTAAAATTAAGGATGTTCTCCTACCACGACATTATAGCAAACCCAAGAAAACAATAATTTGCTAATACCATCCATGTCTAGTCATATTTTCCTAATTTCTCCCCAAATGCCCTTCAGAGTGGTTTTTTCCACCCTCTAACCAGTATTGCATCTAGCATAATATAGCCTTAGACTTTTTTTTTTTTTTTTAAGATTTTATTTATTTATTCATGACAGACAGAGACAGAGGAAGAAGCAAACTCCATGCAGGAAGCCCAATGTGGGACTCAATCCCGGAACTCTGGGATCACACCCTGAGCCAAAGGGAGACGGTCAACCCCTGAGCCACCCAGGTGTCTCTATCCTTAGTCTTTTAAAATTTGGAACCGTCTTCCTGTTCCTCAGGGGTTTTTGCTTGTTTTATTTGATGACACTGATTTGTTGAATAGATCGTGCCAAGCAAGCACTGGTGTCTTCTGCAATAAAGTATTGCATATTCTTGCTGTATGCGATTATTTCCTTGTAGTGGTGGTGAACTGGTTTCTATCCTTCCTATATTTTCTGTAAGGTGGAAGTTAGATTAGCAATTAGATTCAGGTTAGACCTTTTTATCTACCACAGTTCCTGAGTGGTCTTACACTTCATGTGTGTTTCTTCAAGAGGCACTTCTGTCCAGTCACGTGTTAGTGGCACTGAGTTAGACAGTGTGAAGGTGATGACTGCCCCATGTCTTACTGTCACAAGGGCACATTTCCTTTTTTGCCATTAGCAAGAAGTCCGTTGAACGAGGGGCACCTGAGTGGCTCAGCGGTTGAGCCTTTGGCTCAGGGCCTGATCCCGAGGTCCCTGGATCAAGTCCCACTTTGGGCTTCCTGCAGGGAGCCTGCTTCTCCCTCTGTCTGTGTCTCTGCCTTTCTCTCTGTATCTTATGAATAAATAAATAAAATCTTAAAAAAAAATCTGTTGAACGAGATTGTGGCAAAATAGGAATACTCTGTGTGCCAACCACCTTTCCACCTGATGGTTTTAGCATCCATTGATTATTCTTACCTGATTCATTGTTTCCTTTTTTTTTTATTTTTTTTTTAATTTTTATTTATTTATGATAGTCACACAGAGAGAGAGGCAGAGACACAGGCAGAGGGAGAAGCAGGCTCCATGCACTGGGAGCCTGACATGGGATTCGATCCCGGGTTTCCAGGATCGCGCCCTGGGCCAAAGGCAGGCGCTAAACCGCTGCGCCACCCAGGGATCCCTGAATCATTGTTTCATCGGAGGTTATAAAATGGCAATTTCCTGATCTCATCTTTGTAATTACTCTGGTAAAAGCAGAGTAAATGCTTACATAAGGAATTTGTCTGGTAGGGAGAAAATGTATTTTTGGGGCTCGGAAGGTTTCTGGCCCACTGAGGTGTTTGTGCTGATAGAAGAGTGAAAATTTTCTTTTTTCTTTTTCCTCTACTCCTCTTGATTTCTTTCTTTCTTTCTTTCTTTCTGGAGTTTGCTTGAGATTCTCTCTCTCCCTCTGCCCTTCCCTTCACTTGCTGGCTCTCTAATAAATAGATAAATCTAAAAAATAAAAAATAAAAAATCCTTAATTTTAGAGGTCTGTAATAAATCTTAAATCTTATTCTGGCTTTTAATTGTACTTTTAAATTTAAATTTTAGAATATTTTATTTATTCATGAGAGACACAGAAGAGAGAGAGAGGCAGAGACAGGGAGAGGGAGAAGCAGTCTCCATGCAGGGAGCCCAATGCGGGATTCAATCCTGGGACTCCAGGATCACACCCTGGGCCAAAGGCAGATGCTAAACTGCTGAGCCACCCAGGCGTCCCTAAATTAAAATTTTCATTTGGAATGAGGTGATCTAAGTAGCCTACCGTTCTTAGAGTCAGTACTTTTTATTATTAATTAACCACAGCAGTAGTTTTTTTTTTTTTTTTTTTTTTTTTTTTATTCCTCTTTTCACCCTAGGAACTTGGTGTTGGTGGCACGAATCAGTGGAAAATCTGTGGCCTGGATCCCACATCTACACTTGGCATCTATTTTGAAGTAGTCAACCAGGTGAGTTGGATTTCTTCATGAGTATTCATGTGTCAGTGTTGTGTTTTCTGATTTATCACAGACTGTTGGCTCCTGGCTTCTTTAGACTGATGCTACTTCCACCTTATGTTTGCCTGAAACCAGTCCAGCATGATCTTTATTTTCCTCTCAGGGTTTGGTCAGAGTCAGATGGCACATTGCTTTTATCACTTAACTTGTTGGACTGCTAAGCTTATCAGAAGCGGAATAGCTTTTACTGGCCTTCTTAATGTTCGTGAATTTTTGAGTGTCAGTTTTTTCCCCAGTATTCTATTTTTAAAAATTCTAATTTACAGAAAAATGGAAAGAACTGTACAGTCAGTATTTGTATACCTGTCATTTGGATTCTTTTTTTTTTTTCTTTTTTTTTTTTGTCACTTGGATTCTGTAGTTAATATTTTACTATATTTATTTTGCTTTGCCATATTCCATTTATCAATCTTATTTTTCATGCTTTTTTTTTTTTTTTTTGAGGTAAAAGTTATGTAGAGTGAAATGCCCAGATTTTAAGTGTACCATTCAGAATGCATCAAGGACCACTCTGTCACTACTGTGTCAGTTGTTTTGGGAAGAGCACAGGGGGCGCTGTGACCCTTTGTGTTTGAGTCATACCTGTAACAGTAACCAGGTGTATGGCCTGTTGCCTGCAGCACAACGCCCCCGTCCCCCAAGGAGGCAGAGGCGCCATCCAGTTTGTCACGCAGTATCAACACTCCAGCACCCAGAGACGCATCCGTGTGACCACCATTGCCAGAAAGTGAGCAGTCCCAGCTTTTCTGTTCAGCCACCAGTGTTTTTCCTTTGAAGAGATAATTTAGCATCTTTTAGTTTATCTTTGTAATTCCATTAAGTGGTTCTCACCAGTCCTCACTGGTTTATTTGATCAGAGGAGGGGGAAGAGGAAGAGGCATTGCCGGCCAACCTAGTTAGGCCTGCAGGCACTTGGCTAGAAGAATCCTCTTTTGGTAGGAATAAGTTCATTAAAAATTAAGTTTTATTATTTTCAGATAAGTAGCCCATAAATACATCCTCCTTGTAAAAAATTCGAGCAGCTCATAAGTATATGAAGAATGAATCTCTTTACCCACTTTCCCCAGAGGTGAAATGCTATTATTGCACTGGTGTTATCTTCACAGGCCCATTTCCATGGAGTTCTAGGTCATATGTGTGTATATTGTGCATGTATGACTTCTTATGTTGGCATGTTTGTAAACTTTTTTCAGTAATGTGTTAGGGACATCTTCCCTCTTAATACATACAAGCTGTTCGTTCCCTGTAATGGCTGCATAGCATTGCACAGTTTGGATGGCATGTATCACTTGTCTCTTAAAGGAATTTCAGATCCTACCTTCCTTCCAACAGTGCTGCATTCATGTGTTTAGATCTTTATGTATGTTGAGTATTTCTTTCCAGCCACTTCACAAAAGTAGAATTTTGTATCCTGTGAAACTACTCTTTTAAAAAGCTAATCCGTATTTTCCCCAATAGTGTAAGGAGAGTGTCTTGTTCTTATGCTATCTTGTAGAACGTTGGGAAGTTTTCTGTAATTTTTTCTTTGCTCTTAGAGCCTTCAGAGATCACATGAGGATAAATGAAAATGTATGTAAAACTGTTGGTTCCTTACTGACATTGCAGTTCTGATCTATGTCACCTTAGATGAAGGAGTGGGATTTAGGCGTCTTTATCTTACTGGAAGGCTGACTTTCTGGTCTCTCTCAAGTGGTTAAGTATGGCACTAATCCTGGATTTGTCAGTTGGGCAGATGCACAGAGCCAGCTCCGGCACATAGAAGCAGCATTTGACCAGGAGGCTGCAGCAGTCTTGATGGCTCGACTGGGAGTGTTCCGTGCGGAATCGGAGGAGGGGCCCGATGTGCTCCGGTGGCTGGACCGACAGCTCATCCGACTGGTGAGTTGGGAACTGTGGCACCAGGTTCAGTTGTAATCTCTGCTCTGTGTTTAAGAAAAGAAAACTGGTACTTATGACTATATTTTCATCCAGTCAGTCAGCAAGCACTTTTTGTTGCTTACCTTATGCCAAACAATGGACGTTCTGGGAATGACCAGAGAAGTATTACACATGCATTTTCCCCTCAAGGGCTTACGTCATGGGGAAAAACAAGACTCACAGGACATTATTTATTTATTTATTTGTTTGTTTGTTTATTTAATTTTTTTAAACGATTTTATTTGTTTATTCAATGAGAGACAGACACAGAGAGAGAGAGAGAGGCAGAGACACAGGCAGAGGGAGAAGCAGGCTTCATGCAGGGAGTCCGATGTGGGACTCGATCCCGGGACTCCGGGATCATGCCCTGAGCCAAAGGCAGACGCTCAACCACTGAGCCACCCAGGCATCCCTCACAGGACATTCAGAGAAGGATGCAAATTTGTGTAGATTTAGATGAGTCCCTGTGGATGCTGTGGTTCTATATTCTCCTTTCAGATTTTAGAGGGTTTTTTTTAGCAATAGGAGTCCATGGCCCCAGTGAGTGTAGAGATGCCTCATGTGTTATTCTGGGTCTAATTAGGAGACAAACACAAGTAATTTAAACAAGGAAAGCATTAATAAGCTTGTGGGACAGGCTGTGCATTTCAACTTATGCTGGGGACCTGGAGAAACCATGGGAGCACAGATTGTATGGTGAGGAGAAGCAGTGAAGGTGTGGCTTAATTGTAGAATGTAGAATTGTAAAATTGTAGAATTTTACTTATGAATTTATTTTAATTTTTATTTTGAAGTATGGGTGACATACAATATAATTTTAGCTTCAGGCGCACTACATAGTGATTCAACAATTCTATCAGAATGCCTGGATTTTAAAGTAAGTCATTGCCTTAAATGTTGCTTGGGGGTGGTGGTGCTTAGGTGTGATTTTTTAAGCAGGGACATGCCATCAGCATGATGGCTTATGTTTACATTCACCATAACCATATGAAATAAACTGGAAGGTAAAAGGCTTCTGACAGGGAGAGGAGTGGAGGATGCTGGAAGCTCAAGGGAGCGGCAACCGGGTGGTGGTAGGACAGTTGGAGGGGAGGAGAAAAAAGTTTGGAATCCGGATGTATGCTGAAAGAAGAATTGCTAAAACTTGCTCAAACTGTATGTGAAATCAAAAACCAAAAAGTCAGCATTGACTTGGGGAGCCTGGGTGGCTCAGTTAAGCATCTGCTTTTGGCTCAGGTCATGATATCGAGGTCCTAGATTGAGCCCTGCATCAGGCACTCTGCTTGGTAGGGAGCCTGCTTCTGCCTTTCCCTCTGCCCCTTTCCTGCTTGTGCTTTTTCTCTATTATTTCCCTCTTTCAGACAAATAAATAAAATCTTAAAAAAAAAACAAAAACGACAAGATTTGAGTATGGGTGACTATAAGGATGATGGAGAGGTAAAAGAGATAGAAGATGGGAAGGGTGAAGGAAGGAGTAATTTTTTTTTATATGATAAATTCAATTTATTTTATTCGTGAACTTGTGAAAGTATGTCCAAGGGAAGCTGTCCTATAGTTGGGTAGAAGTTCCCATAGGAGCTCAGGTTAGAGGCAGCACTGGAGGGAGGGGTGATGACATCAGTCTGGCTCTCCTGTTACTTGTAGCTGAGGCAGTGAGGATGGGAGCAGGGAGCAAGAGCTAGCCTCTAAGGGACCCACAGTTAGGAGGTAGGAAGATGAAGGGCTATGGAACAAGACAGAGAAGGATTAGGTAGGAGAAATAGGAACATGCTATGTTAGCGGCTGAAGGAGAATTTCACAAAGCTTGGGGGAGCCACTTGATTGGTGGTGCTGAGGAATCCAGGAAGGTAAAAGCCATACAAGGTCATCGGACTTGGTAGCAGCGGGTAACTGTCAGAGATGGGTTTTCTTTCAGTGGTAGAAGGTCCGATTCTCTACAGGCCAAGGAGATGTGTGAAACAAAGAGGTAATAAAAGCGAGAAGAGAAAATGTTCAGAAACTTGTCTTTGAAAGAAGGAAGAAGATTGAGCTGTAGCGTCCCAGACTTAGAGGCTTTCCCTATGGAAAAGGTGCCTGAGAGAGCTTCTCGAGCCACCGACTGGTCAGAGCAGTCGTCTGGTGTTGTGCCCTGGGAGCTGCTTAGAAATGCAGGAACTCTCGGGGTCGGTCTGTAGAATCAGAATCTGTTCAGCAACACCCTGCGTGATGGTGATGGGTCTGCCTGGCTGTGCCCGAGAAGTTCTGGTCCGGACCCTCAGTCAGAGTTGAGAGTGGGATGCAGCTCTCCCATTGCCAGGGTTTTTCCAGGTGACACTAACTTGACCTTTTTTCTCGCCTTTTTCTTTCTTTCTTTCTTTGTCTCTCTCTCTCTGTCTCTTTTTTTTTCCTGTTTTCTTTCAACAGTGTCAGAAGTTTGGACAGTATAATAAAGAAGACCCCACTTCATTTAGGTTATCAGATTCCTTCTCTCTGTATCCTCAGGTAAGAAGTATTTTTTAAACAACTGGAGAATAAATTGTGATAGAAATCAAACTTGCTGCTCCCAGGCTAAAGTGAAGAATCGGTGTGTTTTGAGGCTCCGTCTATAAGTGAAGGTTGTTCAGTTCAGGATGGATACTGCGACGGTGTGCGAGACACTGCCTCAGCCCTACAGGAGACAGATGACATGTGGAGAGACGATAAATAGTGGCTTCACAATTCCCATGAAAAAGTAAAACAGGATCGGTGCTGAAGGCCACAGCAAGATCTTTTATTTTGTAGCGGTTCTGGGTAGGCAGCTACCTCAGCAGCAACTCAAGGAAGTGAAGCACATGTGAAGGTGAATATAACAAAATGGGACCCCAGAGAATGACATATATTTAATGAGACATGTCTGGTGATGGTGCTGTATCGTAGCTGGGGATTAGTAGTAAGAAGCAGCTCCTGTGCATTGTGCACAAGCTGGGCATCTGGGAGCCCTTGGGCAGTGAGAGGAGGGAGAGAGTGCACTCAGTGTGAAGCTGCTATCAGGAGTCCATGCATATGCCTCTCCTGAACATCCATCCTCCTCTGTAAATGAGGAAGCTACGGCTTAGCATGGTGAGTGGTCATGAGGATGGCACACCAAGGTGGATAGAGTGTCACTGCCAGGCCAGGCACCCGTTAACGTTTGGTGGGTGCAGGCCCGCTCCACGTCTGGGGCCCACGGCTCTCAGGTGGTCCCTTCACAAATGCAGCTTTCTCGAACTGGAAGCAGAGCCAACTTTTTCCCTTCCCCCCAAGATGCCTTAATAATGAATAAGTAGAAAGCAGAAAACTTTCATTTTTAACTTTCATGCACTCAAATATTCTAGTAGGTATTATTTGTTTGATTATTCAGTTTAGAAGGGGGACACAGATTTCAGTCATGAACTTGTCTTGTATAGCTTGGACTCTCAGGGCTAACGGGGGGCCATAGGGGTCATTTCACTTGACCCCCAGCCCAAGTCAGGGCTCTGTGGTCCCTGATGCGTGCCCCTGTGGCCTGTGCTAGGGCAGTTGAAGCTCTACAGTGTTGTGTAAGGAGCTCTGGACTTGCCAGAGTTCAAGTGGAGTTCTAGCACTTGCTCTGCTACTGTTGATCCAGGATGAGGTCCTGAACCCCCATGGATATTGGTTTCCTTTTTATTAGGAAGGAATGGGTCCAGAGAAGTGGTTTGCAGTCTCATTAAGGCTGTGGAATCCTTTCTCTGAGAGAACCCCCTCAAAAGCCAGCACATTTAAAGCAGATAGACATGCAGCTGCTCTAGTTGTGCCCACGTACCACCCTTACCCACCGGGTACTGCTGGAGCACCCCCCGCCCCATCTTGGCCAAGGGACCTGATAAGACTGAAGAGGAAAACCATTGAATTGAAGTGGTTTGTAAGATTCGTTTTGCTGAGGCATCTAGGTTAGAGGTCAAGCGCCGAGTCTCTGGAGCCAGATATCTGGAATAAAGCAGTTCCGCTCCTCAGTGTGAGTGGCCTTGGGTGAGTTGCCTGTTCTGCAGCTTGCTCACCCATAAACTAGGGATGGTAAGAGAACCTACTTTGTGGGTTTGTTAGAAGGATTAAGTCATTCTTATCAAGTGCCTTGCACAAAGGGTGTATTGAATATCAGCCATGATTATTATGTAGAAACTGATGGTTCAATATTTGGAGTCTCAGTCTTTATATGTCTCAGGGCAGCTCATTTTCATGTTCTGGCACCTCTTTGTGTCTTTTCTTCTTTTCTTTTCTCTTCTCTTCTCTTCTCTTCTCTTCTCTTCTCTTCTCTTCTCTTCTCTTCTCTTTTCTTTTCTTTTCTTCTTTCTTTTTTTTTTTTTAACGTGGGGCTTGAGCTCAGAACTTTTGAGATCAAGATCTGAGATCAGGGCAGCCCCAGTGGCGCAGCGGTTTAGCGCCGCCTGCAGACCAGGGCGTGATCCTGGAGACCCTGGATCGAGTCCCACGTCAGGCTCTCTGTATGATGCCTGCTTCTTCCTCTGCCTGTGTCTCTGCCTCTCCCTCTCTCTGTCTCTATGAATAAATAAATAAAATCTTAAAAAAAAAAAAAAAAAAAGACCTGAGATCAAGAGTTGGATGCTTAATGAGCCATCCAGGCGCCCTATTTTATTTTTTTATTTTTATTTTTTTAAGTATTGACACCTCTCTAGAGTGAGCTAAAAGTCAGCCATGCACCTTCTGATCCTCAGAGTAAAGAACACACCTCTCCAGCCTCATATTTGTCCCTCTGTTACTTGCACCCCTGATGCCAGTGTAGCAGCTTGAGTCCTCAGCAGTCCAGCCTCTCATCTGTTACTGCAGCTGGAGCTCCCTCCCTCTGGCCTCCTCATGCACGGCTCCCATTGACTTGGGAAGCCTCCTGCTTCCCCATCCCATCCTACTAGTATTGACTTGCATTGTACTCACAACTTTTTATTGTGGCTGCCTGGAGTGTGCCTTTTCCTTATGGTATTGTGGCCTCTCTAGAGCAGATGTTCTGTCTCCAACCTGGCCCAGTGACCCAGAAATAAATACTGCTTTGCCTTCCCCTTACATGTGGAGGCTTTGACATACCCAAAGGGCCCCACTCCCTTTCTGAAAAATAATGTTTATAATTGTGAAAAACACATACAATTTGCCATTTTAACCATTTTTAAGTATGCAGTTCAGTAATTTTCAGTATCTTCACATTGTTATCCAGTAGATCTCCAGAACTTTCTTGTCCTGCAAAACTGAAACTCTCTACTTATTCAATAACAACTTCCAGTTCCCTCTTCCTCCAGGCCCTGGTACTACCATTGTTCTTTCTGCTTCCATGAACTCAGAGACCTGTGTCTGAAAGTGGTGCTTCTCTTTCAGAGACCTAAGGCAAGACTGTTGTCTGGGTGTCTAAGAAAGTTACAGCTGTATGCATTTTCTTTTTTTTTTTTCCTTTATAAATTCAGTTCATGTTCCATCTTCGAAGATCTCCATTTCTCCAAGTGTTTAACAACAGCCCTGATGAGTCGTCGTATTATAGGCACCATTTTGCCCGGCAGGATCTAACCCAGTCCCTCATCATGATCCAGCCCATTCTGTACTCCTATTCGTTTCATGGGCCACCAGAGGTGAGGCTTAGTGAATGCTTTTCTTAGAATTGGAATCACCTAATATGAGGTGTTTTTTTTTTTCCAGCAAGTTTACTCTTAGACCAAAGCTGTAAAAAAAAAAAAAAACTTTGAATCTTTATAGTAATTTAACATTATTTCTGATTATTAAGAAATGCACATAGGTAAAAGTCACAAGACATATAAAGAACGCCTACTATCTGTGGAAGGCAGGATTACATGTAAAAAAACTTATAAAAATATGTGGGTACTTTTTTTCTCAACGTGTTCATATTCTTTGGCCTAGTATATGCCTTGTGCCTGAAGGAAATCCTCTTTTATACAGAAAAAATGTTGTTCGAAGAAATAGTAAAATGAGCTATTATTGTAGAAATTGGTACAACAATCCAAGTATTTAATAGTAGGAGAGTAAGTAATCTAGGAAATATTTACAAAGTTCATGTAATATGATAAAATATCAAGGTGTTACATGAAGGGGAACCTGGCTCACTCAGTTGGTAGAGAAGGTGACCCTTTATCTTGGGGTCATGAGTTCATACCCCACATTGGAGTTACTTGGGAAGTAGAGATTACTTAAAAATAAAAATTAAAAAAAAGGAAAAGAAAGATACAAGTATTGAATTTAATTATTTTAAAAAGTGCCTGTCTGGGTGGGTTGGCATAGCTTGGGACTCGATCTCTGGGTCATGAGTTCAAGCCCTCATTAGGTGTAGATGTTACTAAAAAAAAAGAATAATGTGAAAAAAAATCAAAATAGAAACTTTCCCAAATTATGTATTTTTTAACATATAAGAATTAAAAACTATGTGACTTGGATACAAATTTTCAAATTTTCCTTAACACATTACTTTTATTTTTGAAGTAGAAATATAATGAAAACATGTTTGGTGATAAGTTGTTAAAACTCGTCTTAAAAGCTGTTCTTTTTTATGTAGGCATCACTGTTGTCAGTCATTTATGGCAATAGATTCTTTTTTTTTAAGATTTTATTTATTTATTTATTTATTCATTCATGAGAGACACAGAAAAAGAGGCAGAGGCATAGGAGCAGGCTCCCTCCGGGGAGCCTGATGCGGGACTGGATCCCAGGACCCTGGGGTCATGACCTGAGCCAAAGGCAGACATGCAACCACTGAGCCACTCAGGTGCCCTATGGCAGTAGATTTGAGAGAATGTGTCTCCAGTAGTTAAAATATATTTCTAACACAAAACTGAGAATGTTTGGAATTAACTCTGGTTCCTGGAGCAAAAGATGTCCTTAATCTCTCTTCCCAGTTGATGAGGGATTATTTGGAGCCTCTTTCTAATAGAAGTTGATACTCAGAACTGCTTACCGAGCAGAGAGCGGGAGTCTCCTTAAAGATGGGGAGAACCCCCGTGCTGGGTACCATTGGTAACCAGCCTTGTAACTGTCCTGGAGACACCCCAGGTGGGGGTTGGGGTGGTCACCGTGTGGGACCAGGGGGAAGACCAGTGTTGTCTCTGTCCCTTCTTCTTCAGCCAGTACTGTTGGACAGCAGCAGCATTCTAGCTGACAGAATTTTGCTGATGGATACTTTCTTCCAAATTGTCATTTATCTTGGTGAGGTAAGAAAACATTAATTTATTTCCTTACTATTGTTTTGGCTTTCTTTTTATTCATTCAGGTTTTTATGACATTTGAAATAATTTGGGCTGAGAAGACCTGCTGTTTATTAGAATGAGTATAGCGGCTTTTATTCTATTAGATACATTTTTTTTTCAAGTCCCTAGGGGTATTGGTATCTATAGTAATTTTAATTCCATTTGCTGTAAATAAGTCTCAGGTGGTCCTTCTAAATCGTCCTAACTTAACTGCTTTTCGAGTCGTTAGGCAAGATCACTTTACTTTCCCTCAGCCAACTCTTCACACACACTGTTGTCCTTTTGGAGTTATGTTAGAGTTTCTAGTAAACAATAAGCTTAGGTCTCAAGTTTTCCTTTGATGAAACAACATAGCACACTGACCCTTACACTAGTATGTGGGTCCCTAGGACAACTGTGAATGACTTTCAGGGGAGAGTCCCTTTCTTTCTCAAAGGGGTTTCATAAGAAAGTGAGTAGTTCCTCTGGAGAAAATCCTCTAACTGAGCATTATGTTCATTGATACATTCTTTTCCTTCTGTTGTCCATTCTTTACCTTCAATAAATTGCTTTGGTGATTGACTTGACTTCCTAGTGTCTCTACATTAGACATTGATTTCAAATGTCCTGCAAAGGTATATGTTGTATTTCAGAATATTATTAACAACTTAGGATGAATTAGTTTTCTGATACTAATATGCATTTTATACTTTTTAACTTTTTTCAGCATATAAACACTTTACTTTCCCTCAGCCAACTCTTCACACACACTGTTGTCCTTTTGGAGTTATGTTAGAGTTTCTAGTAAACAATAAGCTTAGGTCTCAAGTTTTCCTTTGATGAAACAACATAGCACACTGACCCTTACACTAGTATGTGGGTCCCTAGGACAACTGTGAATGACTTTCAGGGGAGAGTCCCTTTCTTTCTCAAAGGGGTTTCATAAGAAAGTGAGTAGTTCCTCTGGAGAAAATCCTCTAACTGAGCATTATGTTCATTGATACATTCTTTTCCTTCTGTTGTCCATTCTTTACCTTCAATAAATTGCTTTGGTGATTGACTTGACTTCCTAGTGTCTCTACATTAGACATTGATTTCAAATGTCCTGCAAAGGTATATGTTGTATTTCAGAATATTATTAACAACTTAGGATGAATTAGTTTTCTGATACTAATATGCATTTTATACTTTTTAACTTTTTTCAGCATATAAACACTCACTCTGCTAGCCACTTGCCCATTGGGTCACCAACTGCTGTTCCCACTGGTTCCTATAGGGGCAATAATCATGCTGTGGATATTTATGCCTTCAGCTCACACCTTAAAGACATTCTGACCACAATCCCTGTCTTCTTCATCCACACATTTATTGCATGCTGTGTGTGTGCGAATGATGGGTTCTAAAGATAAAGACAGTGACAGAGTTCTCACTCTCCAAAAGCCCCGAGCCTGCTGGTTGTAAGTGTTCTAATGAACTCTTGGATCCAAACAAGCTTATGGGCATTTCCTCTGTGCTACCAGTCAGAAATTAAGACCTTGAAAATGTTGCTGGAAACCCTGAGAAGAGGAGGAGAGCAGGCTGCAGAAGGAAGCATCTAAAGAGAATCCTCCTTCTGTTACCAGACTAACAGTTCTGTTTTTAAAACCCTCCGATCATTTCCCTTCTCCACTGTTTTCTTTTTTAGTGTCCCCTAAATAACATATGAAAGCACTTCTGATTGTTTATAAAGATATATTAATCAGAGAATATTTCTTGATTTCTTTTTTTTTTTTTTTTTTTTTTTTTTTTTTTTTTAAATTTTTATTTATTTATGATAGTCACACACACGCAGAGAGAGAGAGAGGCAGAGACACAGGCAGAGGGAGAAGCAGGCTCCATGCACCGGGAGCCCGACGTGGGATTCGATCCCGGGTCTCCAGGATCGCGCCCTGGGCCAAAGGCAGGCGCTAAACCGCAGCGCCACCCAGGGATCCCTATTTCTTGATTTCTTGTGTGCGCAAGTACACAAGGCATTTTCTAGAGCAGTTGCCAGTGGGGATAAAAGAGGGTGAGACATGGTGTTAGCTGAGCTGGGGAGACAGGCTTTACCTTCCATACTGTAGTATTTGCCTTCTACTTGCCTAATGAACATCCATGTATTGATTCTTGCAGCTTTTCTCTCCCCTACCAAGAGTATGCCAACTCAGAGCTCAGGGGAGTTGGGGATGAGTCTGTGACACTAGGAACTGGAGTCGGGTGTAGAGGTGTAGCCCTTAGGAAGAAGAAAGGGGAATGGATTCTACATTGGAAGCCAACAAATACCTTTCCCTACCAGCTGAAAGGACATGAGAGGCTGGACCCGGTGGTGGCAGTGAAGTGGAAAGAATGGGTGGCTCCTTGGGACAGCCATCCCCTGGGTGTTTTTAGCTAGTTGGTATGTACAGTTAGGGAAGATGTGTGACTGATGGCTCTGGCATTTCTGAGAGAACTATGTAGGTGGGGGGTGTCCTGGCTCCACCTCTTTGCTTACTCATCCTTAGCCTACCCAGCTCCCCTTTGCTCCCCGCAGCAACTTGTCATTCTTGACATGACTTCCTCACTGGAAATGAGTTCCGTGTGGCAGTGGGAGTGTTAAAATGTCAAGAGTGTTCTTGAAGATTATCATTTCAGTGTTTCCACAGTGGTTTTGGTTGGTTTGTTTTGGTGCAGACCATAGCCCAGTGGCGTAAAGCTGGGTACCAAGACATGCCTGAGTATGAAAACTTCAAGCACCTCCTGCAGGCACCACTGGATGATGCCCAAGAGATTCTGCAAGCACGCTTCCCTATGCCACGTTACATTAACACAGAGCATGGAGGCAGCCAGGTAAGTGAGCTGAATTCCAGCTCTCATGTTCTGTTGGTTTCATGATGTAAATGGCGATAAATCCAAATAGCATGGTTAACATTTTATGTGGTGACATAAATTGACATTCAGGCAAATTTCCGAATAGGACTTCTTAAATGAGTGGTAGAAAAAGGTTAATGTGAAAGTAGAGTATTACCAAAGTAAAACATATCTCATGTTTTAGGAACCATAATAAATGGAGAGTTATAGGCTTTATACTAAATAAATGGGTTCCTATGCGGTAGGAAAATGCTAATTTAACAAAAGAAATGTGGTAAGAACTTTTTTTTCTCCTACACTAATATTGTCACTTGTAACCTTTGAATTTCTTGTTTTTAAAGGCTCGATTCCTTTTGTCCAAAGTGAACCCATCTCAGACACACAATAACCTGTATGCCTGGGGACAGGTAAGAAATTATCAGGTATCTGGGAGGAGGCCAGATTGCTTTTTGAAAAATGCATTACCAGATGGATCTCTTTTGGCCTTACAGACAGAATGACTCAAGTATTTTGCTGGGGGTAAAAAAAACAAACAAACTTTGAACAACATAGCTGAGGCAGGAGGGGGTACCTTGTGTGGATCCCTTATGTAGTACACAGCATAATATGACAGATTTGGGCCAGAGGACAAAACACTAGTGTGACCTGCATTTGGCTCTTCTCATAGACTCAGCAACATCTCCCCAACTCCCCCCCCCCCCCCCGCGCGTGCACACTCTGCTCTCTCTCTCAAGGGTGCAGGGCAAAAACATCTGCTCACCTCTGGTTCTGCCTTCTCACTCTTCAGTCTCTGTTTTATTTAATTATTTTCAACATTTATAGTTCTCTCAACTAAGTCTCTTTCACTCTGTTTTCTTAAAACACTTTGGAAAATTAAACTTTTCTTTTGAGGTAATTTTAAATTTATAAGCAGTTGTGAAAAATAATACAGAGAGATTCCCTGTGCACTTCCCCTCATGTTCCCCAGTGAGAACATCTTGCAAAACCGTAATGCAGTATCACAGCCAGGATATTGGCATAGATATGGGCCAGGTACACGTTTCCATCATCACAAGATTTCTCATTCCCCCTCGAAAAGTCACTCTCCCTTCCGTCCTGCCTCCACCTCTTCCTTAACACCTGGCCACTGCTGCTGTGTTCTCCACTTCTAGAATTTGGGTTTCAGTTCAGGTCATGATCTTGTGGTCGTAGATAGAGAGCCCCACATCGGGCTCTGTGCTCAGTGTAGTCTGCTTCAGATTCTCTCTCCCTCTCCTTCCCCACTCACATTCTCTCCCTGCCTCTCAAATAAATAAATAAAATCTTAAAAAAAAAAAAAAAAGTGTTAGGTATGTGGGGCCCTTGGGTAGCTCAGTCTTGGTTTCGGGTCAGGTCATGATATCAGGATTGTAGGATTGAGCCCTGCATCAGGCTCTGTGCTCAGTACAGAGTTCACTGGAGATCACTCTCTCTGGTCCTCTCTGCTCACATGCATGCACATGTACGCGCTCTCTCTCTCAAATAAATAAAACCTTAAAAAAAAAAAGTTATGTATGTGAAATTGCATGGTATGTAACCTTTGGGGACTGGCTTTTTTCCTTCAGTATGGTTGTCTAGAGATTCATCCAGATTGTTGCATGAATCAATAATCTGTTTCCTTTTACTTGCCAAGTAGTAGTCTGTGGTATTGGTGTCCTGTAGTTGTTTAATCATTCACCTGTTGAAGACATCTGGGTTGTTCACAGTTCCTGGCTATTAGGAGTAAAGCTGCTATAAATATTCATGTATAAAAAAATAAATAAATAAATATTCATGTATAGATTTCTTATGATCAGAAGTCTTCCTTTCGCCAAGATAAATGCCCAGGAGTACATTTGCTCAGTGTTATGGCAGTCACATAGTCAGTCTCAGAAACTGCCATATTGTTTTCCATAGTGATTGCATCCTTCTACATCCCCACTAATAATGTAGGAGTGATCCAGTTTCTCCACATCCTTGCTAGCATTTGGGATTGTCAGGATTTTGATTTTTAACTATTCCGGTAGGTGTGTAGTGGTGTAATGTTGTGGTTTTAAGTTATATTTCTTAGTGGCTAATAATGTGGAGCTGCTTTCCATGTACTTCTTTTCCATCTGTATATTTTCTTCAAATCTCTTTTATCCATCTTATAATTGGATTATTTGCTTTTTCTGCCATTGAGTTTTATGTTTTTTATATGTTCTGCATGCTAGCCTTTTGTTGAATATGTGGTTTGTAAGTATTTTCTCTCACCTCTAGCTTCTTTGTACACCCTCTTCACAGGGTCTTTGAAGAGCAAAAGTGTTTAATTTTTATGAAGTCCACTTTACCAATTTTCCTTTTATGGATCATGCTTTTGGTGCCGAGTCCAATAACACTTTACCTAGCCCTAGACCCCAAAGATCTCTTGTGTTTGTCTAACTTTATATTTCCATTTCATACTGTGATCCATTTTGAGTTAATTTTTGTATAAGATGTGAGGCTTAGTTTTATTTTTTATGTATGGTGTCTCATTGTTCCAGCACCATTTGTTGAAAAGGCTGTCTTGCTTCCACTGAACTACTTTTGTATCTTGTCAACAGTTAGTTGCTCATATTTGAGTGAGTCCATTTCTGGGTTTTCTTCTCTGTATGTTGATCTGTGTTTCTATCCCTCTACCAATACCACTGCCTTGATTACTGTAGCTGTATCGTAAGTATTCAAATCAAGGAGACTGATTTCTTCAACTTCTTTTTCAAAATTGTCCTAGCTATTCTGGTTCCTTTGCTTCTACATGAGAATTTTAGAGTTATCTTGCCTAAGTCTTTAAAGACTTTTGCTGGGATTTTGATAAGAATTACATTAATCTTCTGTATCAATTTGGGGAGAATTGACATCTTCACTGTGTTGAGCCTTCTAGTATGTGAACTCAGTATGACTCTATTCTACTTTGGTTTCTTCTTTAGTGTTGAATGTTTTCACTTTTTTTTGAGTGATTATGAATGGTATTACAGTTTTGATATCAGTGTACCAGTGTTCATTGCTAATATATAGAAATACCGTTGATTTTTGTATGTTTATTTTATGTACTGTGACTTTCCTGAGTCACATACTATATCTGGGAGGGGGCTTTTTTTAGATTCTTTGGGATTTTCAACATAAATAATCATGTCATCTACAAATAGGGGCAGCGTATTTCTTACTTGCCACTGTGAATATCTTTTTTTTTCCTTTTTGTGTCTTGTCTTTTGGGTGCTCTGTGAGGGAAGTGGGGAGGATATTGTTTGATTACTGCCAGGTAGCAAACTAGGTTCCCTTTGGCCTCTTGACACCTGGGTGGGGGACAGTTCATTGTTACTGCTGGCTGAGGATGGATGTTCCAGCTCCCCACCTAGTCCCCACTGATCCTGCAGTGGAGACAGCCTTTGTGTTAGATGGTAGTGACTGTCCCAGTACAGGGGACACGGAGGACATCTTACTACTGCCAGGTTGAGGTGGAAGTACAGGCTCCCCGAATGGTCTCTACAGATATCATGGCTATAGGGAAACATCCGCCAGGCCATGAGGAATGAAATTTCCCGTGCCATACTTGGCCTTCTCTGAGAGTATCCTGGTGGGGGTGTCAGGGTTCCTTGTTACTGTCTTGTGAGAGTGAGTCTAAGGGACTTGCTCAGCCTTTGCTGGGGGGTGGGGGTCACAGTTTTTTCTGCCATCTTTGACCGGAGTTCTTACTTAACATTTTTTTGTCTTGCAAGGCTATGCTGGTCCTTTAGCTAGCTAAAGAGAGTGGGCTTTCTCTCATGTTTTTGTCTGTGTCCACTGATTGTCCGCCTCTTCAGCTCCAGGTCTGGGATATATAAGGCAAAAAGGAAACCCAAAGGACTCACATTGTGTTGTTTCTTGGGACCCAAGGCCCTTGAATTGTCTGCTCTCTTCTCTCCACCTTTCAGAGTCTTCTTATGTTTGTTTTATATAAAATACCCAGGGTTTTTAGTTGTACTTATTGGAGGAATAGGGAAAAGCACATCTACTCCTTCTTCCTGGAAGACATCTTCTTATAAAATTTTAGTCATGCTTTTATTTTCATAATAGTAGTACAGTATCATTTTGGAAATTTTGAATATTTTAAAGAAAAGATTAATAAAGGAAATTAACATTACATATAATGCCACTATCAGTAGAGTTAAATTATTTCTCACTTCATTGTAGGTAATATGAAATATGTATATCCTGTATATTTTTACTTTTTTTTTTTTTAATTTTTATTTATTTATGATAGTCACACAGGGAGAGAGAGAGAGGCAGAGAGACAGGCAGAGGGAGAAGCAGGCTCCATGCACCGGGAGCCTGATGTGGGATTCGATCCCGGGTCTCCAGGATCGCGCCCTGGGCCAAAGGCAGGCGCCAAACCGCTGCGCCACCCAGGGATCCCTTTTTTTTTTTTTTTTTTTTTTTTTTTACAAATTTGGGATCTTACTAGAAATCAAGGTTTCTGTTCAGTTCTTTTCCCTTGACATTACACGAATCACAAACATTTTCTGATATCACAAATATCCATCTGTTCAGTGAAGATACTGATCCACTTATTGGTAAATATACCATACAAACTTCTGTTGTAAGCATGGCATGAAGAGCATTGGGCTGGGTGCAGGGAGAGCGATGGGGAAGACGACAAGTCAGCAGAATGATGGAGAGGGTTAAGGCAGAGAAGGGCATATGCCCAGAACTGTCTGTAGTGGCAGGGATGGCCTGATCTCCATGGGTCAGAGAAGGGTTCTGTGAGGAAATTATGCTTCCATTGGTGGAATAGTTAGCTATGCAGAGGATGGCAGTGGTGGAGTACTCCTAGCAGAGATGGTAACACTGAATGTTCTGAGGTGGAAAGTCCTTAATAATTGATGAATTCTGAGCAGCTTTTAAGATAACATGCCAATAAATCTTTCCCATTAAATTTCAGGAAACAGGAGCACCCATCCTAACTGATGATGTTAGCCTACAGGTGTTCATGGATCATTTGAAGAAGCTGGCTGTCTCCAGTGCTTGTTAGGCTGGACATGTGAGCAGAACATTGAAGAGCACAGGGGGTTGTGTTCATAATTGCTAATAACAGCTTAGAAACACTTTCCTTGTGGATTTTAATAAATAAAGGAAACATTGTATGTAACTCTTTAGATTATAATTTATTTGTATTCCTTATTTTGTGCCCCTTTCCTGCATCATGAAATTGTAAGGTCATAGAGGTTTTGGTACTTGTAGATGTTTTTATGCTTTTTGTATCCTAACTTTACAGTTACATAAAATCAGAGGTAATGTATTTTGGCAACTTATATGAAAGTCATAATGATCAGAAAGGAAATAAATCTGGATAAAGAAAGTATGGGCTAAAATAATGCTAATACAAACTTGATTTCCTGAAGTCTCTTTGTGTGTATGTATGTGTTTTTTATTGACTCCCCCAAGAGATATTTCCTGAACTTAATCCTCATTTTCTGTCTAAACATTAGCCAAGGGAAAGCTTGAAATATGTGAGACTCTATCATCAAGGCAGTGTTGTCTGGAGTTCACTGTCCCTAACTCACATGTAAACAGCCCAGCCCAGGGAGCCATGAAGAGTGGCTGTTGAGTTAAGTGGCCGCAGCAGAGTGACAGCACATTTGTCTTGGGCTGTTTAAAATAACTTTAAACAGGCACTGTTTTTTAACCAAAGTAATGTATGCATGGTTTAAAAAAAAACTTTCTTACAGAGATTTATAATGACAGTTCCCTCCACCCCTGGAGCCTAGACCTGCTCTTCAGAGGTGACTGGTTTTAACCTTTCAAGTTTGTTGATGTATCAGTTTTAGCCAGTGTGTCTCAATTCCCATTTTTCCAGAGTGAGGACCATGCTCTGTACCAGCCAGGTTTGCTTGGCTATACCCTTATTTTTATATTATCAAGGTTGGTAAAATTTACGTTCTGACCTTTAACCATAGTTAGGTCTTTTGTTTCAGAGTTCATTCTGAAAGTTGAAAACTAATAAAGATCATTTATACTGTTGTGATAATGTAAACGTTGTCTGTGTTCAAGTCAGGTAGTATTACATATTTCCCCAGGGGTTTGATGTCTCTGTCCCTATACTACTTGAAGGAAAACATTCCCAATGACAAAATCAGTCACTTATATTTTTACATTCTAGCATTCCACAGGTTGGTTTGTTTCTTTTTCCCATCATAACTTTGTATATCTTGTTGTTTTCCCTAGAATTTCTTAATCTTTTTGAGAGAAGATTTAAAAAAAAAAAAAAAGATGTCATTTATTTCTTCATGAGAGATACAGAGAGAGAGAGAGAGAGAGAGGCAGAGACACAGGTAGAGGAGAAGCAGGCTCCATGCAGGAAGCCCAACACGGAACTCGATCCTGGGACTTCAGAATTACACCCTGGGTCGAAGGCAGACACTTAACCACTGAGCCACCCAGAAGTCCCAAGATTTTGTTTTGTATTTATTCAGAAGTTTGAATTTCTTATTCTACTGAATGATGTCCATTCTATAGAGGTCACCAATCTCCCCTTTAATCACAGGCCGATTGCTATGAAAAGTCATCCAGAAATTTCTTTTGTTAAGACTCCTGGGTTAGTTCTACAATTCCTTTTATCCCATAAGTCATCTGCTATCTTAAATGGCTTCTAAAAAAATTACATGGGAGATAATTCCATCAATTATCAATCAGTCAATTCCATCTTCATATTTGACAGCTTTGCTCAGTGAAAAATTCTAGGTCCAAAATAATTTTCTCTCAGAACTTTGGAGCTATTTTTTCATTCATTCAACAAATAATTTTTCAGTACTTGGTATATAAGGAATGTTTTACAGACAGTAAGAATGTAGCCAATAAAACAAAAATTTCCTCCCTGGTGGAGTGTTATGTTCTAGTTAAGAGAGACCCAACAATTTTTAAAAAATAGAAGTAAGTTGGGATCCCTGGGTGGCGCAGCGGTTTAGCGCCTGCCTTTGGCCCAGGGCGCAATCCTGGAGACCCGGGATCGAATCCCACGTCGGGCTCCCGGTGCATGGAGCCTGCTTCTCCCTCTGCCTATGTCTCTGCCTCTCTTTTTCTCTCTCTCTCTCTCTCTCTCTGTGTGACTATCATAAAAAAGAAATGTAAGTTACACAATTTATTAGAAGGTACTGAGTTCTATGTAGAAAAAGCAAAGTTGGAAACTCCTGTCAATTGGACGTTGAACCATCTGGATTGATTCTTCTCTATATTTTGAATTTTATTACCACCTTTTGCCTTTGGTGTGCATTCTGGGAGCGTTTCCTAGTTTAAGGTGTTTGACACATTTTTAAATGCCAAGAGCTTTTATCTTGTGTACTTTTCCCACAGAATATTATTTTTTGGATTATTATTATATTTTAGGTGGGTCCATACCCAGTGTGGAACCTCACACAGGGCTCAAACTCATGACCCTGAGATCAAGACCTAAGCTCAGATTAAGAGTCAGACACTTAACCAACTGAGCCACCCAGGTGCCCCAAATATAATTTTTAATTGAGATACATCATATAGAAGAGCACAGAAACTGCATATACAGATAAAGGTTGAAGCTTGGGACACCTTGGGCCTTTACATTTCAAATGAACAATGTAGAATGTGATAGACCCACCTTGCTCTGGTGTTCAGTGACAATGGGTTTAGGTGCTGAGGTGACTTAATATAGAAGACATTGCCATGCAGGTCCCATCTCTGGGTGCTAGTAGCTGTTTCCAGAGAGAACATGGAGGTGGGGAGTAGTGTATGGAAAGCAGCCATCTTGGGGGAGGAAGCATGGAGCCCCGTGTGCCTAATGAGGATTCTGAAATCCATCTTGAAGGCAAGGAAAGCCTCTGAGCTCTTAGGCAGGGAAACAACCAGTTCCGGATTTTAAAAACACTAGGAGAGTGGCAGGGTGGATGGGAGGAAGCTGGAATCCAGATGAGGCCTGTAAAGAGGCCGGTGTTTAGACAAAGGTGGGATGTTAGGCAGGAATCTGAGTTCAAGTTTCTGTTTTGGGTGATAGGTCAATCATTCTCTGAATTACAGAAAAGGGAAGAGTTCTTTGCTTTTTCTTTCCTAGCATTGATAAATTCAGTCCTGGACATTTTGAGCTTAGGGAGGTTGTGAGAGAAGAGAATACTCAGCAGGTTGGCAGTAATTAATATGAATTTGCTTTCAGGGGAGTCTGGAGCAGATTTTAGTCATTCACAAAGTGAATAAAGTTGCTCAAGATGAGAAGAGAAGCAATATCACAACAATACCAATGTTTTTGTTTTGTTTTTAACAACTTTATTGAGATAATTTACATGCAAAGAATTGCCTCTGTTTATACAGTTTAATGAGTTTTGACAGATGTGAAACCCATGAAACTTTGACACCCATGAAACTACCACCATACAGAACATTTACATCACCCCCCAAAGGTTTCCTTAGTAGGCAACTACTGGTCAGCTTTGTCTCACTATAGGTAAGTTTGTTCCTAGACTTTTGTATAGTTTCATTTGTATCTGGCATTTTTTTTTTTTTAAGATTTTACTTATTTATTCATGAGAGACACACACACACAGAGGCAGAGACATAGGCAGAGGGAGAAACAAGCTCCATGCAGGGAGCCCGAAGTCCCCATGCACGGACTCAATTCCGGGGCTCCAGGATCACACCCTGAGCTGAAGGTGGCGCTAAACCTCTGAGCCACCCGGGCTGCCCTGTATCTGGCTTTTTTTCACGTAGCATAATCCATTTGAGATTCACCATGTAGCTGCATGTATCAGTAATTCCTCTTTATTGCTGAGTGGTATACCACATTCTGTTTTTCCAGTCACTAGATGATGGTGATTTGGGTTGTTTCCTTTTTTGGCTCTCATGATTAAAGCTCTGTGAACATCCATCTACATGTCTGTGGATACATTTTCATTTCGTTTGGATAAATAACTAGGAATGGAATATCTAAGTAGTATGGTAGGTGTATGTTCAAATTTTTAAGAAACTGGCAGTATTGGAAAGACATCGTGGCACTCTATGCTCCCACCAGTAGGAGGTCTGATTTGTTCAAATCCTTAAAACTCTTGGTATTCTTGATGTAAATTTTAGTCATTCTAATAGGTGTGTAAATGGTGTCTTGTGGTTTTATTTGCATTTCTGTGATACGTAATGATGTTCCTGTGCTTATTGGCCATTTGTATAACTTCTTTGGTAAGAGTTTGTTCATATTTGTTGCCTGATTTTTAGTAAGGTAGTCTTTTTTTTTAAGATTTTATTTATTTTTTAAAGGTTTTATTTATTCATGAGACAGAGAGAGGCTGAGATACAGGCAGAGGGGGAAGCAGGCTCCCCTCAGGGAGCCGGATGCGGACCCATCCCGGCAGTCCAGGATCATGCCCTGAGTCAAAGGCAGACGTTCAACCCTGAGCCACCCAGGCGTCCCTAAATATTTTATTTATTCATTAGAGACACACAGAGAGAAAGGCAGAGAGAGAAGTAGGCTCCATGAGGGAGCCAGATGCGGTACTCGATCCGGGGACTCCGGGATCACGCCCTGAGCTGGAAGGCAAACGCTCAACCGCTGAGCCACCCAGGCGTCCCAGTAAGATTGTCTTTTTATGATTGACTTGTAAGTTGTCCTTTTATATTCTGGATACGAGGTCTTGGTCAAATATAGGTATTTAAATATTTAATTTTGTGTCTTTTTTCCTCTTAACTGTGACTTTTGAAAAGCAAAAGTTTTAATTTTGAAAAAGTCCAACTTACCAGTATTTGTTTTATGGTTCATGCTGTCTGTATTCTAAAAAAATCGTACCCATCCCAAGGTGGCAAATTTTCTCCTGTTTTCTTCTAGGTTTGTAGTTTTAGCTTTTACATTTAAGCCTATGAACCATCTAGAGTTAATTTCTTGTGTATGGCACAATTTCTGAAGGGTGGGAGAAGTGGAAAGAGCCCCGAAGGATACGGAGATACCGAAGAAAATTATGTTTTTGAAGCCATGAAAGGAGCAGGTGGGGTCAATGGTGTCAAATGCTTTAGAAATCAAATTGATTATGGCTGAACCGTAGCTACTGGATATGGCAATTGACCGAATCTCCACGCTGTGCCAAGCACGTCGCTTTTGCCCTAAAGCTGTTCGGTCTGTTGGGGTAGGGGTAGATTATGCTTTGACTTCAGAAACGTGTGGTTAAGAAAAAAGTTGAAGGTGCGCAGAGTTGAAGATGTTCCGTTTTCGAGGTGTTGGTAGAGTTGGGTGTAATGATGTTCCCCTCCCCCGAGGAGGCGGTAAAGAACTGGACCCAGACCCTGGTGGAGAAATTACCTCCGACCAGGGGGGACCCACGGCTCACCCGGAATGGGTTCCAGAAGGAAAATGGGGAAGAGCTGCGGGGGGAGCCAGTGCGCGGGGAGCCAGTCATTCTCGCCTGAGAGCTGCAGGAGGGGTGGACTTAATCGTTACGAATACCATCTGGATCCTGCGTAAGGCAGGTGTTACAATTTTCTACGCGAGAAGTTTGCTCAGAGACACTGTCATCTGGTCCCTGCGTCACGTGGTATGCGAGTCTGTGGGTACCCGGCTCAGCACGGAAACCCTCCGAATCCCACACCTTTTAAGAGGTCCCGTCCCGGGCGCGACTTTCGGGACTACACGCCCCAGGATGCACCCGGGCCGGAGCAGGAAGCGGCTTCCCGGAGTCGGCTCTCCATTGGGGGCGGCGGCCGGGGGCCGGCCGGAAGTCCCGCCCCCGCCCTGGACCTCCTTCCGCTGGGCTGGCGTCCTTCCGCGAGCCGGGTGATGCGCGCGGACCAGGCCTCCTCTTGGTACCGGCGGATGTCCGGGCTCTACGCGGTGGGAGCCTGGACCACGTTGGGCTCCTTGATTTATTTAGGCCGGAAGAAGAGCAAGCCCCCAGGTACGACCCTCCGGCGGCCTTCCGCGGGGTTGTCCCGAGGGGCGGTCACAGAGGCGGCCTCGCTGCGGTGCAAGCCTCGGGTTTATTCTGCAAAACTAGTGGGAACTGCTGCTGGGAGCAGTTCGCTGTAATTGAGTCTGCCTGGAACTCCCTTTAAGTCCTCCTGCCTGTCCGTGCATTTGGAGAATCTGTGTAAGATTCCAGAGGGAAGGTCAGACCCTGGACGGAGATTTATGTAAGGAGGTGCTGCCGCGGCCACGTCCGTCCGCGTCGCGGTTGGCGAGCAGGCGGTTGGAGCGGCTCCGCGCGTCCGGGAGCCTTGCGTCCTGCCCTGTACGCGGCGGAGAGGACATCCGCGGACCGGGAGCGCGTTCCGGCCGGGGCCGCACTTGCCGGAGGGTATGGACTTTGTGTGTGGATGAAGGTTTCCTAGAACTGGGGCGCCTGGTGGCTCAGTGGTCAGGCGTCTGCCTTTGTCTCAGGTCGTGATCCTGGGGTCCTGGGATCCAGCGGGATCCAGTCCGCATCGGGCTCCCTGCAGGGAGCCTGCTTCTCCC